>NC_064634.1:523090617-523690617 GCF_023864275.1 Schistocerca cancellata | reverse complement strand
TTTTAACGTTCAGGGCCACCTAATGACGATGGATCACTCAAATTGCGTCCCGATTCAATACATCATCCTGCAGCAGACTTGTCTCCATGGGTCTATTGCTGCCTCGGGCACCTTATGGCAGGACTGCTGTGACTCAAAGATTTTCGAATCGGACGAAAAACTGATAATGAATTGTAACGTTCAGGGCCACCTAATGACGATGGATCACTCAAATTGCGTCCCGATTCAATACATCGTCCTCCAGCCGACTTGACTCCATGGGTCTATTGCTGCCTCGGGCACCTTATGGCCGTTCTGCTGTGAGTCTAGATTATCGAATGGGACAAAAAACTGATAGTGAATTGTAACGTTCAGGGCCTCCTAATGACGATGGATCACTCAAATTGCGTCCCGATTCAATACATCGTCCTCCAGCAGACTTGTCTCCATGGGTCTATTGCTGCCTCTGGCACCTTATGGCCGTTCTGCTGTAAGTCTAGATTATCGAATGGGACGAAAAACTGATAGTGAATTGTAACGTTCAGGGCCACCTAATGACGATGGATCTCTCAAATTGCGTCCCGATTCAATACATCGTCCTCCAGCCGACTTGACTCCATGGGTCTATTGCTGCCTCGGGCACCTTATGGCCGTTCTGCTGTGAGTCTAGATTATCGAATGGGACGAAAAACTGATAGTGAATTGTAACGTTCAGGGCCTCCTAATGACGATGGATCACTCAAATTGCGTCCCGATTCAATACATCGTCCTCCAGCCGACTTGACTCCATGGGTCTATTGCTGCCTCGGGCACCTTATGGCCGTTCTGCTGTGAGTCTAGATTATCGAATGGGACGAAAAACTGATGGTGAATTGTAACGTTCAGGGCCTCCTAATGACGATGGATCACTCAAATTGCGTCCCGATTCAATACATCGTCCTCCAGCAGATTTGTCTCCATGGGTCGATTGCTGTGAGTCAAAGATTTTCGAATCGGACGAAGAACTGATAGTGAATTGTAACGTTCAGGGCCACCTAATGACGATGGATCACTCAAATTGCGTCCCGATTCAATACATCGTCCCCAGCCGACTTGACTCCATGGGACTATTGCTGCCTCGGGCACCTTATGGCCGTTCTGCTGTGAGTCTAGAATTTAGAATGGGATGAAAAACTGATAGTGAATTGTAACTTTCAGGGCCACCTAATGACGATGGATCACTCAAATTGCGTCCCGATTCAATACATCGTCCTCCAGCAGACTTGTCTCCATGGGTCTATTGCTGCCTCGGGCACCTTAAGGCAGGCCTGCTGTGACTCAAAGATTTTCGAATCGGACGAAAAATTGATAGTGAATTGTAACGTTCAGGGCCTCCTAATGACGATGGAACACTCAAATTGCGTCCCGATTCAATACATCGTCCTCCAGCAGACTTGTCTCCATGCGTCTATTGCTGCCTCGGGTACCTTATGGCCGTTCTGCTGTGAGTCAAAGATTTTCGAATCGGACGAAAAACTGATAGTGAATTGTAACGTTCAGGGCCACCTAATGACGATGGATCACTCAAATTGCGTCCCGATTCAATACATCGTCCTCCAGCCGACTTGACTCCATGGGTCTATTGCTGCCTATGGGCACCTTATGGCCGTTCTGCTATGAGTCTAGATTATCGAATGGGACAAAAAACTGATAGTGAATTGTAACGTTCAGGGCCACCTAATGACGATGGATCTCTGAAATTGCGTCCCGATTAAATACATCGTCCTCCAGCCGACTGCACTCCATGGGTCTATTGCAGCCTCGGGCACCTTATGGCCGTTCTGCTGTGAGTCTAGATTATCGAATGGGACGAAAAACTGATAGTGAATTGTAACGTTCAGGGCCTCCTAATGACGATGGATCACTCAAATTGCGTCCCGATTCAATACATCGTCCTCCAGCAGACTTGTCTCCATGGGTCGATTGCTGCCTCGGGCACCTTATGGCCGTTCTGCTGTGAGTCAAAGATTTTCGAATCGGACGAAAAGCTGATAGTGACTTGTAACATTCAGGGCCACCTAATGACGATGGACCACACAAATTGCGTCCCGATTCAGTACTTCGTCCACTAGCCGACTTGACTCCATGGGACTATTGCTGCCTCGGGCACCTTATGGGCGCTCTGCTGTGAGTCTAGATTATAGAATGGGATGAAAAACTGATAGTGAATTGTAACGTTCAGGGCCACCTAATGACGATGGATCACTCAATTTGCGTCCCGATTCAATACATCGTCCCCAGCCGACTTGTCTCCATGGGTCTATTGCTGCCTCGGGCACCTTATGGCCGTTCTGCTGTGTGTCTAGATTATCGAATGGGACGAAAAACTGATAGTGAATTGTAACGTTCAGGGCCTCCTAATGGCGATGGATCACTCAAATTGCGTCCCGATTCAATACATCGTCCTCCAGCCGACTTGAATCCTTGGGTCTAAGGCTGCCTCGGGCACCTTATGGCCGTTCTGCTGTGAGTCTAGATTATCGAATGGGACGAAAAACTGATAGTGAATTGTAACGTTCAGGGCCTCCTAATGACAATGGATCACTCAAATTGCGTCCCGATTCAATACATCGTCCTCCAGCAGACTTGTCTCCATGGGTCGATTGCTGCCTCAGGCACTTAATGGCCGTTCTGCTGTGAGTCAAAGATTTTCGAATCGGACGAAAAACTGATAGTGAATTGTAACATTCAGGGCCACCTAATGACGATGGACCACGCAAATTGCGTCCCGATTCAATACATCGTCCTCCAGCCGAGTTGACTCCATGGGTCTATTGCTGCCTCGGGCACCTTATGGCCGATCTGCTGTGAATCTAGATTATCGAATGGGACGAAAAACTGATAGTGAATTGTAACGTTCAGGGCCACCTAATGACGATTGATCACTCAAATTGCGTCCCGATTCAATACATCGTCCCCAGCCGACTTGTCTCCATGGGTCTATTGCTGCCTCGGGCACCTTATGGCCGTTCTGCTGTGAGTCTAGATTATCGAATGGGACGAAAAACTGATAGTGAATTGTAACGTTCAGGGCCACCTAATGACGATGGATCACTCAAATTGCGTCCTGATTCAATACATCGTCCTCCAGCAGACTTGACTTCATGGGACTATTGCTGCCTCGGGCACCTTATATCCGTTCTGCTGTGAGTCAAAGATTTTCGAATCGGACAAAAAACTGATAGTGAATTGTAACTTTCAGGGCCACCTAATGACGATGGATCACTCAAATTGCGTCCCGATTCAATACATCGTCCGCCAGCAGACTTGTCTCCATGGGTCGATTGCTGCCTCGGGCACCTAACGGCCGTTCTGCTGTGAGTCAAAGATTTTCGAATCGGACGAAAAACTGATAGTGAATTGTAACATTCAGGGCCACCTAATGACGATGGACCACGCAAATTGCGTCCCGATTCAATACATCGTCCTCCAGCCGAGTTGACTCCATGGGTCTATTGCTGCCTCGGGCACCTTATGGCCGTTCTGCTGTGAATCTAGATTATCGAATGGGACGAAAAACTGATAGTGAATTGTAACGTTCAGGGCCACCTAATGACGATGGATCACTCAAATTGCGTCCCGATTCAATACATCGTCCTCCAGCCGACTTGACTCCATGGGTCTATTGCTGCCTCGGGCACCTTATGGCCGTTCTGCTGTGAATCTAGATTATAGAATGGGATGAAAAACTGATAGTGAATTGTAACGTTCAGGGCCACCTAATGACGATGGATCACTCAAATTGCGTCCCGATTCAATACATCGTCCTCCAGCAGACTTGTCTCCATGGGTCTATTGCTGCCTCGGGCACCTTATGGCAGGCCTGCTGTGACTCAAAGATTATCAAATCGGACGAAAAACTGATAGTGAATTGTAACGTTCAGGGCCTCCTAATGACGATGGAACACTCAAATTGCGTCCCGATTCAATACATCGTCCTCCAGCAGACTTGTCTCCATGGGTCTATTGCTGCCTCGGGCACCTTATGGCCGTTCTGCTGTCAGTCAAAGATTTTCGAATCGGACGAAAAACTGATAGTGAATTGTAACGTTCAGGGCCACCTAATGACGATGGATCACTCAAATTGCGTCCCGATTCAATACATCGTCCTCCAGCCGACTTGACTCCATGGGTCTATTGCTGCCTCGGGCACCTTATGGCCGTTCTGCTGTGAGGCTAGATTATCGAATGGGACAAAAAACTGATAGTGAATTGTAACGTTCAGGGCCTCCTAATGACGATGGATCACTCAAATTGCGTCCCGATTCAATACATCGTCCTCCAGCAGACTTGTCTCCATGGGTCTATTGCTGCCTCGGGCACCTTATGGCCGTTCTGCTGTGAGTCTAGATTATCGAATGGGACGAAAAACTGATAGTGAATTGTAACGTTCAGGGCCTCCTAATGACGATGGATCACTCAAATTGCGTCCCGATTCAATACATCGTCCTCCAGCCGACTTGACTCCATGGGTCTATTGTTGCCTCGGGCACCTTATGGCCGTTCTGCTGTGAGTCTAGATTATCGAATGGGACGAAAAACTGATAGTGAATTGTAACGTTCAGGGCCTCCTAATGACGATGGATCACTCAAATTGCGTCCCGATTCAATACATCGTCCTCCAGCAGATTTGTCTCCATGGGTCGATTGTTGTGAGTAAAAGATTTTCGAATCGGACGAAAAACTGATAGTGAATTGTAACATTCAGGGCCACCTAATGACGATGGACCACGCAAATTGCGTCCCGATTCAATACATCGTCCTCCAGCCGAGTTGACTCCATGGGTCTATTGCTGCCTCGGGCACCTTATGGCCGTTCTGCTGTGAATCTAGATTATCGAATGGGACGAAAAACTGATAGTGAATTGTAACGTTCAGGGCCACCTAATGACGATGGATCACTCAAATTGCGTCCCGATTCAATACATCGTCCTCCAGCCGACTTGACTCCATGGGTCTATTGCTGCCTCGGGCACCTTATGGCCGTTCTGCTGTGAATCTAGATTATAGAGTGGGATGAAAAACTGATAGTGAATTGTAACGTTCAGGGCCACCTAATGACGATGGATCACTCAAATTGCGTCCCGATTCAATACATCGTCCTCCAGCAGACTTGTCTCCATGGGTCTATTGCTGCCTCGGGCACCTTATGGCAGGCCTGCTGTGACTCAAAGATTATCAAATCGGACGAAAAACTGATAGTGAATTGTAACGTTCAGGGCCTCCTAATGACGATGGAACACTCAAATTGCGTCCCGATTCAATACATCATCCTCCAGCAGACTTGTCTCCATGGGTCTATTGCTGCCTCGGGCACCTTATGGCCGTTCTGCTGTCAGTCAAAGATTTTCGAATCGGACGAAAAACTGATAGTGAATTGTAACGTTCAGGGCCACCTAATGACGATGGATCACTCAAATTGCGTCCCGATTCAATACATCGTCCTCCAGCCGACTTGACTCCATGGGTCTATTGCTGCCTCGGGCACCTTATGGCCGTTCTGCTGTGAGGCTAGATTATCGAATGGGACAAAAAACTGATAGTGAATTGTAACGTTCAGGGCCTCCTAATGACGATGGATCACTCAAATTGCGTCCCGATTCAATACATCGTCCTCCAGCAGACTTGTCTCCATGGGTCTATTGCTGCCTCGGGCACCTTATGGCCGTTCTGCTGTGAATCTAGATTATCGAATGGGACGAAAAACTGATAGTGAATTGTAACGTTCAGGGCCTCCTAATGACGATGGATCACTCAAATTGCGTCCCGATTCAATACATCGTCCTCCAGCCGACTTGACTCCATGGGTCTATTGTTGCCTCGGGCACCTTATGGCCGTTCTGCTGTGAGTCTAGATTATCGAATGGGACGAAAAACTGATAGTGAATTGTAACGTTCAGGGCCACCTAATGACGATGGATCACTCAAATTGCGTCCCGATTCAATACATCGTCCCCAGCCGACTTGACTCCATGGGACTATTGCTGCCTCGGGCACCTTATGGCCGTTCTGCTGTGAGTCTAGAATTTAGAATGGGATGAAAAACTGATAGTGAATTGTAACGTTCAGGGCCACCTAATGACGATGGATCACTCAAATTGCGTCCCGATTCAATACATCGTCCTCCAGCAGACTTGTCTCCATGGGTCTATTGCTGCCTCGGGCACCTTATGGCAGGCCTGCTGTGACTCAAAGATTTTCGAATCGGACGAAAAACTGATAGTGAATTGTAACGTTCAGGGCCTCCTAATGACGATGGAACACTCAAATTGCGTCCCGATTCAATACATCGTCCACTAGCCGACTTGACTCCATGGGACTATTGCTGCCTCGGGCACCTTATGGGCGCTCTGCTGTGAGTCTAGATTATAGAATGGGATGAAAAACTGATAGTGAATTGTAACGTTCAGGGCCACCTAATGACGATGGATCACTCAATTTGCGTCCCGATTCAATACATCGTCCCCAGCCGACTTGTCTCCATGGGTCTATTGCAGCCTCGGGCACCTTATGGCCGTTCTGCTGTGAGTCTAGATTATCGAATGGGACGAAAAACTGATAGTGAATTGTAACGTTCAGGGCCTCCTAATGACGATGGATCACTCAAATTGCGTCCCGATTCAATACATCGTCCTCCAGCCGACTTGACTCCATGGGTCTATTGCTGCCTCGGGCACCTTATGGCCGTTCTGCTGTGAGTCTAGATTATCGAATGGGACAAAAAACTGATAGTGAATTGTAACTTTCAGGGCCACCTAATGACGATGGATCACTCAAATTGCGTCCCGATTCAATACATCGTCCTCCAGCATACTTGTCTCCATGGGTCGATTGCTGCCTCGGGCACCTTATGGCCGTTCTGCTGTGAGTCAAAGATTGTCGAATCGGACGAAAAGCTGATAGTGACTTGTAACATTCAGGGCCACCTAATGACGATGGACCACACAAATTGCGTCCCGATTCAGTACTTCGTCCACTAGCCGACTTGACTCCATGGGACTATTGCTGCCTCGGGCACCTTATGGCCGATCTGCTGTGAATCTAGATTATCGAATGGGACGAAAAACTGATAGTGAATTGTAACGTTCAGGGCCACCTAATGACGATTGATCACTCAAATTGCGTCCCGATTCAATACATCGTCCCCAGCCGACTTGTCTCCATGGGTCTATTGCTGCCTCGGGCACCTTATGGCCGTTCTGCTGTGAGTCTAGATTATCGAATGGGACGAAAAACTGATAGTGAATTGTAACGTTCAGGGCCACCTAATGACGATGGATCACTCAAATTGCGTCCTGATTCAATACATCGTCCTCCAGCAGACTTGACTTCATGGGACTATTGCTGCCTCGGGCACCTTATATCCGTTCTGCTGTGAGTCAAAGATTTTCGAATCGGACGAAAAACTGATAGTGAATTGTAACTTTCAGGGCCACCTAATGACGATGGATCACTCAAATTGCGTCCCGATTCAATACATCGTCCGCCAGCAGACTTGTCTCCATGGGTCGATTGCTGCCTCGGGCACCTAACGGCCGTTCTGCTGTGAGTCAAAGATTTTCGAATCGGACGAAAAACTGATAGTGAATTGTAACATTCAGGGCCACCTAATGACGATGGACCACGCAAATTGCGTCCCGATTCAATACATCGTCCTCCAGCCGAGTTGACTCCATGGGTCTATTGCTGCCTCGGGCACCTTATGGCCGTTCTGCTGTGAATCTAGATTATCGAATGGGACGAAAAACTGATAGTGAATTGTAACGTTCAGGGCCACCTAATGACGATGGATCACTCAAATTGCGTCCCGATTCAATACATCGTCCTCCAGCCGACTTGACTCCATGGGTCTATTGCTGCCTCGGGCACCTTATGGCCGTTCTGCTGTGAATCTAGATTATAGAATGGGATGAAAAACTGATAGTGAATTGTAACGTTCAGGGCCACCTAATGACGATGGATCACTCAAATTGCGTCCCGATTCAATACATCGTCCTCCAGCAGACTTGTCTCCATGGGTCTATTGCTGCCTCGGGCACCTTATGGCAGGCCTGCTGTGACTCAAAGATTATCAAATCGGACGAAAAACTGATAGTGAATTGTAACGTTCAGGGCCTCCTAATGACGATGGAACACTCAAATTGCGTCCCGATTCAATACATCGTCCTCCAGCAGACTTGTCTCCATGGGTCTATTGCTGCCTCGGGCACCTTATGGCCGTTCTGCTGTCAGTCAAAGATTTTCGAATCGGACGAAAAACTGATAGTGAATTGTAACGTTCAGGGCCACCTAATGACGATGGATCACTCAAATTGCGTCCCGATTCAATACATCGTCCTCCAGCCGACTTGACTCCATGGGTCTATTGCTGCCTCGGGCACCTTATGGCCGTTCTGCTGTGAGGCTAGATTATCGAATGGGACAAAAAACTGATAGTGAATTGTAACGTTCAGGGCCTCCTAATGACGATGGATCACTCAAATTGCGTCCCGATTCAATACATCGTCCTCCAGCAGACTTGTCTCCATGGGTCTATTGCTGCCTCGGGCACCTTATGGCCGTTCTGCTGTGAGTCTAGATTATCGAATGGGACGAAAAACTGATAGTGAATTGTAACGTTCAGGGCCTCCTAATGACGATGGATCACTCAAATTGCGTCCCGATTCAATACATCGTCCTCCAGCCGACTTGACTCCATGGGTCTATTGTTGCCTCGGGCACCTTATGGCCGTTCTGCTGTGAGTCTAGATTATCGAATGGGACGAAAAACTGATAGTGAATTGTAACGTTCAGGGCCTCCTAATGACGATGGATCACTCAAATTGCGTCCCGATTCAATACATCGTCCTCCAGCAGATTTGTCTCCATGGGTCGATTGTTGTGAGTCAAAGATTTTCGAATCGGACGAAAAACTGATAGTGAATTGTAACATTCAGGGCCACCTAATGACGATGGACCACGCAAATTGCGTCCCGATTCAATACATCGTCCTCCAGCCGAGTTGACTCCATGGGTCTATTGCTGCCTCGGGCACCTTATGGCCGTTCTGCTGTGAATCTAGATTATCGAATGGGACGAAAAACTGATAGTGAATTGTAACGTTCAGGGCCACCTAATGACGATGGATCACTCAAATTGCGTCCCGATTCAATACATCGTCCTCCAGCCGACTTGACTCCATGGGTCTATTGCTGCCTCGGGCACCTTATGGCCGTTCTGCTGTGAATCTAGATTATAGAATGGGATGAAAAACTGATAGTGAATTGTAACGTTCAGGGCCACCTAATGACGATGGATCACTCAAATTGCGTCCCGATTCAATACATCGTCCTCCAGCAGACTTGTCTCCATGGGTCTATTGCTGCCTCGGGCACCTTATGGCAGGCCTGCTGTGACTCAAAGATTATCAAATCGGACGAAAAACTGATAGTGAATTGTAACGTTCAGGGCCTCCTAATGACGATGGAACACTCAAATTGCGTCCCGATTCAATACATCGTCCTCCAGCAGACTTGTCTCCATGGGTCTATTGCTGCCTCGGGCACCTTATGGCCGTTCTGCTGTCAGTCAAAGATTTTCGAATCGGACGAAAAACTGATAGTGAATTGTAACGTTCAGGGCCACCTAATGACGATGGATCACTCAAATTGCGTCCCGATTCAATACATCGTCCTCCAGCCGACTTGACTCCATGGGTCTATTGCTGCCTCGGGCACCTTATGGCCGTTCTGCTGTGAGGCTAGATTATCGAATGGGACAAAAAACTGATAGTGAATTGTAACGTTCAGGGCCTCCTAATGACGATGGATCACTCAAATTGCGTCCCGATTCAATACATCGTCCTCCAGCAGACTTGTCTCCATGGGTCTATTGCTGCCTCGGGCACCTTATGGCCGTTCTGCTGTGAGTCTAGATTATCGAATGGGACGAAAAACTGATAGTGAATTGTAACGTTCAGGGCCTCCTAATGACGATGGATCACTCAAATTGCGTCCCGATTCAATACATCGTCCTCCAGCCGACTTGACTCCATGGGTCTATTGTTGCCTCGGGCACCTTATGGCCGTTCTGCTGTGAGTCTAGATTATCGAATGGGACGAAAAACTGATAGTGAATTGTAACGTTCAGGGCCTCCTAATGACGATGGATCACTCAAATTGCGTCCCGATTCAATACATCGTCCTCCAGCAGATTTGTCTCCATGGGTCGATTGTTGTGAGTCAAAGATTTTCGAATCGGACGAAAAACTGATAGTGAATTGTAACATTCAGGGCCACCTAATGACGATGGACCACGCAAATTGCGTCCCGATTCAATACATCGTCCTCCAGCCGAGTTGACTCCATGGGTCTATTGCTGCCTCGGGCACCTTATGGCCGTTCTGCTGTGAATCTAGATTATCGAATGGGACGAAAAACTGATAGTGAATTGTAACGTTCAGGGCCACCTAATGACGATGGATCACTCAAATTGCGTCCCGATTCAATACATCGTCCCCAGCCGACTTGACTCCATGGGACTATTGCTGCCTCGGGCACCTTATGGCCGTTCTGCTGTGAGTCTAGAATTTAGAATGGGATGAAAAACTAATAGTGAATTGTAACGTTCAGGGCCACCTAATGACGATGGATCACTCAAATTGCGTCCCGATTCAATACATCGTCCTCCAGCAGACTTGTCTCCATGGGTCTATTGCTGCCTCGGGCACCTTATGGCAGGCCTGCTGTGACTCAAAGATTTTCGAATCGGACGAAAAACTGATAGTGAATTGTAACGTTCAGGGCCTCCTAATGACGATGGAACACTCAAATTGCGTCCCGATTCAATACATCGTCCACTAGCCGACTTGACTCCATGGGACTATTGCTGCCTCGGGCACCTTATGGGCGCTCTGCTGTGAGTCTAGATTATAGAATGGGATGAAAAACTGATAGTGAATTGTAACGTTCAGGGCCACCTAATGACGATGGATCAATCAATTTGCGTCCCGATTCAATACATCGTCCCCAACCGACTTGTCTCCATGGGTCTATTGCTGCCTCGGGCACCTTATGGCCGTTCTGCTGTGTGTCTAGATTATCGAATGGGACGAAAAACTGATAGTGAATTGTAACGTTCAGGGCCTCCTAATGACGATGGATCACTCAAATTGCGTCCCGATTCAATACATCGTCCTCCAGCCGACTTGACTCCATGGGTCTATTGCTGCCTCGGGCACCTTATGGCCGTTCTGCTGTGAGTCTAGATTATCGAATGGGACGAAAAACTGATAGTGAATTGTAACGTTCAGGGCCTCCTAATGACAATGGATCACTCAAATTGCGTCCCGATTCAATACATCGTTCTCCAGCAGACTTGTCTCCATGGGTCGATTGCTGCCTCAGGCACTTAATGGCCGTTCTGCTGTGAGTCAAAGATTTTGGAATCGGACGAAAAACTGATAGTGAATTGTAACATTCAGGGCCACCTAATGACGATGGACCACGCAAATTGCGTCCCGATTCAATACATCGTCCTCCAGCCGAGTTGACTCCATGGGTCTATTGCTGCCTCGGGCACCTTATGGCCGTTCTGCTGTGAATCTAGATTATCGAATGGGACGAAAAACTGATAGTGAATTGTAACGTTCAGGGCCACCTAATGACGATTGATCACTCAAATTGCGTCCCGATTCAATACATCGTCCCCAGCCGACTTGTCTCCATGGGTCTATTGCTGCCTCGGGCACCTTATGGCCGTTCTGCTGTGAGTCTAGATCATCGAATGGGACGAAAAACTGATAGTGAATTGTAACGTTCAGGGCCACCTAATGACGATGGATCACTCAAATTGCGTCCTGATTCAATACATCGTCCTCCAGCAGACTTGACTTCATGGGACTATTGTTGCCTTGGGCACCTTATATCCGTTCTGCTGTGAGTCAAAGATTTTCGAATCGGACGAAAAACTAATAGTGAATTGTAACATTCAGGGCCACCTAATGACGATGGACCACGCAAATTGCGTCCCGATTCAATACATCGTCCTCCAGCCGAGTTGACTGCCTCGGGCACCTTATGGCCGTTCTGCTGTGAATCTAGATTATCGAATGGGACGAAAAACTGATAGTGAATTGTAACGTTCAGGGCCACCTAATGACGATGGATCACTCAAATTGCGTCCCGATTCAATACATCGTCCTCCAGCCGACTTGACTCCATGGGTCTATTGCTGCCTCGGGCACCTTATGGCCGTTCTGCTGTGAATCTAGATTATAGAATGGGATGAAAAACTGATAGTGAATTATAACGTTCAGGGCCACCTAATGACGATGGATCACTCAAATTGCGTCCCGATTCAATACATCGTCCTCCAGCAGACTTGTCTCCATGGGTCTATTGCTGCCTCGGGCACCTTATGGCAGGCCTGCTGTGACTCAAAGATTATCGAATAGGACGAAAAACTGATAGTGAATTGTAACGTTCAGGGCCTCCTAATGACGATGGAACACTCAAATTGCGTCTCGATTCAATACATCGTCCTCCAGCAGACTTGTCTCCATGGGTCTATTGCTGCCTCGGGCACCTTATGGCCGTTCTGCTGTCAGTCAAAGATTTTCGAATCGGACGAAAAACTGATAGTGAATTGTAACGTTCAGGGCCACCTAATGACGATGGATCACTCAAATTGCGTCCCGATTCAATACATCGTCCTCCAGCCGACTTGACTCCATGGGTCTATTGCTGCCTCGGGCACCTTATGGCCGTTCTGCTGTGAGGCTAGATTATCGAATGGGACAAAAAACTGATAGTGAATTGTAACGTTCAGGGCCTCCTAATGACGATGGATCACTCAAATTGCGTCCCGATTCAATACATCGTCCTCCAGCAGACTTGTCTCCATGGGTCTATTGCTGCCTCGGGCACCTTATGGCCGTTCTGCTGTGAGTCTAGATTATCGAATGGGACGAAAAACTGATAGTGAATTGTAACGTTCAAGGCCTCCTAATGACGATGGATCACTCAAATTGCGTCCCGATTCAATACATCGTCCTCCAGCCGACTTGACTCCATGGGTCTATTGCTGCCTCGGGCACCTTATGGCCGTTCTGCTGTGAGGCTAGATTATCGAATGGGACAAAAAACTGATAGTGAATTGTAACGTTCAGGGCCTCCTAATGACGATGGATCACTCAAATTGCGTCCCGATTCAATACATCGTCCTCCAGCAGACTTGTCTCCATGGGTCTATTGCTGCCTCGGGCACCTTATGGCCGTTCTGCTGTGTGTCAAGATTATCGAATGGGACGAAAAACTGATAGTGAATTGTAACGTTCAGGGCCTCCTAATGACGATGGATCACTCAAATTGCGTCCCGATTCAATACATCGTCCTCCAGCCGACTTGACTCCATGGGTCTATTGCTGCCTCGGGCACCTTATGGCCGTTCTGCTGTGAGTCTAGATTATCGAATGGAACGAAAAACTGATAGTGAATTGTAACGTTCAGGGCCTCCTAATGACAATGGATCACTCAAATTGCGTCCCGATTCAATACATCGTCCTCCAGCAGACTTGTCTCCATGGGTCGATTGCTGCCTCAGGCACTTAATGGCCGTTCTGCTGTGAGTCAAAGATTTTCGAATCGGACGAAAAACTGATAGTGAATTGTAACATTCAGGGCCACCTAATGACGATGGACCACGCAAATTGCGTCCCGATTCAATACATCGTCCTCCAGCCGAGTTGACTCCATGGGTATATTGCTGCCTCGGGCACCTTATGGCCGATCTGCTGTGAATCTAGATTATCGAATGGGACGAAAAGCTGATAGTGAATTGTAACGTTCAGGGCCACCTAATGACGATTGATCACTCAAATTGCGTCCCGATTCAATACATCGTCCCCAGCCGACTTGTCTCCATGGGTCTATTGCTGCCTCGGGCACCTTATGGCCGTTCTGCTGTGAGTCTAGATTATCGAATGGGACGAAAAACTGATAGTGAATTGTAACGTTCGGGGCCACCTAATGACGATGGATCACTCAAATTGCGTCCTGATTCAATACATCGTCCTCCAGCAGACTTGACTTCATGGGACTATTGCTGCCTCGGGCACCTTATATCCGTTCTGCTGTGAGTCAAAGATTTTCGAATCGGACGAAAAACTGATAGTGAATTGTAACTTTCAGGGCCACCTAATGACGATGGATCACTCAAATTGCGTCCCGATTCAATACATCGTCCGCCAGCAGACTTGTCTCCATGGGTCGATTGCTGCCTCGGGCACCTAACGGCCGTTCTGCTGTGAGTCAAAGATTTTCGAATCGGACGAAAAACTGATAGTGAATTGTAACATTCAGGGCCACCTAATGACGATGGACCACGCAAATTGCGTCCCGATTCAATACATCGTCCTCCAGCCGAGTTGACTCCATGGGTCTATTGCTGCCTCGGGCACCTTATGGCCGTTCTGCTGTGAATCTAGATTATCGAATGGGACGAAAAACTGATAGTGAATTGTAACGTTCAGGGCCACCTAATGACGATGGATCACTCAAATTGCGTCCCGATTCAATACATCGTCCTCCAGCCGACTTGACTCCATGGGTCTATTGCTGCCTCGGGCACATTATGGCCGTTCTGCTGTGAATCTAGATTATAGAATGGGATGAAAAACTGATAGTGAATTGCAACGTTCAGGGCCACCTAATGACGATGGATCACTCAAATTGCGTCCCGATTCAATACATCGTCCTCCAGCAGACTTGTCTCCATGGGTCTAGTGCTGCCTCGGGCACCTTATGGCAGGCCTGCTGTGACTCAAAGATTATCGAATCGGACGAAAAACTGATAGTGAATTGTAACGTTCAGGGCCTCCTAATGACGATGGAACACTCAAATTGCGTCCCGATTCAATACATCGTCCTCCAGCCGACTTGACTCCATGGGTCTATTGCTGCCTCGGGCACCTTATGGCCGTTCTGCTGTGAGGCTAGATTATCGAATGGGACAAAAAACTGATAGTGAATTGTAACGTTCAGGGCCTCCTAATGACGATGGATCACTCAAATTGCGTCCCGATTCAATACATCGTCCTCCAGCAGACTTGTCTCCATGGGTCGATTGCTGCCTCGGGCACCTAACGGCCGTTCTGCTGTGAGTCAAAGATTTTCGAATCGGACGAAAAACTGATAGTGAATTGTAACATTCAGGGCCACCTAATGACGATGGACCACGCTAATTGCGTCCCGATTCAATACATCGTCCTCCAGCCGAGTTGACTCCATGGGTCTATTGCTGCCTCGGGCACCTTATGGCCGTTCTGCTGTGAATCTAGATTATCGAATGGGACGAAAAACTGATAGTGAATTGTAACGTTCAGGAACACCTAATGACGATGGATCACTAAATTGCGACCCGATTCAATACATCGTCCCCAGCCGACTTGACTCCATGGGACTATTGCTGCCTCGGGCACCTTATGGCCGTTCTGCTGTGAGTCTAGATTATAGAATGGGATGAAAAACTGATAGTGAATTGTAACGTTCAGGGCCACCTAATGACGATGGATCACTCAAATTGTGCCCCGAATCAATACATCGTCCTCCAGCAGACTTGTCTCCATAGGTCTATTGCTGCCTCGGGCACCTTATGGCTCGCCTGCTGTGACTCAAAGATTTTCGAATCGGACGAAAAACTGATAGTGAATTGTAACGTTCAGGGCCTCCTAATGACGATGGAACACTCAAATTGTGTCCCGATTCAATACATCGTCCTCCAGCAGACTTGTCTCCATGCGTCTATTGCTGCCTCGGGCACCTTATGGCCGTTCTGCTGTGAGTCAAAGATTTTCGAATCGGACGAAAAACTGATAGTGACTTGTAACGTTCAGGGCCACCTAATGACGATGGATCACTCAAATTGCGTCCCGATTCAATACATCGTCCTCCAGCCGACTTGACTCCATGGGTCTATTGCTGCCTCGGGCACCATATGGCCGTTCTGCTGTGAATCTAGATTATCGAATGGGACGAAAAACTGATAGTGAATTGTAACGTTCAGGGCCTCCTAATGACGATGGATCACTCAAATTGCGTCCCGATTCAATACATCGTTCTCCAGCAGACTTGTCTCCATGGGTCGATTGCTGCCTCGGGCACCTTATGGCCGTTCTGCTGTGAGTCAAAGATTTTCGAATCGGACGAAAAACTGATAGTGAATTGTAACATTCAGGGCCACCTAATGACGATGGACCACGCAAATTGCGTCCCGATTCAATACATCGTCCTCCAGCCGAGTTGACTCCATGGGTCTATTGCTGCCTCGGGCACCTTATGGCCGTTCTGCTGTGAATCTAGATTATCGAATGGGACGAAACACTGATAGTGAATTGTAACGTTCAGAGCCACCTAATGAGTATGGATCACTCAAATTGCGTCCCGATTCAATACATCGTCCCCAGCCGACTTGTCTCCATGGGTATATTGCTGCCTTGGGCACCTTATGGCCGTTCTGCTGTGAGTCTAGATTATCGAATGGGACGAAAAACTGATAGTGAATTGTAACGTTCAGGGCCTCCTAATGACGATGGAACACTCAAATTGCGTCCCGATTCAATACATCGTCCTCCAGCAGACTTGTCTCCATGGGTCTATTGCTGCCTCGGGCACCTTATGGCCGTTCTGCTGTGAGTCAAAGATTTTCGAATCGGACGAAAAACTGATAGTGAATTGTAACATTCAGCGCCACCTAATGACGATGGACCACACAAATTGCGTCCCGATTCAGTACATCGTCCTCCAGCCGACCTGACTCCATGGGTCTATTGCTGCCTCGGGCACCTTATGGCCGTTCTGCTGTGAGTCTAGATTATCGAATGGGTCGAAAAACTGATAGTGAATTGTATCGTTCAGGGCCACCTAATGACGATGGATCACTCAAATTGCGTCCCGATTCAATACATTGTCCTCCAGCAGACTTGTCTCCATGGGTCTATTGCTGCCTCGGGCACCTTATGGCCGTTCTGCTGTGAGTCAAAGATTTTCGAATCGGACGAAAAACTGATAGTGAATTGTAACGTTCAGGGCCTCCTAATGACAATGGATCACTCAAATTGCGTCCCGATTCAATACATCGTCCTCCAGCAGACTTGTCTCCATGGGTCGATTGCTGCCTCGGGCACCTTATGGCCGTTCAGCTGTGAGTCAAAGATTTTCGAATCGGACGAAAAACTGATAGTGAATTGTAACGTTCAGGGCCTCCTAATGACGATGGATCACTCAAATTGCGTCCCGATTCAATACATAGTCCTCCAGCCGACTTGACTCCATGGGTCTATTGCTGCCTCGGGCACCTTATGGCCGTTCTGCTGTGAGTCTAGATTATCGAATGGGACGAAAAACTGATAGTGAATTGTAACGTTCAGGGCCTCCTAATGACAATGGATCACTCAAATTGCGTCCCGATTCAATACATCGTCCTCCAGCAGACTTGTCTCCATGGGTCGATTGCTGCCTCGGGCACCTAATGGCCGTTCTGCTGTGAGTCAAAGATTTTCGAAGCGGACGAAAAACTGATAGTGAATTGTAACATTCAGGGCCACCTAATGACGATGGACCACGCAAATTGCGTCCCGATTCAATACATCGTCCTCCAGCCGAGTAGACTCCATGGGTCTATTGCTGCCTCGGGCACCTTATGGCCGATCTGCTGTGAATCTAGATTATCGAATGGGACGAAAAACTTATAGTGAATTGTAACGTTCAGGGCCACCTAATGACGATGGATCACTCAAATTGCGTCCCGATTCAATACATCGTCCTCAGCCGACTTGTCTCCATGGGTCTATTGCTGCCTCGGGCACCTTATGGCCGTTCTGCTGTGAGACTAGATTATCGAATGGGACGAAAAACTGATAGTGAATTGTAACGTTCAGGGCCACCTAATGACGATGGACCACGCAAATTGCGTCCCGATTCAATACATCGCCCTCCAGCCGAGTTGACTCCATGGGTCTATTGCTGCCTCGGGCACCTTATGGCCGTTCTGCTGTGAATCTAGATTATAGAATGGGACGAAAAACTGATAGTGAATTGTAACGTTCAGGGCCACCTAATGACGATGGATCACTCAAATTGCGTCCCGATTCAATACATCGTCCCCAGCCGACTTGTCTCCATGGGTCTATTGCTGCCTCGGGCACCTTATGGCCGTTATGCTGTGAGTCAAAGATTTTCGAATCGGACGAAAAACTGATAGTGAATTGTAACTTTCAGGACCACCGAATGACGATGGATCACTCAAATTGCGTCCCGATTCAATACATAGTCCTCCAACAGACTTGTCTCCATGGGTCTATTGCTGCCTCGGGCACCTTATGGCCGTTCTGCTGTGAGTCATAGATTTTCGAATCGGACGAAAAACTGATAGTGATTTGTAACTTTCAGGGCCACCTAATGACGATGGACCACACAAATTGCGTCCCGATTCAGTACATCGTCCACTAGCCGCCTTGACTCCATGGGACTATTGCTGCCTCGGGCACCTTATGGCCGTTCTGCTGTGAGTCTAGATTATAGAATGGGATGAAAAACTGATAGTGAATTGTAACGTTCAGGGCCACCTAATGACGATGGATCACTCAAATTGCGTCCCGATTCAATACATCGTCCTCCAGCAGACTTGTCTACATGGGTCTATTGCTGCCTCGGGCACCTTATGGCCGTTCTGCTGTGAGTCTAGATTATCGAATGGGACGAAAAACTGATAGTGAATTGTAACGTTCAGGGCCTCCTAATGACGATGGATCACTCAAATTGCGTCCCGATTCAATACATCGTCCTCCAGCCGACTTGACTCCATGGGTCTATTGCTGCCTCGGGCACCTTATGGCCGTTCTGCTGTGAGGCTAGATTATCGAATGGGACAAAAAACTGATAGTGAATTGTAACGTTCAGGGCCTCCTAATGACGATGGATCACTCAAATTGCGTCCCGATTCAATACATCGTCCTCCAGCAGACTTGTCTCCATGGGTCTATTGCTGCCTCTGGCACCTTATGGCCGTTCTGCTGTGAGTCTAGATTATCGAATGGGACGAAAAACTGATAGTGAATTGTAACGTTCAGGGCCACCTAATGACGATGGATCTCTCAAATTGCGTCCCGATTCAATACATCGTCCTCCAGCGGACTTGACTCCATGGGTCTATTGCTGCCTCGGGCACCTGATGGCCGTTCTGCTGTGAGTCTAGATTATCGAATGGGACGAAAAACTGATAGTGAATTGTAACGTTCAGGGCCTCCTAATGACGATGGATCACTCAAATTGCGTCCCGATTCAATACATCGTCCTCCAGCCGACTTGACTCCATGGGTCTATTGCTGCCTCGGGCACCTTATGGCCGTTCTGCTGTGAGTCTAGATTATCGAATGGGACGAAAAACTGACAGTGAATTGTAACGTTCAGGGCCTCCTAATGACGATGGATCACTCAAATTGCGTCCCGATTCAATACATCGTCCTCCAGCAGACTTGTCTCCACGGGTCGATTGCTGCCTCGGGCACCTAATGGCCGTTCTGCTGTGAGTCAAAGATTTTCGAATCGGACGAAAAACTGATAGTGAATTGTAACATTCAGGGCCATCTAATGACGATGGACCACGCAAATTGCGTCCCGATTCAATACATCGTCCTCCAGCCGAGTTGACTCCATGGGTCTATTGCTGCCTCGGGCACCTTATGGCCGTTCTGCTGTGAATCTAGATTATCGAATGGGACGAAAAACTGATAGAGAATTGTAACGTTCAGGGCCACCTAATGACGATGGATCACTCAAATTGCGACCCGATTCAATACATCGTCCCCAGCCGACTTGACTCCATGGGACTATTGCTGCCTCGGGCACCTTATGGCCGTTCTGCTGTGAGTCTAGATTATAGAATGGGATGAAAAACTGATAGTGAATTGTAACGTTCAGGGCCACCTAATGACGATGGATCACTCAAATTGCGCCCCGAATCAATACATCGTCCTCCAGCAGACTTGTCTCCATAGGTCTATTGCTGCCTCGGGCACCTTATGGCACGCCTGCTGTGACTCAAAGATTTTCGAATCGGACGAAAAACTGATAGTGAATTGTAACGTTCAGGGCCTCCTAATGACGATGGAACACTCAAATTGTGTCCCGATTCAATACATCGTCCTCCAGCAGACTTGTCTCCATGCGTCTATTGCTGCCTCGGGCACCTTATGGCCGTTCTGCTGTGAGTCAAAGATTTTCGAATCGGACGAAAAACTGATAGTGACTTGTAACGTTCAGGGCCACCTAATGACGATGGATCACTCAAATTGCGTCCCGATTCAATACATCGTCCTCCAGCCGACTTGACTCCATGGGTCTATTGCTGCCTCGGGCACCTTATGGCCGTTCTGCTGTGAGTCTAGATTATCGAATGGGACAAAAAACTGATAGTGAATTGTAACCTTCAGGGCCTCCTAATGACGATGGATCACTCAAATTGCGTCCCGATTCAATACATCGTCCTCCAGCAGACTTGTCTCCATGGGTCTATTGCTGCCTCGGGCACCTTATGGCCGTTCTGCTGTGAGTCTAGATTATCGAATGGGACGAAAAACTGATAGTGAATTGTAACGTTCAGGGCCACCTAATGACGATGGACCACGCAAATTGCGTCCCGATTCAATACATCGTCCTCCAGCCGAGTTGACTCCATGGGTCTATTGCTGCCTCGGGCACCTTATGGCCGTTCTGCTGTGAATCTAGATTATCGAATGGGACGAAAAACTGATAGTGAATTGTAACGTTCAGAGCCACCTAATGAGTATGGATCACTCAAATTGCGTCCCGATTCAATACATCGTCCCCAGCCGACTTGTCTCCATGGGTATATTGCTGCCTTGGGCACCTTATGGCCGTTCTGCTGTGAGTCTAGATTATCGAATGGGACGAAAAACTGATAGTGAATTGTAACGTTCAGGGCCTCCTAATGACGATGGATCACTCAAATTGCGTCCCGATTCAATACATCGTCCTCCAGCCGACTTGACTCCATGGGTCTATTGCTGCCTCGGGCACCTTATGGCCGTTCTGCTGTGAGGCTAGATTATCGAATGGGACAAAAAACTGATAGTGAATTGTAACGTTCAGGGCCTCCTAATGACGATGGATCACTCAAATTGCGTCCCGATTCAATACATCGTCCTCCAGCAGACTTGTCTCCATGGGTCTATTGCTGCCTCTGGCACCTTATGGCCGTTCTGCTGTGAGTCTAGATTATCGAATGGGACGAAAAACTGATAGTGAATTGTAACGTTCAGGGCCACCTAATGACGATGGATCTCTCAAATTGCGTCCCGATTCAATACATCGTCCTCCAGCCGACTTGACTCCATGGGTCTATTGCTGCCTCGGGCACCTGATGGCCGTTCTGCTGTGAGTCTAGATTATCGAATGGGACGAAAAACTGATATTGAATTGTAACGTTCAGGGCCTCCTAATGACGATGGATCACTCAAATTGCGTCCCGATTCAATACATCGTCCTCCAGCCGACTTGACTCCATGGGTCTATTGCTGCCTCGGGCACCTTATGGCCGTTCTGCTGTGAGTCTAGATTATCGAATGGGACGAAAAACTGACAGTGAATTGTAACGTTCAGGGCCTCCTAATGACGATGGATCACTCAAATTGCGTCCCGATTCAATACATCGTCCTCCAGCAGACTTGTCTCCACGGGTCGATTGCTGCCTCGGGCACCTAATGGCCGTTCTGCTGTGAGTCAAAGATTTTCGAATCGGACGAAAAACTGATAGTGAATTGTAACATTCAGGGCCATCTAATGACGATGGACCACGCAAATTGCGTCCCGATTCAATACATCGTCCTCCAGCCGAGTTGACTCCATGGGTCTATTGCTGCCTCGGGCACCTTATGGCCGTTCTGCTGTGAATCTAGATTATCGAATGGGACGAAAAACTGATAGTGAATTGTAACGTTCAGGGCCACCTAATGACGATGGATCACTCAAATTGCGACCCGATTCAATACATCGTCCCCAGCCGACTTGACTCCATGGGACTATTGCTGCCTCGGGCACCTTATGGCCGTTCTGCTGTGAGTCTAGATTATAGAATGGGATGAAAAACTGATAGTGAATTGTAACGTTCAGGGCCACCTAATGACGATGGATCACTCAAATTGCGCCCCGAATCAATACATCGTCCTCCAGCAGACTTGTCTCCATAGGTCTATTGCTGCCTCGGGCACCTTAAGGCACGCCTGCTGTGACTCAAAGATTTTCGAATCGGACGAAAAACTGATAGTGAATTGTAACGTTCAGGGCCTCCTAATGACGATGGAACACTCAAATTGTGTCCCGATTCAATACATCGTCCTCCAGCAGACTTGTCTCCATGCGTCTATTGCTGCCTCGGGCACCTTATGGCCGTTCTGCTGTGAGTCTAGATTATCGAATGGGACGAAAAACTGATAGTGAATTGTAACGTTCAGGGCCTCCTAATGACGATGGATCACTCAAATTGCGTCCCGATTCAATACATCGTCCTCCAGCAGACTTGTCTCCATGGGTCGATTGCTGCCTCGGGCACCTTATGGCCGTTCTGCTGTGAGTCAAAGATTTTCTAATAGGACGAAAAACTGATAGTGAATTGTAACATTCAGGGCCACCTAATGACGATGGACCACGCAAATTGCGTCCCGATTCAATACATCGTCCTCCAGCCGACTTGACTCCATGGGTCTATTGCTGCCTCGGGCACCTTATGGCCGTTCTGCTGTGAATCTAGATTATCGAATGGGACGAAAAACTGATAGTGAATTGTAACGTTCAGAGCCACCTAATGAGTATGGATCACTCAAATTGCGTCCCGATTCAATACATCGTCCCCAGCCGACTTGTCTCCATGGGTATATTGCTGCCTTGGGCACCTTATGGCCGTTCTGCTGTGAGTCTAGATTATCGAATGGGACGAAAAACTGATAGTGAATTGTAACGTTCAGGGCCTCCTAATGACGATGGAACACTCAAATTGCGTCCCGATTCAATACATCGTCCTCCAGCAGACTTGTCTCCATGGGTCTATTGCTGCCTCGGGCACCTTATGGCCGTTCTGCTGTGAGTCAAAGATTTTCGAATCGGACGAAAAACTGATAGTGAATTGTAACTTTCAGGGCCACCTAATGACGATGGATCACTCAAATTGCGTCCCGATTCAATACATCGTCCACCAGCCGACTTGTCTCCATGGGTCTATTGCTGCCTCGTGCACCTTATGGCCGTTCTGCTGTGAGTCAAAGATTTTCGAATGGGTCGAAAAACTGATAGTGAATTGTAACGTTCAGGGCCTCCTAATGACGATGGATCACTCAAATTGCGTCCCGATTCAATACATCGTCCTCCAGCCGACTTGACTCCATGGGTCTATTGCTGCCTCGGGCACCTTATGGCCGTTCTGCTGTGAGTCTAGATTATCGAATGGGACGAAAAACTGATAGTGAATTGTAACGTTCAGGGCCTCCTAATGACGATGGATCACTCAAATTGCGTCCCGATTCAATACATCGTCCTCCAGCAGACTTGTCTCCATGGGTCGATTGCTGCCTCGGGCACCTTATGGCCGTTCTGCTGTGAGTCAAAGATTTTCGAATCGGACGAAAAACTGATAGTGAATTGTAACTTTCAGGTCCACCTAATGACGATGGATCACTCAAATTGCGTCCCGATTCAATACATCGTCCTCAGCCGACTTGTCTCCATGGGTCTATTGCTGCCTCGGGCACCTTATGGCCGTTCTGCTGTGAGACTAGATTATCGAATGGGACGAAAAGCTGATAGTGAATTGTAACGTTCAGGGCCACCTAATGACGATGGACCACGCAAATTGCGTCCCGATTCAATACATCGCCCTCCAGCCGAGTTGACTCCATGGGTCTATTGCTGCCTCGGGCACCTTATGGCCGTTCTGCTGTGAATCTAGATTATAGAATGGGACGAAAAACTGATAGTGAATTGTAACGTTCAGGGCCACCTAATGACGATGGATCACTCAAATTGCGTCCCGATTCAATACATCGTCCCCAGCCGACTTGTCTCCATGGGTCTATTGCTGCCTCGGGCACCTTATGGCCGTTATGCTGTGAGTCAAAGATTTTCGAATCGGACGAAAAACTGATAGTGAATTGTAACTTTCAAATCCACCTAATGACGATGGATCACTCAAATTGCGTCCCGATTCAATACATCGTCCTCCAACAGACTTGTCTCCATGGGTCTATTGCTGCCTCGGGCACCTTATGGCCGTTCTGCTGTGAGTCATAGATTTTCGAATCGGACGAAAAACTGATAGTGATTTGTAACATTCAGGGCCACCTAATGACGATGGACCACACAAATTGCGTCCCGATTCAGTACATCGTCCACTAGCCGACTTGACTCCATGGGACTATTGCTGCCTCGGGCACCTTATGGCCGTTCTGCTGTGAGTCTAGATTATAGAATGGGATGAAAAACTGATAGTGAATTGTAACGTTCAGGGCCACCTAATGACGATGGATCACTCAAATTGCGTCCCGATTCAATACATCGTCCTCCAGCAGACTTGTCTCCATGGGTATATTGCTGCCTTGGGCACCTTATGGCCGTTCTGCTGTGAGTCTAGATTATCGAATGGGACGAAAAACTGATAGTGAATTGTAACGTTCAGGGCCTCCTAATGACGATGGAACACTCAAATTGCGTCCCGATTCAATACATCGTCCTCCAGCAGACTTGTCTCCATGGGTCTATTGCTGCCTCGGGCACCTTATGGCCGTTCTGCTGTGAGTCAAAGATTTTCGAATCGGACGAAAAACTGATAGTGAATTGTAACATTCAGCGCCACCTAATGACGATGGACCACACAAATTGCGTCCCGATTCAGTACATAGTCCTCCAGCCGACCTGACTCCATGGGTCTATTGCTGCCTCGGGTACCTTATGGCCGTTCTGCTGTGAGTCTAGATTATCGAATGGGTCGAAAAACTGATAGTGAATTGTAACGTTCAGGGCCACCTAATGACGATGGATCACTCAAATTGCGTCCCGATTCAATACATCGTCCCCCAGCAGACTTGTCTCCATGGGTCTATTGCTGCCTCGGGCACCTTATGGCCGTTCTGCTGTGAGTCAAAGATTTTCGAATCGGACGAAAAACTGATAGTGAATTGTAACTTTCAGGGCCACCTAATGACGATGGATCACTCAAATTGCGTCCCGATTCAATACATCGTCCACCAGCCGACTTGTCTCCATGGGTCTATTGCTGCCTCGTGCACCTTATGGCCGTTCTGCTGTGAGTTAAAGATTTTCGAATCGGACGAAAAACGTTCAGGGCCTCCTAATGACGATGGATCACTCAAATTGCGTCCCGAATCAATACATCGTCCTCCAGCCGACTTGACTCCATGGGTCTATTGCTGCCTCGGGCACCTTATGGCCGTTCTGCTGTGAGTCTAGATTATCGAATGGGACGAAAAACTGATAGTGAATTGTAACGTTCAGGGCCTCCTAATGACGATGGATCACTCAAATTGCGTCCCGATTCAATACATCGTCCTCCAGCAGACTTGTCTCCATGGGTCGATTGCTGCCTCGGGCACCTAATGGCCGTTCTGCTGTGAGTCAAAGATTTTCGAAGCGGACGAAAAACTGATAGTGAATTGTAACATTCAGGGCCACCTAATGACGATGGACCACGCAAATTGCGTCCCGATTCAATACATCGTCCTTCAGCCGAGTAGACTCTATGGGTCTATTGCTGCCTCGGGCACCTTATGGCCGATCTGCTGTGAATCTAGATTATCGAATGGGACGAAAAACTTATAGTGAATTGTAACGTTCAGGGCCACCTAATGACGATGGATCACTCAAATTGCGTCCCGATTCAATACATCGTCCTCAGCCGACTTGTCTCCATGGGTCTATTGCTGCCTCGGGCACCTTATGGCCGTTCTGCTGTGAGACTAGATTATCGAATGGGACGAAAAACTGATAGTGAATTGTAACGTTCAGGGCCACCTAATGACGATGGACCACGCAAATTGCGTCCCGATTCAATACATCGCCCTCCAGCCGAGTTGACTCCATGGGTCTATTGCTGCCTCGGGCACCTTATGGCCGTTCTGCTGTGAATCTAGATTATAGAATGGGACGAAAAACTGATAGTGAATTGTAACGTTCAGGGCCACCTAATGACGATGGATCACTCAAATTGCGTCCCGATTCAATACATCGTCCCCAGCCGACTTGTCTCCATGGGTCTATTGCTGCCTCGGGCACCTTATGGCCGTTCTGCTGTGAGTCATAGATTTTCGAATCGGACGAAAAACTGATAGTGATTTGTAACATTCAGGGCCACCTAATGACGATGGACCACACAAATTGCGTCCCGATTCAGTACATCGTCCACTAGCCGACTTGACTCCATGGGACTATTGCTGCCTCGGGCACCTTATGGCCGTTCTGCTGTGAGTCTAGATTATAGAATGGGATGAAAAACTGATAGTGAATTGTAACGTTCAGGGCCACCTAATGACGATGGATCACTCAAATTGCGTCCCGATTCAATACATCGTCCTCCAGCAGACTTGTCTCCATGGGTCTATTGCTGCCTCGGGCACCTTATGGCAGGCCTGCTGTGACTCAAAGATTTTCTAATCGGACGAAAAACTGTAAGTGAATTGTAACGTTCAGGGCCACCTAATGACGATGGATCACTCAAATTGCGTCCCGATTCAATACATCGTCCTCCAGCCGACTTGACTCCATGGGTCTATTGCTGCCTCGGGCACCTTATGGCCGTTCTGCTGTGAGTCTAGATTATCGAATGGGACAAAAAACTGATAGTGAATTGTAACGTTCAGGGCCTCCTAATGACGATGGATCACTCAAATTGCGTCCCGATTCAATACATCGTCCTCCAGCAGACTTGTCTCCATGGGTCTATTGCTGCCTCGGGCACCTTATGGCCGTTCTGCTGTGAGTCTAGATTATCGAATGGGACGAAAAACTGATAGTGAATTGTAACGTTCAGGGCCTCCTAATGGCGATGGATCACTAGAATTGCGTCCCGATTCAATACATCGTCCTCCAGCCGACTTGACTCCATGGGTCTATTGCTGCCTCGGGCACCTTATGGCCGTTCTGCTGTGAGTCTAGATTATCGAATGGGACGAAAAACTGATAGTGAATTGTAAAGTTCAGGGCCACCTAATGACGATGGATCACTCAAATTGCGTCCCGATTCAATACATCGTCCCCAGCCGACTTGACTCCATGGGACTATTGCTGCCTCGGGCACCTTATGGCCGTTCTGCTGTAAGTCTAGATTATAGATTGGGATGAAAAACTGATAGTGAAATGTAACGTTCAGGGCCACCTAATGACGATGGATCACTCAAATTGCGTCCCGATTCAATACATCGTCCTCCAGCAGACTTGTCTCCATGGGTCTATTGCTGCCTCACGCACCTTATGGCAGGCCTGCTGTGACTCAAAGATTTTCGAACTGGACGAAAAACTGATAGTGAATTGTAACGTTCAGGGCGTCCTAATGACGATGGATCACTCAAATTGCGTCCTGATTCAATACATCGTCCTCCAGCCGACTTGACTCCATGGGTCTATTGCTGCCTCGGGTACCTTATGGCCGTTCTGCTGTGAGTCTAGATTATCGAATGGGACGAATAGCTGATAGTGAATTGTAACGTTCAGGGCCTCCTAATGACGATGGATCACTCAAATTGCGTCCCGATTCAATACATCGTCCTCCAGCAGACTTGTCTCCATGGGTCGATTGCTGCCTCGGGCACCTAATGGCCGTTCTGCTGTGAGTCAAAGATTTTCGAATCGGACGAAAAACTGATAGTGAATTGTAACATTCAGGGCCACCTAATGACGATGGACCCCGCAAATTGCGTCCCGATTCAATACATCGTCCTCCAGCCGAGTTGACTCCATGGGTCTATTGCTGCCTCGGGCACCTTATGGCCGTTCTGCTGTGAGTCTAGTTTATCGAATGGGACGAAAAACTGATAGTGAATTGTAACGTTCAGGGCCACCTAATGACGATGGATCACTCAAATTGCGTCCTGATTCAATACATCGTCCTCCTTCATGGATCTATTGCTGCCTCGGGCACCTTATGGCCGTTCTGCTGTGAGTCTAGATTATCGAATGGGACGAAATACTGATAGTGAATTGTAACTTTCAGGGCCACCTAATGACGATGGATCACTCAAATTGCGTCCCGATTCAATACATCGTCCTCCAGCAGACTTGTCTCCATGGGTCGATTGCTGCCCCGGGCACCTTATGGCTGTTCTGCTGTGAGTCAAATATTTTCGAATCGGACGAAAAACTGATAGTGATTTGTAACATTCAGGGCCACCTAATGACGATGGACCACACAAATTGCGTCCCGATTCAGTACTTCGTTCACTAGCCGACTTGACTCCATGGGACTATTGCTGCCTCGGGCACCTTATGGCCGCTCTGCTGTGAGTCTAGATTATAGAATGGGATGAAAAACTGATAGTGAAAAGTAACGTTCATGGCCACCTAATGACGATGGATCACTCAAATTGCGTTCCGATTCAATACATCGTCCTCCAGCAGACTTGTCTCCATGGGTCTATTGCTGCCTCGGGCACCTTATGGCAGGCCTGCTGTGACTCAAAGATTTTCGAATCGGACGAAAAACTGATAGTGAATTGTAACGTTCAGGGCCTCCTACTGACGATGGAACACTCAAATTGCGTCCCGATTCAATACATCGTCCTCCAGCAGACTTGTCTCCATGGGTCTATTGCTGCCTCGGGCACCTTATGGCCGTTCTGCTGTGAGTCAAAGATTTTCGAATCGGACGAAAAACTGATAGTGAATTGTAACATTCAGGGCCACCTAATGACGATGGACCACACAAATTGCGTCCCGATTCAGTACATCGTCCTCCAGCCGACCTGACTCCATGGGTCTATTGCTGCCTCAGGCACCTTATGGCCGTTCTGCTGTGAGTCTAGAATATCGAATGGGACGAAAAACTGATAGTGAATTGTAACGTTCAGGGCCACCTAATGACGTTGGATCACTCAAATTGCGTCCCGATTCAATATATCGTCCTCCAGCAGACTTGTTTCCATGGGTCTATTGTTGCCTCGGGCACCTTATGGCCGTTCTGCTGTGAGTCAAAGATTTTCGAATCGGACGAAAAACTGATAGTGAATTGTAACTTTCAGGGCAACCTAATGACGATGGATCACTCAAATTGCGTCCCGATTCAATACATCGTCCTCCAGCCGACTTGTCTCCATGGGTCTATTGCTGCCTCGGGCACCTTATGGCCGTTCTGCTGTGAGTCAAAGATTTTCGAATCGCACGAAAAACTGATAGTAAATTGGAACGTTCAGGGCCTCCTAATGACGATGGAACACTCAAATTGCGCCCCGATTCAATACATCGTCCTCCAGCGGACTTGTCTCCATTGGTCTATTATTGCTTCGGGCACCTAATGGCCGTTCTGCTGTGAGTCAAAGACTTTCGAATCGGACGAAAAACTGAAGGTGAATTGTAACATTCAGGGCCACCTAATGACGATTGACCACGCAAATTGCGTCGCGATTCAATACATCGTCCTCCAGCCGAGTTGACTCCATGGGGCTATTGCTGCCTCGGGCACCTTATGGCCGTTCTGCTGTGAATCTAGATTATCGAATGGGACGAAAAACTGGTAGTGAATTGTAACGTTCAGGGCCACCTAATGACGATGGATCACTCAAATTGCGTCCCGATTCAATACATCGTCCTCCAGCCGACTTGTCTCCATGGGTCTATTGTTGCCTCGGGCACCTTATGGCAGTCCTGTTGTGACTCAAAGATTTTCGAATCGGACGAAAAACTGATAGTGAATTGTAACTTTCAGGGCCACCTAATGACGATGGATCACTCATATTGCGTCCCGATTCAATACATCGTCCACCAGCCGACTTGTCTCCATGGGTCTATTGCTGCCTCGGGCACCTTATGGCCGTTCTGCTGTGAGTCAAAGATTTTCGAATCGGACGAAAAACTGATAGTGAATTGTAACGTTCAGGGCCACCTAATGACGATGGATCACTCAAATTGCGTCCCGATTCAATACATCGTCCTCCAGCCGACATGTCTCCATGGGTCTATTGCTGCCTTGGCACCTTATGGCCGTTCTGCTGTGAGTCAAAGATTTTCGAATCGGACGAAAAACTGATAGTGAATTGTAACGTTCAGGGCCACCTAATGACGATGGATCACTCAAATTGCGTCCCGATTCAATACATTGTCCTCCAGCAGACTGTCTCCATGGGTCTATTGCTGCCTTGGCACCTTATGGCCGTTCTGCTGTGAGTCAAAGATTTTCGAATCGGACGAAAAACTGATAGTGAATTGTAACGTTCAGGGCCACCTAATGACGATGGAACACTCAAATTGCGTCCCGATTCAGTACATCGTTCTCCAGCCGACTTGACTCCATGGGTCTGTTGCTGCCTCAGGCACCTTATGGCCGTTCTGCTGTGAGTCTAGATTATCGAATCGGACGAAAAACTGATAGTGAATTGTAACGTTCAGGGCCACCTAATGACGATGGATCACTCAAATTGCGTAACGATTCAATACATTGTCCTCCAGCAGACTGTCTCCATGGGTCTATTGCTGCCTCGGGCACCTTATGGCCGTTCAGCTGTGACTCAAAGATTTTCGAATCGGACGAAAAACTGATAGTGAATTGTAACGTTCAGGGCCTCCTAATGACGATGGAACACTCAAATTGCGTCCCGATTCAATACATCGTCCTCCAGCAGACTTGTCTCCATGGGTCTATTGCTGCCTCGGGCACCTTATTGCCGTTCTGCTGTGAGTCAAAGATTTTCGAATCGGACGAAAAACTGATAGTGAATTGTAACATTCAGGGCCACCTAATGACGATGGACCACACAAATTGCGTCCCGATTCAGTACATCGTCCTCCAGCCGACCTGACTCCATGGGTCTGTTGCTGCCTCAGGCACCTTATGGCCGTTCTGCTGTGAGTCTAGATTATCGAATGGGACGAAAAACTGATAGTGAATTGTAACGATCAGGGCCACCTAATGACGATGGATCACTCAAATTGCGTCCCGATTCAATATATCGTCCTCCAGCATACTTGTTTTCATGGGTCTATTGTTGCCTCGGGCACCTTATGGCCGTTCTGCTGTGAGTCAAAGATTTTCGAATCGGACGAAAAACTTATAGTGAATTGTAACTTTCAGGGCAACCTAATGACGATGGATCACTCAAATTGCGTCCCGATTCAATACATCGTCCTCCAGCAGACTTGTCTGCATGGGTCTATTGCTGTCTCGGGCACCTTATGGCCGTTCTGCTGTGAGTCAAAGATTTTCGAATCGGACGAAAAACTGATGGTGAATTGTAACATTCAGGGCCACCTAATGACGATGGATCACTTAAATTGCGTCCCGATTCAATACATCGTCCCCAGCCGACTTGTCTCCATGGGTCTATTGCTGCCTCGGGCACCTTATGGCCGTTCTGCTGTGAGTCAAAGATTTTCGAATTGGACGAAAAACCTGATAGTGATTTGTAACATTCAGGGCCACCTAATGACGATGGACCACACAAATTGCGTCCCGATTCAGTACATCGTCCACTAGCCGACTTGACTCCATGGGACTATTGCTGCCTCGGGCACCTTATGGCCGTTCTGCTGTGAGTCTAGATTATCGAATGGGATGAAAAACTGATAGTGAATTGTAACGTTCAGGGCCACCTAATAACGTTGGATCCCTCAAATTGCGTCCCGATTCAATACATCGTCCTCCAGCAGACTTGTCTCCATGGGTCTATTGCTGCCTCGGGCACCTTATGGCCGTTCTGCTGTGAGTCAAAGATTTTCGAATCGGACGAAAAACTGATAGTGAATTGTAACGTTCAGGGCCACCTAATGACGATGGATCACTCAAATTGCGTCCCGATTCAATACATCGTCCTCCAGCCGACATGTCTCCATGGGTCTATTGCTGCCTTGGCACCTTATGGCGGTTCTGCTGTGAGTCAAATATTTTCGAATCGGACGAAAAACTGATAGTGAATTGTAACTTTCAGGGCCACCTAATGACGATGGATCACTCAAATTGCGTCCCGATTAAATACATCGTCCTCCAGCCGACTTGTCTCCATGGGTCTATTGCTGCCTCGGGCACCTTATGGCCGTTCTGCTGTGAGTCAAAGATTTTCGAATCGGACGAAAAACTGATAGTGAATTGTAACGTTTAGGGCCTCCTAATGACGATGGAACACTAAATATGCGTCCCGATTCAATACATCGTCCTCCAGCACACTTGAATTCATGGGTCTATTGCTGCCTCGGGCACCTTATGGCAGTCTTGCTGTGACTCAAAGATTTTCGAATCGGACGAAAAACTGATAGTGAATTGTAACGTTCAGGGCCTCCTAATGACGATGGAAAACTCAAATTGCGTCCCGATTCAATACATCGTCCTCCAGCAGACATGTCTCCATGGGTCTATTGCTGCCTCGGGCACCTTATGGCCGTTCTGCTGTGAGTCAAAGATTTTCGAATCGGACGAAAAACTGATAGTGAATTGTAACTTTCAGGGCCTCCTAATGACGATGGAACACTCAAATTACGTCCCGATTCAATACATCGTCCTCCAGCAGACTTGTCTCCATGGGTCTATTGCTGCCTCGGGCACCTTATGGCCGTTCTGCTGTGAGTCAAAGATTTTCGAATCGGACGAAAAACTGATAGTGAATTGTAACGTTCAGGGCCACCTAATTACGATGGATCACTCAAATTGCGTCCCGATTCAATACATCGTCCTCCAGCCGACATGTCTCCATGGGTCTATTGTTGCCTTGGCACCTTATGGCCGTTCTGCTGTGAGTCAAAGATTTTCGAATCGGACGAAAAACTGATAGTGAATTGTAACGTTCAGGGCCACCTAATGACGATGGATCACTCAAATTGCGTCCCGATTCAATACATTGTCCTCCAGCAGACTGTCTCCATGGGTCTATTGCTGCCTCGGGCACCTTATGGCCGTTCAGCTGTGACTCAAAGATTTTCGAATCGGACGAAAAACTGATAGTGAATTGTAACGTTCAGGGCCTCCTAATGACGATGGAAAACTCAAATTGCGTCCCGATTCAATACATCGTCCTCCAGCCGACTTGTCTCCATGGGTCTATTGCTGCCTCGGGCACCTTATGGCCGTACTGCTGTGAGTCAAAGATTTTCGAATCGGACGAAAAACCTGATAGTGATTTGTAACATTCAGGGCCACCTAATGACGATGGACCACACAAATTGCGTCCCGATTCAGTACATCGTCCACTAGCCGACTTGACTCCATGGGACTATTGCTGCCTCGGGCACCTTATGGCCGTTCTGCTGTGAGTCTAGATTATCGAATGGGATGAAAAACTGATAGTGAATTGTAACGTTCAGGGCCACCTAATGACGTTGGATCACTCAAATTGCGTCCCGATTCAATACATCGTCCTCCAGCAGACTTGTCTCCATGGGTCTATTGCTGCCTCGGGCACCTTATGGCAGTCCTGTTGGGACTCAAAGATTTTCGAATCGGACGAAAAACTGATAGTGAATTGTAACGTTCAGGGCCTCCTAATGACGATGGAACACTCAAATTGCGTCCCGATTCAATACATCGTCCTCCAGCAGACTTGTCTCCATGGGTCTATTGCTGCCTCGGCACCTTATCGCCGTTCTGCTGTGAGTCAAAGATTTTCGAATCGGACGAAAAACTGATAGTGAATTGTAACTTTCAGGGCCACCTAATGACGATGGATCACTCATATTGCGTCCCGATTAAATACATCGTCCTCAAGCAGACTTGTCTCCATGGGTCTATTGCTGCCTCGGCATCTTATCGCCGTTCTGCTGTGAGTCAAAGATTTTCGAATCGGACGAAAAACTGATAGTGAATTGTAACTTTCAGGGCCACCTAATGACGATGGATCACTCATATTGCGTCCCGATTAAATACATCGTCCACCAGCCGACTTGTCTCCATGGGTCTATTGCTGCCTCGGCCACCTTATGGCCGTTCTGCTGTGAGTCAAAGATTTTCGAATCGGACGAAAAACTGATAGTGAATTGTATCGTTCAGGGCCTCCTAATGACGATGGAACACTCAAATTGCTTCCCGATTCAATACATCGTCCTCCAGCAGACTTGTCTCCATGCGTCTATTGCTGCCCCGGGCACCTTATGGCCGTTGTGCTGTGAGTCATAGATTTTCGAATCGGACGAGAAACTGATAGTGAATTGTAACATTCAGGGCCACCTAATGACGATGGATCACTAAAATTGCGTCCCGATTCAATACATCGTCCTCCAGCAGACTTGACTTCATGGGTCTATTGCTGCCTCGGGCACCTTATGGCCGTTCCGCTGTGAGTCTAGATTATCGAATGGGACGAATAACTGATAGTGAATTGTAACGTTCAGGGCCTCCTAATGACGATGGAACACTCAAATTGCGTCCCGATTCAATACATCGTCCTCCAGCAGACTTGTCTCCATGGGTCTATTGCTGCCTCGGGCACCTTATGGCCGTTCTGCTGTGAGTCAAAGATTTTCGAATCGGACGAAAAACTGATAGTGAATTGTAACGTTCAGGGCCACCTAATGACGATGGATCACTCAAATTGTGTCCCGATTGAATACATCGTCCTCCAGCCGACTTGTCTCCATGGGTCTATTGCTGCCTCGGGCACCTTATGGCCGTTCTGCTGTGAGTCTAGATTATCGAATGGGACGAAAAACTGATAGTGAATTGTAACTTTCAGGGCCACCTAATGACGATGGATCACTTAAATTGCGTCCCGATTCAATACATCGTCCCCAGCCGACTTGTCTCCATGGGTCTATTGCTGCCTCGGGCACCTTATGGCCGTTCTGCTGTGAGTCTAGATTATCGAATGGGATGCAAAACTGATAGTGAATTGTAACTTTCAGGGCCACCTAATGACGATGGATCACTCAAATTGCGTTCCGATTCAATACATCGTCCTCCAGCAGACTTGTCTCCATGGGTCTATTGCTGCCTCGGGCACCTTATGGCAATATTGCTGTGACTCAAAGATTTTCGAATCGGACGAAAAACTGATAGTGAATTGTAACGTTCAGGGCCTCCTAATGACGATGGATCACTCAAATTGCGTCCTGATTCAATACATCGTCCTCCAGCAGACTTGGCTCCATGGGTCTATTGCTGCCTCGGGCACCTTATGGCCGTTCTGCTGTGTGTCAAAGATTTTCGAATCGGACGCAAAACTGATAGTGAATTGTAACTTTCAGGGCCTCCTAATGACGATGGAACACTCAAATTGCGTCCCGATTCAATACATCGTCCTCCAGCAGACTTGTCTCCATGGGTCTATTGCTGCCTTGGCACCTTATGGCCGTTCTGCTGTGAGTCAAAGATTTTCGAATCGGTCGAAAAACTGATAGTGAATTGTAACGTTCAGGGCCACCTAATGACGATGGATCACTCAAATTGCGTCCCGATTCAATACATTGTCCTCCAGCAGACTGTCTCCATGGGTCTATTGCTGCCTCGGGCACCTTATGGCCGTTCAGCTGTGACTCAAAGATTTTCGAATCGGACGAAAAACTGATAGTGAATTGTAACGTTCAGGGCCTCCTAATGACGATGGAACACTCAAATTGCGTCCCGATTCAATACATCGTCCTCCAGCCGACTTGTCTCCTTGGGGTCTATTGCTGCCTCGGGCACCTTATGGCCGTTCTGCTGTGAGTCAAAGATTTTCGAATCGGACGAAAAACTGATAGTGAATTGTAACTTTCAGGGCCACCTAATGACGATGGATCACTCAAATTGCGTCCCGATTAAATACATCGTCCTCCAGCCGACTTGTCTCCATGGGTCTATTGCTGCCTCGGGCACCTTATGGCCGTTCTGCTGTGAGTCAAAGATTTTCGAATCGGACGAAAAACTGACAGTGAATTGTAACGTTCAGGGCCTCCTAATGACGATGGAACACTAAAATTGCGTCCCGATTCAATACATCGTCCTCCAGCAGACTTGACTTCATGGGTCTATTGCTGCCTCGGGCACCTTATGGCCGTTCTGCTGTGAGTCAAAGATTTTCGAATCGGACGAAAAACTGATAGTGAATTGTAACATTCAGGGCCACCTAATGACGATGGACCACGCAAATTGCGTCCCGATTCAATACATCGTCCTCCAGCCGAGTTGACTCCATGGGTCTATTGCTGCCTCGGGCACCTTATGGCCGTTCTGCTGTGAGTCAAAGATTTTCGAATCGGACGAAATACTGATAGTGAATTGTAACATTCAGGGCCACCTAATGACGATGGTTCACACAAATTGCGTCCCGATTCAGTACATCGTCCTCCAGCCGACCTGACTCCATGGGTCTATTGCTGCCTCAGGCACCTTATGGCCGTTCTGCTGTGAGTCTAGATTATCGAATGGGACGAAAAACTGATAGTGAATTGTAACGTTCAGGGCCACCTAATGACGATGGATCACTCAAATTGCGTCCCGATTCAATATATCGTCCTCCAGCAGACTTGTTTCCATGGGTCTATTGTTGCCTCGGGCACCTTATGGTCGTTCTGCTGTGATTCAAAGATTTTCGAATCGGACGAAAAACTTATAGTGAATTGTAACTTTCAGGGCAACCTAATGACGATGGATCACTCAAATTGCGTCCCGATTCAATACATCGTCCTCCAGCCGACTTGTCTCCATGGGTCTATTGCTGCCTCGGGCACCTTATGGCCGTTCTGCTGTGAGTCAAAGATTTTCGAATCGGACGAAAAACTGATAGTAAATTCGAACGTTCAGGGCCTCCTAATGACGATGGAACACTCAAATTGCGTCCCGATTCAATACATCGTCCTCCAGCGGACTTGTCTCCATTGGACTATTTCTGCCTCGGGCACCTAATGGCCGTTCTGCTGTGAGTCAAAGACTTTCGAATCGGACGAAAAACTGATAGTGAATTGTAACATTCAGGGCCACCTAATGACGATGGACCACGCAAATTGCGTCCCGATTCAATACATCGTCCTCCAGCCGAGTTGACTCCATGGGTCTATTGCTGCCTCGGGCACCTTATGGCCGTTCTGCTGTGAATCTAGATTATCGAATGGGACGAAAAACTGGTAGTGAATTGTAACGTTCAGGGCCACCTAATGACGATGGATCACTCAAATTGTGTCCCGATTCAATACATCGTCCTCCAGCCGACATGTCTCCATGGGTCTATTGCTGCCTCGGGCACCTTATGGCCGTTCTGCTGTGAGTCTAGATTATCGAATGGGACGAAAAACTGATAGTGAATTGTAACTTTCAGGGCCACCTAATGACGATGGATCACTTAAATTGCGTCCCGATTCAATACATCGTCCCCAGCCGACTTGTCTCCATGGGTCTATTGCTGCCTTGGGCACCTTATGGCCGTTCTGCTGTGAGTCAAAGATTTTCGAATCGGACGAAAAACCTGATAGTGATTTGTAACATTCAGGGCCACCTAATGACGATTGACCACACACATTGCGTCCCGATTCAGTACATCGTCCAATAGCCGACTTGACTCCATGGGACTATTGCTGCCTCGGGCACCTTATGGCCGTTCTGCTGTGAGTCTAGATTATCGAATGGGATGAAAAACTGATAGTGAATTGTAACGTTCAGGGACACCTAATGACGATGGATCACTCAAATTGCGTTCCGATTCAATACATCGTCCTCCAGCAGACTTGTCTCCATGGGTCTATTGCTGCCTCGGGCACCTTATGGCAATCTTGCTGTGACTCAAAGATTTTCGAATCGGACGAAAAACTGATAGTGAATTGTAACATTCAGGGCCACCTAATGACGATGGACCACACAAATTGCGACCCGATTTAGTATATCGTCCTCCAGCCGACCTGACTCCATGGGTCTATTGCTGCCTCGGGCACCTTATGGCCGTTCAGCTGTGAGTCTAGATTATCGAATGGGACGAAAAACTGATAGTGAATTGTAACGTTCAGGGCCACCTAATGACGATGGATCACTCAAATTGCGTCCCGAATCAATACATCGTCCTCCAGCCGACTTGTCTCAATGGGTCTATTGCTGCCTCGGGCACCTTATGGCCGTTCTGCTGTGAGTCAAAGATTTTCGAAACGGACGAAAAACTGATAGTGAATTGTAACGTTCAGGGCCACCTAATGACGATGGATCACTCAAATTGCGTCCCGAATCAATACATCGTCCTCCAGCAGACTTGTCTCCATGGGTCTATTGCTGCCTCGGGCACCTTATGGCCGTTCTGCTGTGAGTCAAAGATTTTCGAATCGGAAGAAAAACTGATAGTGAATTGTAACGTTCAGGGCCACCTAATGACGATGGATCACTCAAATTGCGTCCCGATTCAATACATTGTCCTCCAGCAGACTGTCTCCATGGGTCTATTGCAGCCTCGGGCACCTTATGGCCGTTCTGCTGTGAGTCTAGATTATCGAATGGGACGAAAAACTGATAGTGAATTGTAACGTTCAGGGCCACCTAATGACGATGGATCACTCAAATTGCGTCCCGATTCAATACAACGTCCTCCAGCCGACTTGACTCCATGGGTCTATTGCTGCCTCGGGCACCTTATGGCCGTTCTGCTGTGAGTCTAGATTATCGAATGGGACGAAAAACTGATAGTGAATTGTAACGTTCAGGGCCTCCTAATGACGATGGATCACTCAAATTGCGTCCCGATTAAATACATAGTCCTCCAGCCGACTTGACTCCATGGGTCTATTGCTGCCTCGGGCACCTTATGGCCGTTCTGCTGTGAGTCTAGATTATCGAATGGGACGAAAAACTGATAGTGAATTGTAACGTTCAGGGCCACCTAATGACGATGGATCACTCAAATTGCGTCCCGATTCAATACATCGTCCTCCAGCAGACTTGTCTCCATGGGTCTATTGCTGCCTCGGGCACCTTATGGCCGTTCTGCTGTGAGTCAAAGATTTTCGAATCGGACGAAAAACTGATAGTGAATTGTAACGTTCAGGGCCACCTAATTACGATGGATCACTCAAATTGCGTCCCGATTCAGTACATCGTCCACTAGCAGACTTGACTCCATGGGACTATTGCTGCGTCGGGCACCTTATGGCCGTTCTGCTGTGAGTCTAGATTATCGAATGGGATGAAAAACTGATAGTGAATTGTAACGTTCAGGGCCACCTAATGACGTTGGATCACTCAAATTGCGTCCCGATTCAATACATCGTCCTCCAGCAGACTTGTCTCCGTGGGTCTATTGCTGCCTCGGGCACCTTATGGCAGTCCTGTTGTGACTCAAAGATTTTCGAATCGGACGAAAAACTGATAGTGAATTGTAACGTTCAGGGCCTCCTAATGACGATGGAACACTCAAATTGCGTCCCGATTCAATACATCGTCCTCCAGCAGACTTGTCTCCATGGGTCTATTGCTGCCTCGGGCACCTTATCGCCGTTCTGCTGTGAGTCAAAGATTTTCGAATCGGACGAAAAACTGGTAGTGAATTGTAACTTTCAGGGCCACCTAATGACGATGGATCACTCATATTGCGTCCCGATTCAATACATCGTCCACCAGCCGACTTGTCTCCATGGGTCTATTGCTGCCTCGGGCACCTTATGGCCGTTCTGCTGTGAGTCAAAGATTTTCGAATCGGACGAAAAACTGATAGTGAATTGTAACGTTCAGGGCCTCCTAATGACGATGGAACACTCAAATTGCGTCCCGATACAATACATCGTCCTCCAGCAGACTTGTCTCCATGCGTCTATTGCTGCCTCGGGCACCTTATGGCCGTTCTGCTGTGAGTCAAAGATTTTCGAATCGGACGAAAAACTGATAGTGAATTGTAACATTCAGGGCCACCTAATGACGATGGATCACTAAAATTGCGTCCCGATTCAATACATCGTCCTCCAGCAGACTTGACTTCATGGGTCTATTGCTGCCTCGGGCACCTTATGGCCGTTCCGCTGTGAGTCTAGATTATCGAATGGGACGAATAACTGATAGTGAATTGTAACTTTCAGGGCCTCCTAATGACGATGGAACACTCAAATTGCGTCCCGATTCAATACATCGTCCTCCAGCAGACTTGTCTCCATGGGTCTATTGCTGCCTCGGGCACCTTATGGCCGTTCTGCTGTGAGTCATAGATTTTCGAATCGGACGAAAAACTGATAGTGAATTGTAACATTCAGGGCCACCTAATGACAATGGACCACACAAATTGTGTCCCGATTCAGTACATCGTCCTCCAGCCGACCTGACTCCATGGGTCTATTGCTGCCTCAGGCACCTTATGGCCGTTCTGCTGTGAGTCTAGATTATCGAATGGGACGAAAAACTGATAGTGATTTGTAACGTTCAGGGCCACCTAATGACGATGGATCACTCAAATTGCGTCCCGATTCAATATATCGTCCTCCAGCAGACTTGTTTCCATGGGTCTATTGTTGCCTCGGGCACCTTATGGCCGTTCTGCTGTGAGTCAAAGATTTTCGAATCGGACGAAAAACTTATAGTGAATTGTAACTTTCAGGGCAACCTACTGACGATGGATCACTCAAATTGCGTCCCGATTCAATACATCGTCCTCCAGCCGACTTGTCTCCATGGGTCCATTGCTGCCTCGGGCACCTTATGGCCGTTCTGCTGTGAGTCAAAGATTTTCGAATCGGACGAAAAACTGATAGTAAATTGGAACGTTCAGGGCCTCCTAATGACGATGGAACACTCAAATTGCATCCCGATTCAATACATCGTCCTTCAGCGGACTTGTCTCCATTGGACTATTGCTGCCTCGGGCACCTAATGTCCGTTCTGCTGTGAGTCAAAGACTTTCGAATCGGACGAAAAACTGATGGTGAATTGTAACATTCAGGGCCACCTAATGACGATGGACCACGCAAATTGCGTCCCGATTCAATACATCGTCCTCCTGCCGAGTTGACTCCATGGGTCGATTGCTGCCTCGGGCACCTTATGGCCGTTCTGCTGTGAATCTAGATTATCGAATGGGACGAAAAACTGGTAGTGAAATGTAACGTTCAGGGCCACCTAATGACGATGGATCACTCAAATTGTGTCCCGATTGAATACATCGTCCTCCAGCCGACTTGTCTCCATGGGTCTATTGCTGCCTCGGGCACCTTATGGCCGTTCTGCTGTGAGTCAAAGATTTTCGAATCGGACGAAAAACTTGATAGTGATTTGTAACATTCAGGCCACCTAATGACGATGGACCACACAAATTGCGTCCCGATTCAGTGCAGCGTCCACTAGCCGACTTGACTCCATGGGACTATTGCTGCCTCGGGCACCTTATGGCCGTTCTGCTGTGAGTCTAGATTATAGAATGGGATGAAAAACTGATAGTGAATTGTAACGTTCAGGGCCACCTAATGACGATGGATCACTCAAATTGCGTCCCGATTCAATACATCGTCCTCCAGCAGACTTGTCTCCATGGGTCTATTGCTGCCTCGGGCACCTTATGGCAGGCCTGCTGTGACTCAAAGATTTTCGAATCGGACGAAAAACTGATAGTGAATTGTAACGTTCAGGGCCTCCTAATGACGATGGAACACTCAAATTGCGTCCCGATTCAATACATCGTCCTCCAGCAAACTTGTCTCCATGCGTCTATTGCTGCCTCGGGCACCTTATGGCCGTTCTGCTGTGAGTCAAAGATTTTCGAATCGGACGAAAAACTGATAGTGAATTGTAACATTCAGGGCCACCTAATGACGATGGATCACTCAAATTGCGCCCCGAATCAATACATCGTCCTCCAGCAGACTTGTCTCCATGGGTCTATTGCTGCCTCGGGCACCTTATGGCCGTTCTGCTGTGAATCTAGATTATCGAATGGGACGAAAACCTGGTAGTGAATTGTAACGTTCAGGGCCACCTAATGACGATGGATCACTCAAATTGTGTCCCGATTCAATACATCGTCCTCCAGCCGACATGTCTCCATGGGTCTATTGCTGCCTCGGGCACCTTATGGGCGTTCTGCTGTGAGTCTAGATTATCGAATGGGACGAAAAACTGATAGTGAATTGTAACTTTCAGGGCCACCTAATGACGATGGATCACTTAAATTGCGTCCCGATTCAATACATCGTCCCCAGCCGACTTGTCTCCATGGGTCTATTGCTGCCTCGGGCACCTTATGGCCGTTCTGCTATGAGTCAAAGATTTTCGAATCGGAGGAAAAACCTGATAGTGATTTGTAACATTCAGGGCCACCTAATGACGATTGACCACACAAATTGCGTCCCGATTCAGTACATCGTCCAATAGCCGACTTGACTCCATGGGACTATTGCTGCCTCGGGCACCTTATGGCCGTTCTGCTGTGAGTCTAGATTATCGAATGGGATGAAAAACTGATAGTGAATTGTAACGTTCAGGGACACCTAATGACGATGGATCACTCAAATTGCGTTCCGATTCAATACATCGTCCTCCAGCAGACTTGTCTCCATGGGTCTATTGCTGCCTCGGGCACCTCATGGCAGTCTTGCTGTGACTCAAAGATTTTCGAATCGGACGAAAAACTGATAGTGAATTGTAACGTTCAGGGCCACCTAATGACGATGGATCACTCAAATTGCGCCCCGAATCAATACATCGTCCTCCAGCACACTTGTCTCCATGGGTCTATTGCTGCCTCGGGCACCTTATGGCCGTTCTGCTGTGAGTCAAAGATTTTCGAATCGGACGAAAAACTGATAGTGAATTGTAACGTTCAGGGCCACCTAATGACGATGGATCACTCAAATTGCGTCCCGATTCAATACATTGTCCTCCAGCAGACAGTCTCCATGGGTCTATTGCAGCCTCGGGCACCTTATGGCCGTTCTGCTGTGAGTCTAGATTATCGAATGGGACGAAAAACTGATAGTGAATTGTAACGTTCAGGGCCACCTAATGACGATGGATCACTCAAATTGCGTCCCGATTCAATACATCGTCCTCCAGCCGACTTGACTCCATGGGTCTATTGCTGCCTCGGGCACCTTATGGCCGTTCTGCTGTGAGTCTAGATTATCGAATGGGACGAAAAACTGATAGTGAATTGTAACGTTCAGGGCCTCCTAATGACGATGGATCACTCAAATTGCGTCCCGATTAAATACATCGTCCTCCAGCCGACTTCACTCCATGGGTCTATTGCTGCCTCGGGCACCTTATGGCCGTTCTGCTGTGAGTCTAGATTATCGAATGGGACGAAAAACTGATAGTGAATTGTAACGTTCAGGGCCACCTAATGACGATGGATCACTCAAATTGCGTCCCGATTCAATACATCGTCCCCAGCCGACTTGTCTCCATGGGTCTATTGCTGCCTCGGGCACCTTATGGCCGTTCTGCTGTGAGTCAAAGATTTTCGAATCGGACGAAAAATTGATAGTGAATTGTAACTTTCAGGGCCTCCTAATGACGATGGATCACTCAAATTGCGTCCCGATTCAATACATCGTCCTCCAGCAGACTTGTCTCCATGGGTCGATTGCTGCTTCGAACACCTAATGGCCGTTCTGCTGTGAGTCAAAGATTTTCGAATCGGACGAAAAACTGATAGTGAATTGAAACATTCAGGGCCACCTAATGACGATGGACCACGCAAATTGCGTCCCGATTCAATACATCGTCCTCCAGCCGATTTGACTCCATGGGTCTATTGCTGCCTCGGGCACCTTATGGCCGTTCTGCTGTGAATCTAGATTATCGAATGGGACGAAAAACTGATAGTGAATTGTAACGTTCAGGGCCACCTAATGACGATGGATCACTCAAATTGCGTCCTGATTCAATACATCGTCCTCCAGCAGACTTGAGTTCATGGGTCTATTGCTGCCTCGGGCACCTTATGGCCGTTCTGCTGTGAGTCAAAAATTTTCGAATCGGACGAAAAACCTGATAGTGATTTGTAACATTCAGGCCACCTAATGACGATGGACCACACAAATTGCGTCCCGATTCAGTACATCGTCCACTAGCCGACTTGACTCCATGGGACTATTGCTGCCTCGGGCATCTTATGGCCGTTCTGCTGTGAGTCTAGATTATAGAATGGGATGAAAAACTGATAGTGAATTGTAACGTTCAGGGCCACCTAATGACGATGGATCACTCAAATTGCGTCCCGATTCAATACATCGTCCTCCAGCAGACTTGTCTCCATGGGTCTATTGCTGCCTCGGGCACCTTATGGCAGGCCTGCTGCGACTCAAAGATTTTCGAATCGGACGAAAAACTGATAGTGAATTGTAACGTTCAGGGCCTCCTAATGACGATGGAACACTCAAATTGCGTCCCGATTCAATACATCGTCCTCCAGCAGACTTGTCTCCATGCGTCTATTGCTGCCTCGGGCACCTTATGGCCGTTCTGCTGTGAGTCAAAGATTTTCGAATCGGACGAAAAACTGATAGTGAATTGTAACATTCAGGGCCACCTAATGACGATGGATCACTCAAATTGCGCCCCGAATCAATACATCGTCCTCCAGCAGACTTGTCTCCATGGGTCTATTGCTGCCTCGGGCACCTTATGGCCGTTCTGCTGTGAGTCAAAGATTTTCGAATCGGACGAAAAACTGATAGTGAATTGTAACGTTCAGGGCCACCTAATGACGATGGATCACTCAAATTGCGTCCCGATTCAATACATTGTCCTCCAGCAGACTGTCTCCATGGGTCTATTGCAGCCTCGGGCACCTTATGGCCGTTCTGCTGTGAGTCTAGATTATCGAATGGGACGAAAAACTGATAGTGAATTGTAACGTTCAGGGCCACCTAATGACGATGGATCACTCAAATTGCGTCCCGATTCAATACATCGTCCTCCAGCCGACTTGACTCCATGGGTCAATTGCTGCCTCGGGCACCTTATGGCCGTTCTGCTGTGAGTCTAGATTATCGAATGGGACGAAAAACTGATAGTGTATTGTAACGTTCAGGGCCTCCTAATGACGATGGATCACTCAAATTGCGTCCCGATTAAATACATCGTCCTCCAGCCGACTTGACTCCATGGGTCTATTGCTGCCTCGGGCACCTTATGGCCGTTCTGCTGTGAGTCTAGATTATCGAATGGGACGAAAAACTGATAGTGAATTGTAACGTTCAGGGCCACCTAATGACGATGGATCACTCAAATTGCGTCCCGATTCAATACATCGTCCCCAGCCGACTTCTCTCCATGGGTCTATTGCTGCCTCGGGCACCTTATGGCCGTTCTGCTGTGAGTCTAGATTATCGAATGGGGCGAAAAACTGATAGTGAATTGTAACGTTCAGGGCCACCTAATGACGATGGATCACTCAAATTGCGTCCTGATTCAATACATCGTCCTCCAGCAGACTTGACTTCATGGGTCTATTGCTGCCTCGGGCACCTTATGGCCGTTCTGCTGTGAGTCAAAGATTTTCGAATCGGACGAAAAACTGATAGTGAATTGTAACGTTCAGGGCCACCTAATGACGATGGATCAATCAAATTGCGTCCCGATTCAATACATCGTCCTCCAGCCGACTTGACTCCATGGGTCTATTGCTGCCTCGGGCACCTTATGGCCGTTCTGCTGTGAGTCAAAGATTTTCGAATCGGACGAAAAATTGATAGTGAATTGTAACTTTCAGGGCCTCCTAATGACGATGGATCACTCAAATTGCGTCCCGATTCAATACATCGTCCTCCAGCAGACTTGTCTCCATGGGTCGATTGCTGCCTCGAACACCTAATGGCCGTTCTGCTGTGAGTCAAAGATTTTCGAATCGGACGAAAAACTGATAGTGAATTGAAACATTCAGGGCCACCTAATGACGATGGACCACGCAAATTGCGTCCCGATTCAATACATCGTCCTCCAGCCGATTTGACTCCATGGGTCTATTGCTGCCTCGGGCACCTTATGGCCGTTCTGCTGTGAATCTAGATTATCGAATGGGACGAAAAACTGATAGTGAATTGTAACGTTCAGGGCCACCTAATGACGATGGATCACTCAAATTGCGTCCTGATTCAATACATCGTCCTCCAGCAGACTTGAGTTCATGGGTCTTTTGCTGCCTCGGGCACCTTATGGCCGTTCTGCTGTGAGTCAAAAATTTTCGAATCGGACGAAAAACCTGATAGTGATTTGTAACATTCAGGCCACCTAATGACGATGGACCACACAAATTGCGTCCCGATTCAGTACATCGTCCACTAGCCGACTTGACTCCATGGGACTATTGCTGCCTCGGGCATCTTATGGCCGTTCTGCTGTGAGTCTAGATTATAGAATGGGATGAAAAACTGATAGTGAATTGTAACGTTCAGGGCCACCTAATGACGATGGATCACTCAAATTGCGTCCCGATTCAATACATCGTCCTCCAGCAGACTTGTCTCCATGGGTCTATTGCTGCCTCGGGCACCTTATGGCAGGCCTGCTGCGACTCAAAGATTTTCGAATCGGACGAAAAACTGATAGTGAATTGTAACGTTCAGGGCCTCCTAATGACGATGGAACACTCAAATTGCGTCCCGATTCAATACATCGTCCTCCAGCAGACTTGTCTCCATGCGTCTATTGCTGCCTCGGGCACCTTATGGCCGTTCTGCTGTGAGTCAAAGATTTTCGAATCGGACGAAAAACTGATAGTGAATTGTAACATTCAGGGCCACCTAATGACGATGGATCACTCAAATTGCGCCCCGAATCAATACATCGTCCTCCAGCAGACTTGTCTCCATGGGTCTATTGCTGCCTCGGGCACCTTATGGCCGTTCTGCTGTGAGTCAAAGATTTTCGAATCGGACGAAAAACTGATAGTGAATTGTAACGTTCAGGGCCACCTAATGACGATGGATCACTCAAATTGCGTCCCGATTCAATACATTGTCCTCCAGCAGACTGTCTCCATGGGTCTATTGCAGCCTCGGGCACCTTATGGCCGTTCTGCTGTGAGTCTAGATTATCGAATGGGACGAAAAACTGATAGTGAATTGTAACGTTCAGGGCCACCTAATGACGATGGATCACTCAAATTGCGTCCCGATTCAATACATCGTCCTCCAGCCGACTTGACTCCATGGGTCAATTGCTGCCTCGGGCACCTTATGGCCGTTCTGCTGTGAGTCTAGATTATCGAATGGGACGAAAAACTGATAGTGTATTGTAACGTTCAGGGCCTCCTAATGACGATGGATCACTCAAATTGCGTCCCGATTAAATACATCGTCCTCCAGCCGACTTGACTCCATGGGTCTATTGCTGCCTCGGGCACCTTATGGCCGTTCTGCTGTGAGTCTAGATTATCGAATGGGACGAAAAACTGATAGTGAATTGTAACGTTCAGGGCCACCTAATGACGATGGATCACTCAAATTGCGTCCCGATTCAATACATCGTCCCCAGCCGACTTCTCTCCATGGGTCTATTGCTGCCTCGGGCACCTTATGGCCGTTCTGCTGTGAGTCTAGATTATCGAATGGGGCGAAAAACTGATAGTGAATTGTAACGTTCAGGGCCACCTAATGACGATGGATCACTCAAATTGCGTCCTGATTCAATACATCGTCCTCCAGCAGACTTGACTTCATGGGTCTATTGCTGCCTCGGGCACCTTATGGCCGTTCTGCTGTGAGTCAAAGATTTTCGAATCGGACGAAAAACTGATAGTGAATTGTAACGTTCAGGGCCACCTAATGACGATGGATCAATCAAATTGCGTCCCGATTCAATACATCGTCCTCCAGCCGACTTGACTCCATGGGTCTATTGCTGCCTCGGGCACCTTATGGCCGTTCTGCTGTGAGTCTAGATTATCGAATGGGACAAAAAACTGATAGTGAATTGTAACGTTCAGGGCCTCCTAATGACGATGAATCACTCAAATTGCGTCCCGATTCAATACATCGTCCTCCAGCAGACTTGTCTCCATGGGTCGATTGCTGCCTCGGGCACCTAATGGCCGTTCTGCTGTGAGTCAAAGATTTTCGAATCGGACGAAAAACTGATGGTGAATTGTAACGTTCAGGGCCTCCTAATGACGATGGAACACTCAAATTGCGTCCCGATTCAATACATCGTCCTCCAGCAGACATGTCTCCATGCGTCTATTGCTGCCTCGGGCACCCTATGGCCGTTCTGCTGTGAGTCAAAGATTTTCGAATCGGACGAAAAACTGATAGTGAATTGTAACGTTCAGGGCCACCTAATGACGACGGATCACTCAAATTGCGTCCCGATTCAATACATCGTCCTCCAGCCGACTTGACTCCATGGGTCTATTGCTGCCTCGGGCACCTTATGGCCGTTCTGCTGTTGATCTAGATTATCGAATGGGACGAAAAACTGATAGTGAATTGTAACGTTCAGGGCCTCCTAATGACGATGGATCACTCAAATTGCGTCCCGATTCAATACATCGTCCCCAGCCGACTTGTCTCCATGGGTCTATTGCTGCCTCGGGCACCTTGTGGTCGTTCTGCTGTGAGTCTAGATTATCGAATGGGGCGAAAAACTGATAGTGAATTGTAACGTTCAGGGCCACCTAATGACGATGGATCACTCAAATTGCGTCCTGATTCAATACATCGTCCTCCAGCAGACTTGACTTCATGGGTCTATTGCTGCCTCGGGCACCTTATGGCCGTTCTGCTGTGAGTCAAAGATTTTCGAATCGGACGAAAAACCTGATAGTGATTTGTAACATTCAGGCTACCTAATGACGATGGACCACACAAATTGCGTCCCGATTCAGTACATCGTCCACTAGCCGACTTGACTCCATGGGACTATTGCTGCCTCGGGCACCTTATGGCCGTTCTGCTGTGAGTCTAGGTTATAGAATGGGATGAAAAACTGATAGTGAATTGTGATGTTCAGGGCCACCTAATGACGATGAATCACTCAAATTGCGTCCCGATTCAATACATCGTCCTCCAGCAGACTTGTCTCCATGGGTCTATTGCAGCCTCGGGCACCTTATGGCAGGCCTGCTGTGACTCAAAGATTTTCGAATCGGACGAAAAACTGATAGTGAATTGTAACGTTCAGGGCCTCCTAATGACGATGGAACACTCAAATTGCGTCCCGATTCAATACATCGTCCTCCAGCAGACTTGTCTCCATGCGTCTATTGCTGCCTCGGGCACCTTATGGCCGTTCTGCTGTGAGTCAAAGATTTTCGAATCGGACGAAAAACTGATAGTGAATTGTAACGTTCAGGGCCACCTAATGACGATGGATCACTCAAATTGCGTCCCGATTCAATACATCGTCCTCCAGGCGACTTGACTCCATGGGTCTATTGCTGCCTCGGGCACCTTATGGCCGTTCTGCTGTGAGTCTAGATTATCGAATGGGACAAAAAACTGATAGTGAATTGTAACGTTCAGGGCCTCCTAATGACGATGAATAACTCAAATTGCGTCCCGATTCAATACATCGTACTCCAGCAGACTTGTCTCCATGGGTCGATTGCTGCCTCGGGCACCTAATGGCCGTTCTGCTGTGAGTCAAAGATTTTCGAATCGGACGAAAAACTGATAGTGACTTGTAACATTCAGGGCCACCTAATGACGATGGACCACGCAAATTGCGTCCCGATTCAGTACATCGTCCACTAGCCGACTTGACTCCATGGGACTATTGATGCAACGGGCACCTTATGGCCGTTCTGCTGTGAGTCTAGATTATCGAATGGGACGAAAAACTGATAGTGAATTATAACGTTCAGGGCCACCTAATGACGATGGATCACTCAAATTGCGTCCTGATTCAATACATCGTCCTCCAGCAGACTTGACTTCATGGGTCTATTGCTGCCTCGGGCACCTTATGGCCGTTCTGCTGTGAGTCAAAAATTTTCGAATCGGACGAAAAACCTGATAGTGATTTGTAACATTCAGGCCACCTAATGACGATGGACCACGCAAATTGCGTCCCGATTCAATACATCGTCCTCCAGCCGAGTTGACTCCATGGGTCTATTGCTGCCGCGGGCACCTTATGGCCGTTCTGCTGTGAATCTAGATTATCGAATGGGACGAAAAACTGATAGTGAATTGTAACGTTCAGGGCCACCTAATGACGATGGATCACTCAAATTGCGTCCCGATTCAATACATCGTCCCCAGCCGACTTGTCTCCATGGGTCTATTGCTGCCTCGGGCACCTTATGGCCGTTCTGCTGTGAGTCTAGATTATCGAATGGGGCGAAAAACTGATAGTGAATTGTAACGTTCAGGGCCACCTAATGACGATGGATCACTCAAATTGCGTCCTGATTCAATACATCGTCCTCCAGCAGACTTGACTTCATGGGTCTATTGCTGCCTCGGGCACCTTATGGCCGTTCTGCTGTGAGTCAAAGATTTTCGAATCGGACGAAAAACTGATAGTGAATTGTAACGTTCAGGGCCACCTAATGACGATGGATCAATCAAATTGCGTCCCGATTCAATACATCGTCCTCCAGCCGACTTGACTCCATGGGTCTATTGCTGCCTCGGGCACCTTATGGCCGTTCTGCTGTGAGTCTAGATTATCGAATGGGACAAAAAACTGATAGTGAATTGTAACGTTCAGGGCCTCCTAATGACGATGAATCACTCAAATTGCGTCCCGATTCAATACATCGTCCTCCAGCAGACTTGTCTCCATGGGTCGATTGCTGCCTCGGGCACCTAATGGCCGTTCTGCTGTGAGTCAAAGATTTTCGAATCGGACGAAAAACTGATGGTGAATTGTAACGTTCAGGGCCTCCTAATGACGATGGAACACTCAAATTGCGTCCCGATTCAATACATCGTCCTCCAGCAGACATGTCTCCATGCGTCTATTGCTGCCTCGGGCACCCTATGGCCGTTCTGCTGTGAGTCAAAGATTTTCGAATCGGACGAAAAACTGATAGTGAATTGTAACGTTCAGGGCCACCTAATGACGATGGATCACTCAAATTGCGTCCCGATTCAATACATCGTCCTCCAGCCGACTTGACTCCATGGGTCTATTGCTGCCTCGGGCACCTTATGGCCGTTCTGCTGTTGATCTAGATTATGGAATGGGACGAAAAACTGATAGTGAATTGTAACGTTCAGGGCCTCCTAATGACGATGGATCACTCAAATTGCGTCCCGATTCAATACATCGTCCCCAGCCGACTTGTCTCCATGGGTCTGTTGCTGCCTCGGGCACCTTATGGCCGTTCTGCTGTGAGTCTAGATTATCGAATGGGGCGAAAAACTGATAGTGAATTGTAACGTTCAGGGCCACCTAATGACGATGGATCACTCAAATTGCGTCCTGATTCAATACATCGTCCTCCAGCAGACTTGACTTCATGGGTCTATTGCTGCCTCGGGCACCTTATGGCCGTTCTGCTGTGAGTCAAAGATTTTCGAATCGGACGAAAAACCTGATAGTGATTTGTAACATTCAGGCTACCTAATGACGATGGACCACACAAATTGCGTCCCGATTCAGTACATCGTCCACTAGCCGACTTGACTCCATGGGACTATTGCTGCCTCGGGCACCTTATGGCCGTTCTGCTGTGAGTCTAGGTTATAGAATGGGATGAAAAACTGATAGTGAATTGTAACGTTCAGGGCCACCTAATGACGATGAATCACTCAAATTGCGTCCCGATTCAATACATCGTCCTCCAGCAGACTTGTCTCCATGGGTCTATTGCAGCCTCGGGCACCTTATGGCAGGCCTGCTGTGACTCAAAGATTTTCGAATCGGACGAAAAACTGATAGTGAATTGTAACGTTCAGGGCCTCCTAATGACGATGGAACACTCAAATTGCGTCCCGATTCAATACATCGTCCTCCAGCAGACTTGTCTCCATGCGTCTATTGCTGCCTCGGGCACCTTATGGCCGTTCTGCTGTGAGTCAAAGATTTTCGAATCGGACGAAAAACTGATAGTGAATTGTAACGTTCAGGGCCACCTAATGACGATGGATCACTCAAATTGCGTCCCGATTCAATACATCGTCCTCCAGCCGACTTGACTCCATGGGTCTATTGCTGCCTCGGGCACCTTATGGCCGTTCTGCTGTGAGTCTAGATTATCGAATGGGACAAAAAACTGATAGTGAATTGTAACGTTCAGGGCCTCCTAATGACGATGAATAACTCAAATTGCGTCCCGATTCAATACATCGTCCTCCAGCAGACTTGTCTCCATGGGTCGATTGCTGCCTCGGGCACCTAATGGCCGTTCTGCTGTGAGTCAAAGATTTTCGAATCGGACGAAAAACTGATAGTGAATTGTAACATTCAGGGCCACCTAATGACGATGGACCACGCAAATTGCGTCCCGATTCAATACATCGTCCCCCAGCCGAGTTGACTCCATGGGTCTATTGCTGCCTCGGGCACCTTATGGCCGTTCTGCTGTGAATCTAGATTATCGATTGGGACGAAAAACTGATAGTGAATTGTAACGTTCAGGGCCACCTAATGACGATGGATCACTCAAATTGCGTCCCGATTTAATACATCGTCCCCATCCGACTTGTCTCCATGGGTCTATTGCTGCCTCGGGGACCTTATGGCCGTTCTGCTGTGAGTCTAGATTATCGAATGGGACGAAAAACTGATAGTGAATTGTAACGATCAGGGCCACCTAATGACGATGGATCACTCAAATTGCGTCCTGATTCAATACATCGTCCTCCAGCAGACTTGACTTCATGGGTCTATTGCTGCCTCGGGCACCTTATGGCCGTTCTGCTGTGAGTCAAAGATTTTCGAATCGGACGAAAAACTGATAGTGAATTGTAACTTTCAGGGCCACCTAATGAAGATGGACCACACAAATTGCGTCCCGATTCAGTACATCGTCCACTATCCGACTTGACTCCATGGGACTATTGCTGCCTCGGGCACCTTATGGCCGTTCTGCTGTGAGTCTAGATTATAGAATGGGATGAAAAACTGATAGTGAATTGTAACGTTCGGGGCCACCTAATGACGATGGATCACTCAAATTGCGTCCCGATTCAATACACCGTCCTCCAGCAGACTTGTCTCCATGGGTCTATTGCTGCCTCGGGCACCTTATGGCAGGCCTGCTGTGACTCAAAGATTTTCGAATCGGACGAAAAACTGATGGTGAATTGTAACGTTCAGGGCCTCCTAATGACGATGGAACACTCAAATTGCGTCCCGATTCAATACATCGTCCTCCAGCAGACATGTCTCCATGCGTCTATTGCTGCCTCGGGCACCCTATGGCCGTTCTGCTGTGAGTCAAAGATTTTCGAATCGGACGAAAAACTGATAGTGAATTGTAACGTTCAGGGCCACCTAATGACGATGGATCACTCAAATTGCGTCCCGATTCAATACATCGTCCTCCAGCCGACTTGACTCCATGGGTCTATTGCTGCCTCGGGCACCTTATGGCCGTTCTGCTGTGAGTCTAGATTATCGAATGGGACGAAAAACTGATAGTGAATTGTAACGTTCAGGGCCTCCTAATGACGATGGATCACTCAAATTGCGTCCCGATTCAATACATCGTCCTCCAGCCGACTTGACTCCATGGGTCTATTGCTGCCTCGGGCACCCTATGGCCGTTCTGATGGGAGTCTAGATTATCGAATGGGACGAAAAACTGATAGTGAATTGTAACGTTCAGGGTCTCCTAATGACGATGGATCACTCAAATTGCGTCCCGATTCAATACATCGTCCTCCAGCAGACATGTCTCCATGCGTCTATTGCTGCCTCGGGCACCTTATGGCCGTTCTGCTGATAGTCAAAGATTGTCGAATCGAACGAAAAACTGATAGTGAATTGTAACTTTCAGGGCCACCTAATGACGATGGAACACTCAAATTGCGTCCCGATTCAATAGATCGTCCTCCAGCAGACTTGTCTCCATGGGTCGATTGCTGCCTCGGGCACCTTATGGCCGTTCTGCTGTGAGTCAAAGATTTTCGAATCGGACGAAAATTATTTATTATTTATTTATTTATTGCCAAATTATAGACCTGTTACCTGATGTTTAAAACAGGTCGTACATCTTACAATTTTCGATTTTCATCTTTTTACAGTTTTCTTTCCTTTTGTTTTATCTACAACATTTACAAAGAATGATTCATAAAACAATAATTTGAGATTGAAATATAAATAAAATTTTGTTGTTTTTAAGAAGAATATAAAAAGAAGATAGGATAGATGAGAGATGAGAGATTTGTTAGTACCATCACCGAGTGTGACTGACGGTGAATACCTCGGAATGATTTCATCGAGCCGTTGACCGCCAGTCACACAGACACACACAAATGGTTATTAGTAGAGAAATAATTTTTCTTATCCTATTTGTTACCAATCCTATGTATTAACTTAACCAGTACCTTGCAGCTCTGTATTTGATAGTGATATCTATGGGGCATATTCCGAGCACCACACACAGTGCATCCGCTGAGGTGGTACCGAAGGCTCCAGATAGCCTAAGTAGGACACTTCTCTGCCCTCGTCTGACGGATGCTTTGTTGGTGACCACGTCCAGTCTATGTGCCCACGTGCTAGCTGCAAAGCTGAGTACTGATTCGAAGAGCGCACAGTGGTATGTACGAATGACTGGTAGAGGTAGTCTGTACTGTTTTGAATTTAGCCTCACCAGTTTGTGGAGTATTTTTTCTGCTTTGTCTGTTGTTAGCCTTATGTGTTCGTGGAAATTCAGTTTTTCATCTATGTGTACCCCAAGATAGCGCGTAATGCGTGCTCGTTTGATGTTTGTGTCCCCAATTTTAACCGAAGGATTCCTTTGGAGTGATCCTTTCAGTAAAGTGTATGTTGTTTTGTTTTCGGCTATCCTGAGTTTGTTGTTGTGACACCACTGAGTAATTGTTTGTAGTAATCCACTGGCTTTCTCTTCTAACTGGGCTCTGTTGTTTGCAGTGACTACAACTAATAGGTCATCTGCGTAGGCGACAATTCCGTCTGACCTGTCATCCCCATCCAGAAGTTGTAGGAGGGGTTCGATTGTTATGTCCCAGAAGATGGGGCCGCAGATCGACCCTTGAGGACAGCCTTTGGTAATTCTTTTAATTACTTTCCGACTGTCCATCTGCCATTCGACTACTCGGTCTTTACAGTAGTCCAGAAAACTGTTGTACAGTGATTGCGGTACCTCCAGATGTCTTAGCCTCTGAAACAGTGCTGGCCACCAAAGATTATCAAATGCTCCGGCAATGTCAATCATTATTGCCATGGCGTATTTCTGTTTTGTGGTGTTAACTATGTGCAGGGCCTGGTTGATGGCATCATCTATTGATCTGCCAGATCTGAAGCCGAACTGGTGTTGGCTCATACCCCTGAGAGCTCTGTGTGTTTGCAGGCGCTTACACAGTAGCTTCTCCTGAATCTTTGCTAGGGTGTTTATTAGGCATATTGGCCTGTAAGTCTTTGGATCTGAAGGATCCCTGTCCGCTGATTTCTTTATAATGACTGCTTTGGAGGTTTTCCATACTGTAGGTACCCTGCCCAGCCGTAAGGCATCGTTCAGTAACGTTGTTAGGAACGGGGTGATATGCGGTGCTAGTTTTTTCAGTGTTTCCGAGTGGATACCATCTGGTCCAGGTGCTTTTTTGTTTTTGAGCTCTGAGATTGCTAGCGCAACCTCTTCTTGCGCAAAAGGACAGGTGACAGTTGCAGTGTTGTATGGTGTGTGTAGGTTTTCTCTTAGTGTTGCATGATATTGTGTGTCTGTATCGATAACGTCGTCAGGGAGCAGTTTATACAGCAGAAACTCCGCTGTATTCCTCCATCCCCTCGTCATCGTGCCGTCATCCTGCCTTAGCGTTCCCAGAACTAGTGGGGTTTTTATCTTCTCTGTCAGTATTTTGTATGGTTCCCCCCATATATTTTGGTCTGTTTGTGTTGTTACAAATAGCTCCCATTGTTGTCTACGCGTGTTGTATAGGGTCTGTCTGTATAAGTCTTGTGCATGCCTATATGCTTCAAGTCTTATTCGCCGGTCCCTATCTGCTATCGCCCTTTGATACAATTTTCGTTTGCGTCTTGCGTCTTGTTTGAGTCTCGTAAGTTCGTTGGTCCATGGTACTGGTGAGCAATTTGTGTTCTTTGCTGTCGGTATTGATGTGTTTTGTGCATGTTGTATCACCTGTGTTAACTTGTGTGCTCTATAATCGACACTTCCATTGATGTTTTGTAGATCGTGTCGTTGGATAATTTCCGTTAATTTGTTCCAGTCTGCTTTGTGCAACAGCAAGTGTCTGGTGTGTGATTTGGTCATTGTGTTCTGAGTGTGAGTTAGTGTGTATGTTATGACATTATGATCACTACTGGTTATGTTGTCGTGTACAGTCCAGTTTGTTACGTATGCCATGGCTGCATTATTTGCTAGCGTGAAGTCGATATTACTGCTCGTACCATCGAACCCTGCATATGTTGGTATGGGTCCTTCCGTATTCATTACATGTAATTGTGTTTCTTGTATTAGATCGGTGATTATGCGTCCTCTGTCATCTGTTCTGTCTGAGTTCCAGAGGGTCGATCTGGAATTAATGTCAGCACTTATCACTAATTTTTTGCCTCTGGCATACATTACTAGATCTCTGATGTAGTCTGCATACGGCTGTATTTGATGGCTGTATTGGGCGTACATGGATGCAATAACCCATGTGACGTTCCCGTTAGTTATCTCTATGGTAACCAAGTGTTGATTGCATAACTGTGTTACCTTAACTATGTTATAAGTTCTATTTAGAATTACTATTGCAGCCTTACAGTCATTGCTGCCTGTTATTGTGGTAGCATGTTTTGGTAGACATATCAGTTGCCCGTTTCTGTTATAGGGTTCTTGTAAGCACATGATATCTGCCTGCAGGTCTAGTGCTATTTTAGGGATTTCCGCGCTGACTGTCGTACTGTTTTTTGTATTATGTTGTAAGATATTCATTTTTTGTCTATGTGTTCTGGGTGTTTTACGTGTACAAAACATTTACTGCCAGTCTGTGAGTAATCAAAATACGTTCGTCCGTGTGCTCTTACATGATCTATATATATTTTGTCCAAGTCGAAAGATTCTGACCTGCGCAGGCAGACCTGGAGCATGAGATCGAGCAGCGGCTCTGCTGATGTAGGAATATTTTCTGTCTTTAGGATGATTCTGTCTGTTTGCTCAGTTACTGGAAAACAGAGAGAATCTCCCTTTGGATGGCACAATCTAAGTAGCATCCGCTGCGCTGTCTGCAGTATCTCTTTTTTCTCTAGCCTACTTAAAAGTAAGTTACGTTCTAAATTATCATAATTAGGTGCAGCTGGCTTGCTGTTGGTGCTGGTTTCTGTTGCGGTCTCTGAGGTGGTACTGGACGGATTGTGGCTTGGTGTTGGCCGCTGATTGGGGGACATTTTAAGACCTCTTTGGGATGTCACACGGTTACTTTCCGTTTTGTCACACGCCTCTTCAGTGCAGTTTGTCATAACACGTTTTTCACTGATGTTGGTGGTGCTTGCTGGCGTGGTGTCGGCGATGGTGGTGATTTGTATGGGACTGACTGTATGTGTTATGTTGTCTTTGTTTGTGTTTGGAGTGGAGGTTGTTGCTAGACGCACGTTGACATCGTTGCAAATGTCACATGTCTCTCCCTCAGATTTGTCCTCATCTAATTGGTCTACTTTTATATTCAATACATATTCAATACATCGTCCTCCAGCAGACTTGTCTCCATGGGTCGATTGCTGCCTCGGGCACCTAATGGCCGTTCTGCTGTGAGTCAAAGATTTTCGAATCGGACGAAAAACTGATGGTGAATTGTAACGTTCAGGGCCTCCTAATGACGATGGAACACTCAAATTGCGTCCCGATTCAATACATCGTCCTCCAGCAGACATGTCTCCATGCGTCTATTGCTGCCTCGGGCACCCTATGGCCGTTCTGCTGTGAGTCAAAGATTTTCGAATCGGACGAAAAACTGATAGTGAATTGTAACGTTCAGGGCCACCTAATGACGATGGATCACTCAAATTGCGTCCCGATTCAATACATCGTCCTCCAGCCGACTTGACTCCATGGGTCTATTGCTGCCTCGGGCACCTTATGGCCGTTCTGCTGTTGATCTAGATTATCGAATGGGACGAAAAACTGATAGTGAATTGTAACGTTCAGGGCCTCCTAATGACGATGGATCATTCAAATTGCGTCCCGATTCAATACATCGTCCCCAGCCGACTTGTCTCCATGGGTCTATTGCTGCCTCGGGCACCTTATGGCCGTTCTGCTGTGAGTCTAGATTATCGAATGGGGCGAAAAACTGATAGTGAATTGTAACGTTCAGGGCCACCTAATGACGATGGATCACTCAAATTGCGTCCTGATTCAATACATCGTCCTCCAGCAGACTTGACTTCATGGGTCTATTGCTGCCTCGGGCACCTTATGGCCGTTCTGCTGTGAGTCAAAGATTTTCGAATCGGACGAAAAACCTGATAGTGATTTGTAACATTCAGGCTACCTAATGACGATGGACCACACAAATTGCGTCCCGATTCAGTACATCGTCCACTAGCCGACTTGACTCCATGGGACTATTGCTGCCTCGGGCACCTTATGGCCGTTCTGCTGTGAGTCTAGGTTATAGAATGGGATGAAAAACTGATAGTGAATTGTAACGTTCAGGGCCACCTAATGACGATGAATCACTCAAATTGCGTCCCGATTCAATACATCGTCCTCCAGCAGACTTGTCTCCATGGGTCTATTGCAGCCTCGGGCACCTTATGGCAGGCCTGCTGTGACTCAAAGATTTTCGAATCGGACGAAAAACTGATAGTGAATTGTAACGTTCAGGGCCTCCTAATGACGATGGAACACTCAAATTGCGTCCCGATTCAATACATCGTCCTCCAGCAGACTTGTCTCCATGCGTCTATTGCTGCCTCGGGCACCTTATGGCCGTTCTGCTGTGAGTCAAAGATTTTCGAATCGGACGAAAAACTGATAGTGAATTGTAACGTTCAGGGCCACCTAATGACGATGGATCACTCAAATTGCGTCCCGATTCAATACATCGTCCTCCAGCCGACTTGACTCCATGGGTCTATTGCTGCCTCGGGCACCTTATGGCCGTTCTGCTGTGAGTCTAGATTATCGAATGGGACAAAAAACTGATAGTGAATTGTAACGTTCAGGGCCTCCTAATGACGATGAATAACTCAAATTGCGTCCCGATTCAATACATCGTCCTCCAGCAGACTTGTCTCCATGGGTCGATTGCTGCCTCGGGCACCTAATGGCCGTTCTGCTGTGAGTCAAAGATTTTCGAATCGGACGAAAAACTGATAGTGACTTGTAACATTCAGGGCCACCTAATGACGATGGACCACGCAAATTGCGTCCCGATTCAATACATCGTCCCCCAGCCGAGTTGACTCCATGGGTCTATTGCTGCCTCGGGCACCTTATGGCCGTTCTGCTGTGAATCTAGATTATCGATTGGGACGAAAAACTGATAGTGAATTGTAACGTTCAGGGCCACCTAATGACGATGGATCACTCAAATTGCGTCCCGATTTAATACATCGTCCCCATCCGACTTGTCTCCATGGGTCTATTGCTGCCTCGGGGACCTTATGGCCGTTCTGCTGTGAGTCTAGATTATCGAATGGGACGAAAAACTGATAGTGAATTGTAACGTTCAGGGCCACCTAATGACGATGGATCACTCAAATTGCGTCCTGATTCAATACATCGTCCTCCAGCAGACTTGACTTCATGGGTCTATTGCTGCCTCGGGCACCTTATGGCCGTTCTGCTGTGAGTCAAAGATTTTCGAATCGGACGAAAAACTGATAGTGAATTGTAACTTTCAGGGCCACCTAATGAAGATGGACCACACAAATTGCGTCCCGATTCAGTACATCGTCCACTATCCGACTTGACTCCATGGGACTATTGCTGCCTCGGGCACCTTATGGCCGTTCTGCTGTGAGTCTAGATTATAGAATGGGATGAAAAACTGATAGTGAATTGTAACGTTCGGGGCCACCTAATGACGATGGATCACTCAAATTGCGTCCCGATTCAATACACCGTCCTCCAGCAGACTTGTCTCCATGGGTCTATTGCTGCCTCGGGCACCTTATGGCAGGCCTGCTGTGACTCAAAGATTTTCGAATCGGACGAAAAACTGATGGTGAATTGTAACGTTCAGGGCCTCCAAATGACGATGGAACACTCAAATTGCGTCCCGATTCAATACATCGTCCTCCAGCCGACATGTCTCCATGCGTCTATTGCTGCCTCGGGCACCCTATGGCCGTTCTGCTGTGAGTCAAAGATTTTCGAATCGGACGAAAAACTGATAGTGAATTGTAACGTTCAGGGCCACCTAATGACGATGGATCACTCAAATTGCGTCCCGATTCAATACATCGTCCTCCAGCCGACTTGACTCCATGGGTCTATTGCTGCCTCGGGCACCTTATGGCCGTTCTGCTGTGAGTCTAGATTATCGAATGGGACGAAAAACTGATAGTGAATTGTAACGTTCAGGGCCTCCTAATGACGATGGATCACTCAAATTGCGTCCCGATTCAATACATCGTCCTCCAGCCGACTTGACTCCATGGGTCTATTGCTGCCTCGGGCACCTTATGGCCGTTCTGATGGGAGTCTAGATTATCGAATGGGACGAAAAACTGATAGTGAATTGTAACGTTCAGGGCCTCCTAATGACGATGGATCACTCAAATTGCGTCCCGATTCAATACATCGTCCTCCAGCAGACATGTCTCCATGCGTCTATTGCTGCCTCGGGCACCTTATGGCCGTTCTGCTGTTAGTCAAAGATTGTCGAATCGAACGAAAAACTGATAGTGAATTGTAACTTTCAGGGCCACCTAATGACGATGGAACACTCAAATTGCGTCCCGATTCAATACATCGTCCTCCAGCAGACTTGTCTCCATGGGTCGATTGCTGCCTCGGGCACCTTATGGCCGTTCTGCTGTGAGTCAAAGATTTTCGAATCGGACGAAAAACTGATAGTGATTTGTAACATTCAGGGCCACCTAATGACGATGGACCACACAAATTGCGTCCCGATTCAGTACATCGTCCACTAGCCGACTTGACTCCATGGGACTATTGATGCCTCGGGCACCTTATGGCCGTTCTGCTGTGAGTCTAGATTATCGAATGGGACGAAAAACTGATAGTGAATTGTAACGTTCATGGCCACCTAATGACGATGGATCACTCAAATTGCGTCCTGATTCAATACATCGTCCTCCAGCAGACTTGACTTCATGGGTCTATTGCTGCCTCGGGCACCTTATGGCCGTTCTGCTGTGAGTCTAGATTATCGAATGGGGCGAAAAACTGATAGTGAATTGTAACGTTCAGGGCCACCTAATGACGATGGATCACTCAAATTGCGTCCTGATTCAATACATCGTCCTCCAGCAGACTTGACTTCATGGGTCTATTGCTGCCTCGGGCACCTTATGGCCGTTCTGCTGTGAGTCAAAGATTTTCGAATCGGACGAAAAACTGATAGTGAATTGTAACGTTCAGGGCCACCTAATGACGATGGATCAATCAAATTGCGTCCCGATTCAATACATCGTCCTCCAGCCGACTTGACTCCATGGGTCTATTGCTGCCTCGGGCACCTTATGGCCGTTCTGCTGTGAGTCTAGATTATCGAATGGGACAAAAAACTGATAGTGAATTGTAACGTTCAGGGCCTCCTAATGACGATGAATCACTCAAATTGCGTCCCGATTCAATACATCGTCCTCCAGCAGACTTGTCTCCATGGGTCGATTGCTGCCTCGGGCACCTAATGGCCGTTCTGCTGTGAGTCAATGATTTTCGAATCGGACGAAAAACTGATGGTGAATTGTAACGTTCAGGGCCTCCTAATGACGATGGAACACTCAAATTGCGTCCCGATTCAATACATCGTCCTCCAGCAGACATGTCTCCAAGCGTCTATTGCTGCCTCGGGCACCCTATGGCCGTTCTGCTGTGAGTCAAAGATTTTCGAATCGGACGAAAAACTGATAGTGAATTGTAACGTTCAGGGCCACCTAATGACGATGGATCACTCAAATTGCGTCCCGATTCAATACATCGTCCTCCAGCCGATTTGACTCCATGGGTCTATTGCTGCCTCGGGCACCTTATGGCCGTTCTGCTGTTGATCTAGATTATGGAATGGGACGAAAAACTGATAGTGAATTGTAACGTTCAGGGCCTCCTAATGACGATGGATCACTCAAATTGCGTCCCGATTCAATACATCGTCCCCAGCCGACTTGTCTCCATGGGTCTATTGCTGCCTCGGGCACCTTATGGCCGTTCTGCTGTGAGTCTAGATTATCGAATGGGGCGAAAAACTGATAGTGAATTGTAACGTTCAGGGCCACCTAATGACGATGGATGACTCAAATTGCGTCCTGATTCAATACATCGTCCTCCAGCAGACTTGACTTCATGGGTCTATTGCTGCCTCGGGCACCTTATGGCCGTTCTGCTGTGAGTCAAAGATTTTCGAATCGGACGAAAAACCTGATAGTGATTTGTAACATTCAGGCTACCTAATGACGAAGGACCACACAAATTGCGTCCCGATTCAGTACATCGTCCACTAGCCGACTTGACTCCATGGGACTATTGCTGCCTCGGGCACCTTATGGCCGTTCTGCTGTGAGTCTAGGTTATAGAATGGGATGAAAAACTGATAGTGAATTGTAACGTTCAGGGCCACCTAATGACGATGAATCACTCAAATTGCGTCCCGATTCAATACATCGTCCTCCAGCAGACTTGTCTCCATGGGTCTATTGCAGCCTCGGGCACCTTATGGCAGGCCTGCTGTGACTCAAAGATTTTCGAATCGGACGAAAAACTGATAGTGAATTGTAACGTTCAGGGCCTCCTAATGACGATGGAACACTCAAATTGCGTCCCGATTCAATACATCGTCCTCCAGCAGACTTGTCTCCATGCGTCTATTGCTGCCTCGGGCACCTTATGGCCGTTCTGCTGTGAGTCAAAGATTTTCGAATCGGACGAAAAACTGATAGTGAATTGTAACGTTCAGGGCCACCTAATGACGATGGATCACTCAAATTGCGTCCCGATTCAATACATCGTCCTCCAGCCGACTTGACTCCATGGGTCTATTGCTGCCTCGGGCACCTTATGGCCGTTCTGCTGTGAGTCTAGATTATCGAATGGGACAAAAAACTGATAGTGAATTGTAACGTTCAGGGCCTCCTAATGACGATGAATAACTCAAATTGCGTCCCGATTCAATACATCGTCCTCCAGCAGACTTGTCTCCATGGGTCGATTGCTGCCTCGGGCACCTAATGGCCGTTCTGCTGTGAGTCAAAGATTTTCGAATCGGACGAAAAACTGATAGTGAATTGTAACATTCAGGGCCACCTAATGACGATGGACCACGCAAATTGCGTCCCGATTCAATACATCGTCCCCCAGCCGAGTTGACTCCATGGGTCTATTGCTGCCTCGGGCACCTTATGGCCGTTCTGCTGTGAATCTAGATTATCGATTGGGACGAAAAACTGATAGTGAATTGTAACGTTCAGGGCCACCTAATGACGATGGATCACTCAAATTGCGTCCCGATTTAATACATCGTCCCCATCCGACTTGTCTCCATGGATCTATTGCTGCCTCGGGGACCTTATGGCCGTTCTGCTGTGAGTCTAGATTATCGAATGGGACGAAAAACTGATAGTGAATTGTAACGATCAGGGCCACCTAATGACGATGGATCACTCAAATTGCGTCCTGATTCAATACATCGTCCTCCAGCAGACTTGCCTTCATGGGTCTATTGCTGCCTCGGGCACCTTATGGCCGTTCTGCTGTGAGTCAAAGATTTTCGAATCGGACGAAAAACTGATAGTGAATTGTAACTTTCAGGGCCACCTAATGAAGATGGACCACACAAATTGCGTCCCGATTCAATACATCGTCCACTATCCGACTTGACTCCATGGGACTATTGCTGCCTCGGGCAACTTATGGCCGTTCTGCTGTGAGTCTAGATTATAGAATGGGATGAAAAACTGATAGTGAATTGTAACGTTCGGGGCCACCTAATGACGATGGATCACTCAAATTGCGTCCCGATTCAATACACCGTCCTCCAGCAGACTTGTCTCCATGGGTCTATTGCTGCCTCGGGCACCTTATGGCCGTTCTGATGGGAGTCTAGATTATCGAATGGGACGAAAAACTGATAGTGAATTATAACGTTCAGGGTCTCCTAATGACGATGGATCACTCAAATTGCGTCCCGATTCAATACATCGTCCTCCAGCAGACATGTCTCCATGCGTCTATTGCTGCCTCGGGCACCTTATGGCCGTTCTGCTGTGAGTCAAAGATTTTCGAATCGGACGAAAAACTGATAGTGATTTGTAACATTCAGGGCCACCTAATGACGATGGACCACACAAATTGCGTCCCGATTCAATACATCGTCCACTAGCCGACTTGACTCCATGGGACTATTGATGCCTCGGGCACCTTATGGCCGTTCTGCTGTGAGTCTAGATTATCGAATGGGACGAAAAACTGATAGTGAATTGTAACGTTCAGGGCCACCTAATGACGATGAATCACTCAAATTGCGTCCAGATTCAATATATCGTCCTCCAGCAGACTTGTTTCCATGGGTCTATTGTTGCCTCGGGCACCTTATGGCCGTTCTGCTGTGAGTCAAAGATTTTCGAATCGGACGAAAAACTGATAGTGAATTGTAATATTCAGGGCAACCTAATGACGATGGATCACTCAAATTGCGTCCCGATTCAATACATCGTTCACCAGCCGACTTGTCTCCATGGGTCTATTGCTGCCTCGGGCACCTTAAGGCCGTTCTGCTGTGAGTCAAAGATTTTCGAATCGGACGAAAAACTGATGGTGAATTGTAACGTTCAAGGCCTCCTAATGACGATGGAACACTAAAATTGCGTCCCGATTCAATACATCGTCCTCCAGCAGAATTGACTTCTTGGGTCTATTGCTGCCTCGGGCACCTTATGGCCGTTCTGCTGTGAGTCAAAGATTTTCGAATCGGACGAAAAACTGATAGTGAATTGTAACGTTCGGGCCACATAATGACGATGGATCACTCAAATTGCGTCCCGATTCAATACATCGTCCTCCAGCCGACTTGACTCCGTGGGTCTATTGCTGCCTCGGGCACCTTATGGCCGTTCTGCTGTGAGTCTAGATTATCGAATGGGACAAACAACTGATAGTGAATTGTTACGTTCAGGGCCTCCTAATGACGATGGAACACTCAAATTGCGTCCCGATTCAATACATCTTCCTCCAGCGGACTTGTCTCCATTGGTCTATTGCTGCCTCGGGCACCTAATGGCCGTTCTGCTGTGAGTCAAAGATTTTCGAATCGGTCGAAAAACTGATAGTGAAATGTAACATTCAGGGCCACCTAATGACGATGGGCCACGCAAATTGCGTCCCGATTCAATACATCGCCCTTCAGCCGAGTTGACTCCATGGGTCTATTGCTGCCTTGGCACCTTATGGCCGTTCTGCTGTGAATCTAGATTATCGAATGGGACGAAAAACTGGTAGTGAATTGTAACGTTCAGGGCCACCTAATGACGATGGATCACTCAAATTGCGTCCCGATTCAATACATCGTCCTCCAGCCGACTTGTCTCCATGGGTCTATTGCTGCCTCGGGCACCTGATGGCCGTTCTGCTATGAGAGTAGATTATCGAATGGGACGAAAAACTGATAGTGAATTGTAACTTTCAGGGCCACCTAATGACGATGGATCACTCAAATTGCCTCCCGATTCAATACATTGTCCTCCAGCAGACTTGTCTCCATGGGTCGATTGCTGCCTCGGGCACCTTATGGCCGTTCTGCTGTGAGTCAAAGATTTTCGAATCGGACGAAAAACCTGATAGTGATTTGTAACATTCAGGGCCACCTAATGACGATGGACCACACAAATTGCGTCCCGATTCAGTACATCGTCCACTAGCCGACTTGACTCCATGGGACTATTGCTGCCTCGGGCACCTTATGGCCGTTCTGCTGTGAGTCTAGATTATCGAATGGGATGAAAAACTGATAGTGAATTGTAACGTTCAGGGCCACCTAATGACGATGGATCACTCAAATTGCGTCCCGATTCAATACATCGTCCTCCAGCAGACTTGTCTCCATGGGTCTATTGCTGCCTCGGGCACCTTATGGCAGTCCTGCTGTGACTCAAAGATTTTCGAATCGGACGAAAAACTGATAGTGAATTGTAACGTTCAGGGCCTCCTAATGACGATGGAACACTCAAATTGCGTCCCGATTCAATACATCGTCCTCCAGCAGACTTGTCTCCATGGGTCTATTGCTGCCTCGGGCACCTTATGGCCGTTCTGCTGTGAGTCAAAGATTTTCGAATCGGACGAAAAACTGATAGTGAATTGTAACATTCAGGGCCACCTAATGACGATGGACCACACAATTTGCGTCCCGATTCAGTACATCGTCCTCCAGCCGACCTGACTCCATGGGTCTATTGCTGCCTCGGGCACCTTATGGCCGTTCTGCTGTGAGTCTAGATTATCGAATGGGACGAAAAACTGATAGTGAATTGTAACGTTCAGGGCCTCCTAATGACGATGGACACTCAAATTGCGTCCCGATTCAATACATCTTCCTCCAGCGGACTTGTCTCCATTGGTCTATTGCTGCCTCGGGCACCTAATGGCCGTTCTGCTGTGAGTCAAAGATTTTCGAATCGGACGAAAAACTGATAGTGAATTGTAACATTCAGGGCCACCTAATGACGATGGGCCACGCAAATTGCGTCCCGATTCAATACATCGTCCTTCAGCCGAGTTGACTCCATGGGTCTATTGCTGCCTTGGCACCTTATGGCCGTTCTGCTGTGAATCTAGATTATCGAATGGGACGAAAAACTGGTAGTGAATTGTAACGTTCAGGGCCACCTAATGACGATGGATCACTCAAATTGCGTCCCGATTCAATACATCGTCCTCCAGCCGACTTGTCTCCATGGGTCTATTGCTGCCTCGGGCACCTTATGGCCGTTCTGCTATGAGAGTAGATTATCGAATGGGACGAAAAACTGATAGTGAATTGTAACTTTCAGGGCCACCTAATGACGATGGATCACTCAAATTGCCTCCCGATTCAATACATCGTCCTCCAGCAGACTTGTCTCCATGGGTCGATTGCTGCCTCGGGCACCTTATGGCCGTTCTGCTGTGAGTCAAAGATTTTCGAATCGGACGAAAAACCTGATAGTGATTTGTAACATTCAGGGCCACCTAATGACGATGGACCACACAAATTGCGTCCCGATTCAGTACATCGTCCACTAGCCGACTTGACTCCATGGGACTATTGCTGCCTCGGGCACCTTATGGCCGTTCTGCTGTGAGTCTAGATTATCGAATGGGATGAAAAACTGATAGTGAATTGTAACGTTCAGGGCCACCTAATGACGATGGACCACACAAATTGCGTCCCGATTCAGTACATCGTCCTCCAGCCGACCTGACCCCATGGGTCTATTGCTGCCTCGGGCACCTTATGGCCGTTCTGCTGTGAGTCTAGATTATCGAATGGGACGAAAAACTGATAGTGAATTGTAACGTTCAGGGCCACCTAATGACGATGGATCACTCAAATTGCGTCCCGATTCAATACATCGTCCTCCAGCAGACTTGTCTCCATGGGTCTATTGCTGCCTCGGGCACCTTATGGCCGTTCTGCTGTGAGTCAAAGATTTTCGAATCGGACGAAAAACTGATAGTGAATTGTAACTTTCAGGGCAACCTAATGACGATGGATCACTCAAATTGCGTCCCGATTCAATACATCGTCCACCAGCCGACTTGTCTCCATGGGTCTATTGCTGCCTCGGGCACCTAATGGCCGTTCTGCTGTGAGTCAAAGATTTTCGAATCGGTCGAAAAACTGATAGTGAAATGTAACATTCAGGGCCACCTAATGACGATGGGCCACGCAAATTGCGTCCCGATTCAATACATCGTCCTTCAGCCGAGTTGACTCCATGGGTCTATTGCTGCCTTGGCACCTTATGGCCGTTCTGCTGTGAATCTAGATTATCGAATGGGACGAAAAACTGGTAGTGAATTGTAACGTTCAGGGCCACCTAATGACGATGGATCACTCAAATTGCGTCCCGATTCAATACATCGTCCTCCAGCCGACTTGTCTCCATGGGTCTATTGCTGCCTCGGGCACCTGATGGCCGTTCTGCTATGAGAGTAGATTATCGAATGGGACGAAAAACTGATAGTGAATTGTAACTTTCAGGGCCACCTAATGACGATGGATCACTCAAATTGCCTCCCGATTCAATACATTGTCCTCCAGCAGACTTGTCTCCATGGGTCGATTGCTGCCTCGGGCACCTTATGGCCGTTCTGCTGTGAGTCAAAGATTTTCGAATCGGACGAAAAACCTGATAGTGATTTGTAACATTCAGGGAAACCTAATGACGATGGACCACACAAATTGCGTCCCGATTCAGTACATCGTCCACTAGCCGACTTGACTCCATGGGACTATTGCTGCCTCGGGCACCTTATGGCCGTTCTGCTGTGAGTCTAGATTATCGAATGGGATGAAAAACTGATAGTGAATTGTAACGTTCAGGGCCACCTAATGACGATGGATCACTCAAATTGCGTCCCGATTCAATACATCGTCCTCCAGCAGACTTGTCTCCATGGGTCTATTGCTGCCTCGGGCACCTTATGGCAGTCCTGCTGTGACTCAAAGATTTTTGAATCGGACGAAAAACTGATAGTGAATTGTAACGTTCAGGGCCTCCTAATGACGATGGAACACTCAAATTGCGTCCCGATTCAATACATCGTCCTCCAGCAGACTTGTCTCCATGGGTCTATTGCTGCCTCGGGCACCTTATGGCCGTTCTGCTGTGAGTCAAAGATTTTCGAATCGGACGAAAAACTGATAGTGAATTGTAACATTCAGGGCCACCTAATGACGATGGACCACACAATTTGCGTCCCGATTCAGTACATCGTCCTCCAGCCGACCTGACTCCATGGGTATATTGCTGCCTCGGGCACCTTATGGCCGTTCTGCTGTGAGTCTAGATTATCGAATGGGACGAAAAACTGATAGTGAATTGTAACGTTCAGGGCCTCCTAATGACGATGGACACTCAAATTGCGTCCCGATTCAATACATCTTCCTCCAGCGGACTTGTCTCCATTGGTCTATTGCTGCCTCGGGCACCTAATGGCCGTTCTGCTGTGAGTCAAAGATTTTCGAATCGGACGAAAAACTGATAGTGAATTGTAACATTCAGGGCCACCTAATGACGATGGGCCACGCAAATTGCGTCCCGATTCAATACATCGTCCTTCAGCCGAGTTGACTCCATGGGTCTATTGCTGCCTTGGCACCTTATGGCCGTTCTGCTGTGAATCTAGATTATCGAATGGGACGAAAAACTGGTAGTGAATTGTAACGTTCAGGGCCACCTAATGACGATGGATCACTCAAATTGCGTCCCGATTCAATACATCGTCCTCCAGCCGACTTGTCTCCATGGGTCTATTGCTGCCTCGGGCACCTTATGGCCGTTCTGCTATGAGAGTAGATTATCGAATGGGACGAAAAACTGATAGTGAATTGTAACTTTCAGGGCCACCTAATGACGATGGATCACTCAAATTGCCTCCCGATTCAATACATCGTCCTCCAGCAGACTTGTCTCCATGGGTCGATTGCTGCCTCGGGCACCTTATGGCCGTTCTGCTGTGAGTCAAAGATTTTCGAATCGGACGAAAAACATGATAGTGATTTGTAACATTCAGGGCCACCTAATGACGATGGACCACACAAATTGCGTCCCGATTCAGTACATCGTCCTCCAGCCGACCTGACCCCATGGGTCTATTGCTGCCTCGGGCACCTTATGGCCGTTCTGCTGTGAGTCTAGATTATCGAATGGGACGAAAAACTGATAGTGAATTGTAACGTTCAGGGCCTCCTAATGACGATGGAACACTAAAATTGCGTCCCGATTCAATACATCGTCCTCCAGCAGACTTGACTTCATGGGTCTATTGCTGCCTCGGGCATCTTATGGCCGTTCTGCTGTGAGTCAAAGATTTTCGAATCGGACGAAAAACTGATAGTGAATTGTAACGTTCGGGCCACCTAATGACGATGGATCACTCAAATTGCGTCCCGATTCAATACATCGTCCTCCAGCCGACTTGTCTCCATGGGTCTATTGCTGCCTCGGGCATCTTATGGCCGTTCTGCTGTGAGTCTAGATTATCGAATGGGACAAAAAACTGATAGTGAATTGTAACTTTCAGGGCCACCTAATGACGATGGATCACTCAAATTGCGTCCCGATTCAATACATAGTCCTCCAGCAGACTTGTCTCCATGTGTCGATTGCTGCCTCGGGCACCTTATGGCCGTTCTGCTGTGAGTCAAAGATTTTCGAATCGGACGAAAAACCTGATAGTGATTTGTAACATTCAGGGCCACCTAATGACGATGGACCACGCAAATTGCGTCCCGATTCAGTACATCGTCCACTAGCCGACTTGACTCCATGGGACTATTGCTGCCTCGGGCACCTTATGGCCGTTCTGCTGTGAGTCTAGATTATCGAATGGGATGAAAAACTGATTGTGAATTGTAACGTTCAGGGCCACCTAATGACGATGGATCACTCAAATTGCGTCCCGATTCAATACATCGTCCTCCAGCAGACTTGTCTCCAAGGGTCTATTGCTGCCTCGGGCACCTTATAGCAGTCCTGCTGTGACTCAAAGATTTTCGAATCGGACGAAAAACTGATAGTGAATTGTAACGTTCAGGGCCTCGTAATGACGATGGAACACTCAAATTGCGTCCCGATTCAATCCATCGTCCTCCAGCAGACTTGTCTCCATGGGTCGATTGCTGCCTCGGGCACCTTATGGCCGTTCTGCTGTGAGTCAAAGATTTTCGAATCGGACGAAAAACTGATAGTGAATTGTAACGTTCAGGGCCACCTAATGACGATGGATCACTCAAATTGCGTCCCGATTCAATACATCGTCCTCCAGCAGACTTGTCTCCATGGGTCTATTGCTGCCTCGGGCACCTTATGGCCGTTCTGCTGTGAGTCAAAGATTTTCGAATCGGACGAAAAACTGATAGTGAATTGTAACTTTCAGGGCCACCTAATGACGATGGATCACTCAAATTGCGTCCCGATTCAATACATCGTCCACCAGCCGACTTGTCTCCATGGGTCTATTGCTGCCTCGGGCACCTTATGGCCGTTCTGCTGTGAGTCAAAGATTTTCGAATCGGACGAAAAACTGATAGTGAATTGTATCGTTCAGGGCCTCCTAATGACGATGGAACACTCAAATTGCGTCCCGATTCAATACATCGTCCTCCAGCAGACTTGTCTCCATGCGTCTATTGCTGCCTCGGGCACCTTATGGCCGTTCTGCTGTGAGTCAAAGATTTTCGAATCGGACAAAAACTGATAGTGAATTGTAACTTTCAGGGCCTCCTAATGACGATGGAACACTCAAATTGCGTCCCGATTCAATACATCGTCCTCCAGCAGACTTGTCTCCATGGGTCTATTGCTGCCTCGGGCACCTTATGGCCGTTCTGCTGTGAGTCAAAGATTTTCGAATCGGACGAAAAACTGATAGTGAATTGTAACGTTCAGGGCCACCTAATGACGATGGATCACTCAAATTGCGTCCCGATTCAATACATCGTCCTCCAGCCGACATGTCTCCATGGGTCTATTGCTGCCTTGGCACCCAATGGCCGTTCTGCTGTGAGTCAAAGATTTTCGAATCGGACGAAAAACTGGTAGTGAATTGTAACGTTCAGGGCCACCTAATGACGATGGATCACTCAAATTGCGTCCCGATTCAATACATTGTCCTCCAGCAGACTGTCTCCAGCCTCGGGCACCTTATGGCCGTTCAGCTGTGAGTCAAAGATTTTCGAATCGGACGAAAAACTGATAGTGAATTGTAACGTTCAGGGCCTCCTAATGTCGATGGAACACTCAAATTGCGTCCCGATTCAATACATCGTCCTCCAGCCGACTTGTCTCCATGGGTCTATTGCTGCCTCGGGCACCTTATGGCCGTTCTGCTGTGAGTCAAAGATTTTCGAATCGGACGAAAAACCGATAGTGAATTGTAACTATCAGGGCCACCTAATGACGATGGATCACTCAAATTCCGTCCCGATTAAATACATCGTCCTCCAGCCGACATGTCTCCATGGGTCTATTGCTGCCTCGGGCACCTTATGGCCGTTCTGCTGTGTGTCTAGATTATCGAATGGGACGAAAAACTGATAGTGAATTGTAACGTTCAGGGCCACCTAATGACGATGGATCACTCAAATTGCGTCCCGATTCAGTACATCGTCCACTAGCCGACTTGACTCCATGGGACTATTGCTGCCTCAGGCACCTTATGGCCGTTCTGCTGTGAGTCTAGATTATAGAATGGGACGAAAAACTGATAGTGAATTGTAACGTTCAGGGCCACCTAATGACGATGGATCACTCAAATTGCGTCCCGATTCAATACATCGTACTCCAGCCGACTTGTCACCATGGGTCTATTGCTGCCTCGGGCACCTTATGGCCGTTCTGTTGTGAGTCTAGATTATCGAATGGGACGAAAAACTGATAGTGAATTGTAACGTTCAGGGCCACCTAATGACGATGGATCACTCAAATTGCGTCCTGCGTCCTCCAGCAGACTTGACTTCATGGGTCTATTGCTGCCTCGGGCACCTTATGGCCGTTCTGCTGTGAGTCAAAGATTTTCGAATCGGACGAAAAACTGATAGTGAATTGTAACTTTCAGGGCCACCTAATGACGATGGATCACTCAAATTGCGTCCCGATTCAATACATCGTCCTCCAGCAGCCTTGACTCCATGGGTCGATTGCTGCCTCGGGCACCTTATGGCCGTTCTGCTGTGAGTCAAAGATTTTCGAATCGGACGAAAAACTGATAGTGAATTGTAACATTCAGGGCCACCTAAAAACGATGGACCACGCAAATTGCGTCCCGATTCAATACATCGTCCACTAGCCGACTTGACTCCATGGACTATTGCTGCCTCGGGCACCTTATGGCCGTTCTGCTGTGGGTCTAGATTATAGAATGGGATGAAAAACTGATAGTGAATTGTAACGTTCAGGGCCACCTAATGACGATGGATCACTCAAATTGCGTCCCGATTCAATACATCGTCCTCCAGCAGACTTGTCTCCATGGGTCTATTGCTGCCTCGGGCACCTTATGGCAGGCCTGCTGTGACTCAAAGATTTTTGAATCGGACGAAAAACTGATAGTGAATTGTAACGTTCAGGGCCTCCTAATGACGATGGAACACTCAAATTGCGTCTCGATTCAATACATCATCCTCCAGCAGACTTGTCTCCATGCGTCTATTGCTGCCTCGGGCACCTTATGGCCGTTCTGCTGTGAGTCAAAGATTTTCGAATCGGACGAAAAACTGATAGTGAATTGTAACGTTCAGGGCCACCTAATGACGATGGATCACTCAAATTGCGTCCCGATTCAATACATCGTCCTCCAGCCGACTTGACTCCATGGGTCTATTGCTGCCTCGGGCACCTTATGGCCGTTCTGCTGTGAGTCTAGATTATCGAATGGGACAAAAAACTGATAGTGAATTGTAACGTTCAGGGCCTCCTAATGACGATGGATCACTCAAATTGCGTCCCGATTCAATACATCGTCCTCCAGCAGACTTGTCTCCATGGGTCGATTGCTGCCTCGGGCACCTAATGGCCGTTCTGCTGTGACTCTAGATTATCGAATGGGACAAAAAACTGATAGTGAATTGTAACGTTCAGGGCCTCCTAATGACGATGGATCACTCAAATTGCGTCCCGATTCAATACATCGTCCTCCAGCTGACTTGTCTCCATGCGTCTATTGCTGCCTCGGGCACCTTATGGCCGTTCTGCTGTGAGTCAAAGATTTTCGAATCGGACGAAAAACTGATAGTGAATTGTAACTTTCAGGGCAACCTAATGACGATGGATCACTCAAATTGCGTCCCGATTCAATACATCGTCCACCAGCCGACTTGTCTCCATGGGTCTATTGCTGCCTCGGGCACCTTATGGCCGTTCTGCTGTGACTCAAAGATTTTCGAATCGGACGAAAAACTGATAGTGAATTGTAACGTTCTGGGCCTCCTAATGACGATGGAACACTAAAATTGCGTCCCGATTCAATACATCGTCCTCCAGCAGACTTGACTTCATGGGTCTATTGCTGCCTCGGGCACCTTATGGCCGTTCTGCTGTGAGTCAAAGATTTTCGAATCGGACGAAAAACTGATAGTGAATTGTAACGTTCGGGCCACCTAATGACGATGGATCACTCAAATTGCGTCCCGATTCAATACATCGTCCTCCAGCCGAGTTGACTCCATGGGTCTATTGCTGCCTTGGCACCTTATGGCCGTTCTGCTGTGAATCTAGATTATCGAACGGGACGAAAAACTGGTAGTGAATTGTAACGTTCAGGGCCACCTAATGACGATGGATCACTCAAATTGCGTCCCGATTCAATACATCGTCCTCCAGCCGACTTGATTCCATGGGTCTATTGCTGCCTCGGGCACCTTATGGCCGTTCTGCTGTGAATCTAGATTATCGAATGGGACGAAAAAATGATAGTGAATTGTAACGTTCAGGGCCACCTAATGACGATGGATCACTCAAATTGCGTCCCGATTCAATACATCGTCCCCAGCCGACTTGTCTCCATGGGTCTATTGCTGCCTCGGGCACCTTATGGCCGTTCTGCTGTGAGTCTAGATTATCGAATGGGACGAAAAACTGATAGTGAATTGTAACGTTCAGGGCCACCTAATGACGATGGATCACTCAAATTGCGTCCTGATTCGATACATCGTCCTCCAGCAGACTTGACTTCATGGGTCTATTGCTGCCTCGGGCACCTTATGGCCGTTTTGCTGTGAGTCAAAGATTTTCGAATCGGTCGAAAAACTGATAGTGAATTGTAACTTTCAGGGCCACCTAATGACGATGGATCACTCAAATTGCGTCCCGATTCAATACATCGTCCTCCAGCAGACTTGTCTCCATGGGTCGATTGCTGCCTCGGGCACCTTATGGCCGTTCTGCTGTGAGTCAAAGATTTTCGAATCGGACGAAAAACTGATAGTGATTTGTAACATTAAGGGCCACCTAATGACGATGGACCACACAAATTGCGTCCCGATTCAGTACATCGTCCACTAGCCGACTTGACTCCATGGGACTATTGCTGCCTCGGGGACCTTATGGCCGTTCTGCTGTGAGTCTAGATTATAGAATGGGATGAAAAACTGATAGTGAATTGTAACGTTCAGGGCCACCTAATGACGATGGATCACTCAAATTGCGTCCCGATTCAATACATCGTCCTCCAGCAGACTTGTCTCCATGGGTCTATTGCTGCCTCGGGCACCTTATGGCAGGCCTGCTGTGACTCAAAGATTTTCGAATCGGACGAAAAACTGATAGTGAATTGTAACGTTCAGGGCCTCCTAATGACGATGGAACACTCAAATTGCGTCCCGATTCAATACATCGTCCTCCAGCAGACTTGTCTCCATGGGTCTATTGCTGCCTTGGCACCTTATGGCCGTTCTGCTGTGAGTCAAAGATTTTCGAATCGGACGAAAAACTGATAGTGAATTGTAACGTTCAGGGCCACCTAATGACGATGGATCACTCAAATTGCGTCCCGATTCAATACATCGTCCTCCAGCCGACTTCACTCCATGGGTCTATTGCTGCCTCGGGCACCTTATGGCCGTTCTGCTGTGAGTCTAGATTATCGAATGGGACAAAAAACTGATAGTGAATTGTAACGTTCAGGGCCTCCTAATGACGATGGATCACTCAAATTGCGTCCCGATTCAATACATCGTCCTCCAGCAGACTTGTCTCTATGGGTCGATTGCTGCCTCGGGCACCTAATGGCCGTTCTGCTGTGAGTCAAAGATTTTCGAATCGGACGAAAAACTGATAGTGAATTGTAACATTCAGGGCCTCCTAATGACGATGGACCACGCAAATTGCGTCCCGATTCAATACATCGTCCTCCAGCCGAGTTGACTCCATGGGTCTATTGCTGCCTCGGGCACCTTATGGCCGTTCTGCTGTGAGTCTAGATTATCGAATGGGACGAAAAACTGATAGTGAATTGTAACGTTCAGGGCCACCTAATGACGATGGATCACTCAAATTGCATCCTGATTCAATACATCGTCCTCCAGCAGACTTGACTTCATGGGTCTATTGCTGCCTCGGGCACCTTATGGCCGTTCTGCTGTGAGTCAAAGATTTTCGAATCGGACGAAAAACTGATAGTGAATTGTAACATTCAGGGCCACCTAATGACGATGGACCACACAAATTGCGTCCCGATTCAGTACATCGTCCACTAGCCGAGTTGACTCAATGGGACTATTGCTGCCTCGGGCACCTTATGGCCGTTCTGCTGTGAGTCTAGATTATAGAATGGGATGAAAAACTGATAGTGAATTGTAACGTTCAGGGCCACCTAATGACGATGGATCACTCAAATTGCGTCCCGATTCAATACATCGTCCTCCAGCAGACTTGTCTCCATGGGTCTATTGCTGCCTCGGGCACCTTATGGCAGGCCTGCTGTGACTCAAAGATTTTCGAATCGGACGAAAAACTGATAGTGAATTGTAACGTTCAGGGCCTCCTAATGACGATGTAACACTCAAATTGCGTCCCGATTCAATACATCGTCCTCCAACAGCTATGTCTCCATGCGTCTATTGCTGCTTCGGGCACCTTATGGCCGTTCTGCTGTGAGTCAAAGATTTTCGAATCGGACGAAAAACTGATAGTGAATGGTAACTTTCAGGGCCACCTAATGACGATGGAACACTCAAATTGCGTCCCGATTCAATACATCGTCCTCCAGCAGACTTGTCTCCATGGGTCGATTGCTGCCTCGGGCACCTTATGGCCGTTCTGCTGTGAGTCAAAGATTTTCGAATCGGACGAAAAACTGATAGTGATTTGTAACATTCAGGGCCACCTAATGACGATGGACCACACAAATTGCGTCCCGATTCAGAACATCGTCCACTAGCCGACTTGACTCCATGGGACTATTGCTGCCTCGGGCACCTTATGGCCGTTCTGCTGTGAGTCTAGATATTAGAATGGGATGAAAAACTGATAGTGAATTGTAACGTTCAGGGCCACCTAATGACGATGGATCACTCAAATTGCGGCCCGATTCAATATATCGCCCTCCAGCAGACTTGTTTCCATGGGTCTATTGTTGCCTCGGGCACCTTATGGCCGTTCTGCTGTGAGTCAAAGATTTTCGAATCGGACGAAAAACTGATAGTGAATTGTAACGTTCAGGGCCACCTAATGACGATGGATCACTCAAATTGCGTCCAGATTCAATACATCGTCCTCCAGCCGACTTGACTCCATGGGTCTATTGCTGCCTCGGGCACCTTATGGCCGTTCTGCTGTGAGTCTAGATTATCGAATGGGACAAAAAACTGATAGTGAATTGTAACGTTCAGGGCCTCCTAATGACGATGGATCACTCAAATTGCGTCCCGATTCAATACATCGTCCTCCAGCAGACTTGTCTCCATGGGTCGATTGCTGCCTCGGGCACCTAATGGCCGTTCTGCTGTGACTCTAGATTATCGAATGGGACAAAAAACTGATAGTGAATTGTAACGTTCAGGGCCTCCTAATGACGATGGATCACTCAAATTGCGTCCCGATTCAATACATCGTCCTCCAGCAGACTTGTCTCCATGCGTCTATTGCTGCCTCGGGCACCTTATGGCCGTTCTGCTGTGAGTCAAAGATTTTCGAATCGGACGAAATACTGATAGTGAATTGTAACTTTCAGGGCAACCTAATGACGATGGATCACTCAAATTGCGTCCCGATTCAATACATTGTTCCCCAGCAGACTGTCTCCATGGGTCTATTGCTGCCTTGGCACCTTATGGCCGTTCTGCTGTGAGTCAAAAATTTTCGAATCGGACGAAAAACTGATAGTGAATTGTAACGTTCACGGCCACCTAATGACGATGGATCACTCAAATTGCGTCCCGATTCAATACATCGTCCTCCAGCCGATTTGTCTCTTGCTGCCTCGGGCACCTTATGGCCGTTCTGCTGTGAGTCTAGATTATCGAATGGGACGAAAAACTGATAGTGAATTGTAATGTTCAGGGCCACCTAATGACGATGGATCACTCAAATTGCGTCCCGATTCAATACATCGTCCTCCAGCCGACTTGATTCCATGGGTCTATTGCTGCCTCGGGCACCTTATGGCCGTTCTGCTGTGAATCTAGATTATCGAATGGGACGAAAAAATGATAGTGAATTGTAACGTTCAGGGCCACCTAATGACGATGGATCACTCAAATTGCGTCCCGATTCAATACATCGTCCCCAGCCGACTTGTCTCCATGGGTCTAATGCTGCCTCGGGCACCTTATGGCCGTTCTGCTGTGAGTCTAGATTATCGAATGGGACGAAAAACTGATAGTGAATTGTAACGTTCAGGGCCACCTAATGACGATGGATCACTCAAATTGCGTCCTGATTCGATACATCGTCCTCCAGCAGACTTGACTTCATGGGTCTATTGCTGCCTCGGGCACCTTATGGCCGTTCTGCTGTGAGTCAAAGATTTTCGAATCGGTCGAAAAACTGATAGTGAATTGTAACTTTCAGGGCCACCTAATGACGATGGATCACTCAAATTGCGTCCCGATTCAATACATCGTCCTCCAGCAGACTTGTCTCCATGGGTCGATTGCTGCCTCGGGCACCTTATGGCCGTTCTGCTGTGAGTCAAAGATTTTCGAATCGGACGAAAAACTGATAGTGATTTGTAACATTAAGGGCCACCTAATGACGATGGACCACACAAATTGCGTCCCGATTCAGTACATCGTCCACTAGCCGACTTGACTCCATGGGACTATTGCTGCCTCGGGGACATTATGGCCGTTCTGCTGTGAGTCTAGATTATAGAATGGGATGAAAAACTGATAGTGAATTGTAACGTTCAGGGCCACCTAATGACGATGGATCACTCAAATTGCGTCCCGATTCAATACATCGTCCTCCAGCAGACTTGTCTCCATGGGTCTATTGCTGCCTCGGGCACCTTATGGCAGGCCTGCTGTGACTCAAAGATTTTCGAATCGGACGAAAAACTGATAGTGAATTGTAACGTTCAGGGCCTCCTAATGACGATGGAACACTCAAATTGCGTCCCGATTCAATACATCGTCCTCCAGCAGACTTGTCTCCATGGGTCTATTGCTGCCTTGGCACCTTATGGCCGTTCTGCTGTGAGTCAAAGATTTTCGAATCGGACGAAAAACTGATAGTGAATTGTAACGTTCAGGGCACCTAATGACGATGGATCACTCAAATTGCGTCCCGATTCAATACATCGTCCTCCAGCCGACTTCACTCCATGGGTCTATTGCTGCCTCGGGCACCTTATGGCCGTTCTGCTGTGAGTCTAGATTATCGAATGGGACAAAAAACTGATAGTGAATTGTAACGTTCAGGGCCTCCTAATGACGATGGATCACTCAAATTGCGTCCCGATTCAATACATCGTCCTCCAGCAGACTTGTCTCTATGGGTCGATTGCTGCCTCGGGCACCTAATGGCCGTTCTGCTGTGAGTCAAAGATTTTCGAATCGGACGAAAAACTGATAGTGAATTGTAACATTCAGGGCCTCCTAATGACGATGGACCACGCAAATTGCGTCCCGATTCAATACATCGTCCTCCAGCCGAGTTGACTCCATGGGTCTATTGCTGCCTCGGGCACCTTATGGCCGTTCTGCTGTGAGTCTAGATTATCGAATGGGACGAAAAACTGATAGTGAATTGTAACGTTCAGGGCCACCTAATGACGATGGATCACTCAAATTGCATCCTGATTCAATACATCGTCCTCCAGCAGACTTGACTTCATGGGTCTATTGCTGCCTCGGGCACCTTATGGCCGTTCTGCTGTGAGTCAAAGATTTTCGAATCGGACGAAAAACTGATAGTGAATTGTAACATTCAGGGCCACCTAATGACGATGGACCACACAAATTGCGTCCCGATTCAGTACATCGTCCACTAGCCGAGTTGACTCAATGGGACTATTGCTGCCTCGGGCACCTTATGGCCGTTCTGCTGTGAGTCTAGATTATAGAATGGGATGAAAAACTGATAGTGAATTGTAACGTTCAGGGCCACCTAATGACGATGGATCACTCAAATTGCGTCCCGATTCAATACATCGTCCTCCAGCAGACTTGTCTCCATGGGTCTATTGCTGCCTCGGGCACCTTATGGCAGGCCTGCTGTGACTCAAAGATTTTCGAATCGGACGTAAAACTGATAGTGAATTGTAACGTTCAGGGCCTCCTAATGACGATGGAACACTCAAATTGCGTCCCGATTCAATACATCGTCCTCCAACAGCTATGTCTCCATGCGTCTATTGCTGCTTCGGGCACCTTATGGCCGTTCTGCTGTGAGTCAAAGATTTTCGAATCGGACGAAAAACTGATAGTGAATGGTAACTTTCAGGGCCACCTAATGACGATGGAACACTCAAATTGCGTCCCGATTCAATACATCGTCCTCCAGCAGACTTGTCTCCATGGGTCGATTGCTGCCTCGGGCACCTTATGGCCGTTCTGCTGTGAGTCAAAGATTTTCGAATCGGACGAAAAACTGATAGTGATTTGTAACATTCAGGGCCACCTAATGACGATGGACCACACAAATTGCGTCCCGATTCAGAACATCGTCCACTAGCCGACTTGACTCCATGGGACTATTGCTGCCTCGGGCACCTAATGGCCGTTCTGCTGTGAGTCTAGATTATAGAATGGGATGAAAAACTGATAGTGAATTGTAACGTTCAGGGCCACCTAATGACGATGGATCACTCAAATTGCGTCCCGATTCAATATATCGCCCTCCAGCAGACTTGTTTCCATGGGTCTATTGTTGCCTCGGGCACCTTATGGCCGTTCTGCTGTGAGTCAAAGATTTTCGAATCGGACGAAAAACTGATAGTGAATTGTAACATTCAGGGCCACCTAATGACGATGGACCACACAAATTGCGTCCCGATTCAGTAGATCGTCCTCCAGCCGACCTGACTCCATGGGTCTATTGCTGCCTCAGGCACCTTATGGCCGTTCTGCTGTGAGTCTAGATTATCGAATGGGACGAAAAACTGATAGTGAATTGTAACGTTCAGGGCCACCTAATGACGATGGATCACTCAAATTGCGTCCCGATTCAATATATCGTCCTCCAGCAGACTTGTTTCCATGGGTCTATTGTTGCCTCGGGCACCTTATGGCCGTTCTGCTGTGACTCTAGATTATCGAATGGGACAAAAAACTGATAGTGAATTGTAACGTTCAGGACCTCCTAATGACGATGGATCACTCAAATTGCGTCCCGATTCAATACATCGTCCTCCAGCAGACTTGTCTCCATGCGTCTATTGCTGCCTCGGGCACCTTATGGCCGTTCTGCTGTGAGTCAAAGATTTTCGAATCGGACGAAAAACTGATAGTGAATTGTAACGTTCAGGGCCACCTAATGACGATGGATCACTCAAATTGCGTCCCGATTCAATACATCGTCCTCCAGCCGACTTCACTCCATGGGTCTATTGCTGCCTCGGGCACCTTATGGCCGTTCTGCTGTGAGTCTAGATTATCGAATGGGACAAAAAACTGATAGTGAATTGTAACGTTCAGGGCCTCCTAATGACGATGGATCACTCAAATTGCGTCCCGATTCAATACATCGTCCTCCAGCAGACTTGTCTCTATGGGTCGATTGCTGCCTCGGGCACCTAATGGCCGTTCTGCTGTGAGTCAAAGATTTTCGAATCGGACGAAAAACTGATAGTGAATTGTAACATTCAGGGCCTCCTAATGACGATGGACCACGCAAATTGCGTCCCGATTCAATACATCGTCCTCCAGCCGAGTTGACTCCATGGGTCTATTGCTGCCTCGGGCACCTTATGGCCGTTCTGCTGTGAGTCTAGATTATCGAATGGGACGAAAAACTGATAGTGAATTGTAACGTTCAGGGCCACCTAATGACGATGGATCACTCAAATTGCATCCTTATTCAATACATCGTCCTCCAGCAGACTTGACTTCATGGGTCTATTGCTGCCTCGGGCACCTTATGGCCGTTCTGCTGTGAGTCAAAGATTTTCGAATCGGACGAAAAACTGATAGTGAATTGTAACATTCAGGGCCACCTAATGACAATGGACCACACAAATTGCGTCCCGATTCAGTACATCGTCCACTAGCCGAGTTGACTCAATGGGACTATTGCTGCCTCGGGCACCTTATGGCCGTTCTGCTGTGAGTCTAGATTATAGAATGGGATGAAAAACTGATAGTGAATTGTAACGTTCAGGGCCACCTAATGACGATGGATCACTCAAATTGCGTCCCGATTCAATACATCGTCCTCCAGCAGACTTGTCTCCATGGGTCTATTGCTGCCTCGGGCACCTTATGGCAGGCCTGCTGTGACTCAAAGATTTTCGAATCGGACGAAAAACTGATAGTGAATTGTAACGTTCAGGGCCTCCTAATGACGATGGAACACTCAAATTGCGTCCCGATTCAATACATCGTCCTCCAACAGCTATGTCTCCATGCGTCTATTGCTGCTTCGGGCACCTTATGGCCGTTCTGCTGTGAGTCAAAGATTTTCGAATCGGACGAAAAACTGATAGTGAATGGTAACTTTCAGGGCCACCTAATGACGATGGAACACTCAAATTGCGTCCCGATTCAATACATCGTCCTCCAGCAGACTTGTCTCCATGGGTCGATTGCTGCCTCGGGCACCTTATGGCCGTTCTGCTGTGAGTCAAAGATTTTCGAATCGGACGAAAAACTGATAGGATTTGTAACATTCAGGGCCACCTAATGACGATGGACCACACAAATTGCGTCCCGATTCAGAACATCGTCCACTAGCCGACTTGACTCCATGGGACTATTGCTGCCTCGGGCACCTTATGGCCGTTCTGCTGTGAGTCTAGATTATAGAATGGGATGAAAAACTGATAGTGAATTGTAACGTTCAGGGCCACCTAATGACGATGGATCACTCAAATTGCGTCCCGATTCAATATATCGCCCTCCAGCAGACTTGTTTCCATGGGTCTATTGTTGCCTCGGGCACTTTATGGCCGTTCTGCTGTGAGTCAAAGATTTTCGAATCGGACGAAAAACTGATAGTGAATTGTAACATTCAGGGCCACCTAATGACGATGGACCACACAAATTGCGTCCCGATTCAGTGGATCGTCCTCCAGCCGACCTGACTCCATGGGTCTATTGCTGCCTCAGGCACCTTATGGCCGTTCTGCTGTGAGTCTAGATTATCGAATGGGACGAAAAACTGATAGTGAATTGTAACGTTCAGGGCCACCTAATGACGATGGATCACTCAAATTGCGTCCCGATTCAATATATCGTCCTCCAGCAGACTTGTTTCCATGGGTCTATTGTTGCCTCGGGCACCTTATGGCCGTTCTGCTGTGACTCTAGATTATCGAATGGGACAAAAAACTGATAGTGAATTGTAACGTTCAGGACCTCCTAATGACGATGGATCACTCAAATTGCGTCCCGATTCAATACATCGTCCTCCAGCAGACTTGTCTCCATGCGTATATTGATGCCTCGGGCACCTTATGGCCGTTCTGCTGTGAGTCAAAGATTTTCGAATCGGACGAAAAACTGATAGTGAATTGTAACTTTCAGGGCAACCTAATGACGATGGATCACTCAAATTGCGTCCCGATTCAATACATCGTCCACCAGCCGACTTGTCTCCATGGGTCTATTGCTCCCTCGGGCATCTTATGGCCGTTCTGCTGTGAGTCAAAGATTTTCGAATCGGACGAAAAACTGATAGTGAATTGTAACGTTCAGGGCCTCCTAATGACGATGGAACACTAAAATTGCGTCCCGATTCAATACATCGTCCTCCAGCAGACTTGACTTCATGGGTCTATTGCTGCCTCGGGCACCTTATGGCCGTTCTGCTGAGAGTCAAAGATTTTCGAATCGGACGAAAAACTGATAGTGAATTGTAACGTTCGGGCCACCTAATGACGATGGATCACTCAAATTGCGTCCCGATTCAATACATCGTCCTCCAGCCGAGTTGACTCCATGGGTCTATTGCTGCCTTGGCACCTTATGGCCGTTCTGCTGTGATTCTAGATTATCGAACGGGACGAAAAACTGGTAGTGAATTGTAACGATCAGGGCCACCTAATGACGATGGATCACTCAAATTGCGTCCCGATTCAATACATCGTCCTCCAGCCGACATGTCTCCATGGGTCTATTGCTGCCTTGGCACCTTATGGCCGTTCTGCTGTGAGTCAAAAATTTTCGAATCGGACGAAAAACTGATAGTGAATTGTAACGTTCACGGCCACCTAATGACGATGGATCACTCAAATTGCGTCCCGATTCAATACATTGTTCTCCAGCAGACTGTCTCCATGGGTCTATTGCTGCCTTGGCACCTTATGGCCGTTCTGCTGCGAGTCAAAAATTTTCGAATCGGACAAAAAACTGATAGTGAATTGTAACGTTCACGGCCACCTAATGACGATGGATCACTCAAATTGCGTCCCGATTCAATACATCGTCCTCCAGCCGACTTGTCTCTTGCTGCCTCGGGCACCTTATGGCCGTTCTGCTGTGAGTCTAGATTATCGAATGGGACGAAAAACTGATAGTGAATTGTAACGTTCAGGGCCACCTAATGACGATGGATCACTCAAATTGCGTCCCGATTCAATACATCGTCCTCCAGCCGACTTGATTCCATGGGTCTATTGCTGCCTCGGGCACCTTATGGCCGTTCTGCTGTGAATCTAGATTATCGAATGGGACGAAAAAATGATAGTGAATTGTAACGTTCAGGGCCACCTAATGACGATGGATCACTCAAATTGCGTCCCGATTCAATACATCGTCAACAGCCGACTTGTCTCCATGGGTCTATTGCTGCCTCGGGCACCTTATGGCCGTTCTGCTGTGAGTCTAGATTATCGAATGGGACGAAAAACTGATAGTGAATTGTAACGTTCAGGGCCACCTAATGACGAAGGATCACTCAAATTGCGTCCTGATTCGATACATCGTCCTCCAGCAGACTTGACTTCATGGGTCTATTGCTGCCTCGGGCACCATATGGCCGTTCTGCTGTGAGTCAAAGATTTTCGAATCGGTCGAAAAACTGATAGTGAATTGTAACTTTCAGGGCCACCTAATGACGATGGATCACTCAAATTGCGTCCCGATTCAATACATCGTCCTCCAGCAGACTTGTCTCCATGGGTCGATTGCTGCCTCGGGCACCTTATGGCCGTTCTGCTGTGAGTCAAAGATTTTCGAATCGGACGAAAAACTGATAGTGATTTGTAACATTAAGGGCCACCTAATGACGATGGACCACACAAATTGTGTCCCGATACAGTACATCGTCCACTAGCCGACTTGACTCCATGGGACTATTGCTGCCTCGGGGACCTTATGGCCGTTCTGCTGTGAGTCTAGATTATAGAATGGGATGAAAAACTGATAGTGAATTGTAACGTTCAGGGCCACCTAATGACGATGGATCACTCAAATTGCGTCCCGATTCAATACATCGTCCTCCAGCAGACTTGTCTCCATGGGTCTATTGCTGCCTCGGGCACCTTATGGCAGGCCTGCTGTGACTCAAAGATTTTCGAATCGGACGAAAAACTGATAGTGAATTGTAACGTTCAGGGCCACCTAATGACGATGGAACACTCAAATTGCGTCCCGATTCAATACATCGTCCTCCAGCAGACTTGTCTCCATGGGTCTATTGCTGCCTTGGCACCTTATGGCCGTTCTGCTGTGAGTCAAAGATTTTCGAATCGGACGAAAAACTGATAGTGAATTGTAACGTTCAGGGCCACCTAATGACGATGGATCACTCAAATTGCGTCCCGATTCAATACATCGTCCTCCAGCCGACTTCACTCCATGGGTCTATTGCTGCCTCGGGCACCTTATGGCCGTTCTGCTGTGAGTCTAGATTATCGAATGGGACAAAAAACTGATAGTGAATTGTAACGTTCAGGGCCTCCTAATGACGATGGATCACTCAAATTGCGTCCCGATTCAATACATCGTCCTCCAGCAGACTTGTCTCTATGGGTCGATTGCTGCCTCGGGCACCTAATGGCCGTTCTGCTGTGAGTCAAAGATTTTCGAATCGGACGAAAAACTGATAGTGAATTGTAACATTCAGGGCCTCCTAATGACGATGGACCACGCAAATTGCGTCCCGATTCAGTGGATCGTCCTCCAGCCGACCTGACTCCATGGGTCTATTGCTGCCTCAGGCACCTTATGGCCGTTCTGCTGTGAGTCTAGATTATCGAATGGGACGAAAAACTGATAGTGAATTGTAACGTTCAGGGCCACCTAATGACGATGGATCACTCAAATTGCGTCCCGATTCAATATATCGTCCTCCAGCAGACTTGTTTCCATGGGTCTATTGTTGCCTCGGGCACCTTATGGCCGTTCTGCTGTGACTCTAGATTATCGAATGGGACAAAAAACTGATAGTGAATTGTAACGTTCAGGACCTCCTAATGACGATGGATCACTCAAATTGCGTCCCGATTCAATACATCGTCCTCCAGCAGACTTGTCTCCATGCGTATATTGATGCCTCGGGCACCTTATGGCCGTTCTGCTGTGAGTCAAAGATTTTCGAATCGGACGAAAAACTGATAGTGAATTGTAACTTTCAGGGCAACCTAATGACGATGGATCACTCAAATTGCGTCCCGATTCAATACATCGTCCACCAGCCGACTTGTCTCCATGGGTCTATTGCTCCCTCGGGCATCTTATGGCCGTTCTGCTGTGAGTCAAAGATTTTCGAATCGGACGAAAAACTGATAGTGAATTGTAACGTTCAGGGCCTCCTAATGACGATGGAACACTAAAATTGCGTCCCGATTCAATACATCGTCCTCCAGCAGACTTGACTTCATGGGTCTATTGCTGCCTCGGGCACCTTATGGCCGTTCTGCTGTGAGTCAAAGATTTTCGAATCGGACGAAAAACTGATAGTGAATTGTAACGTTCGGGCCACCTAATGACGATGGATCACTCAAATTGCGTCCCGATTCAATACATCGTCCTCCAGCCGAGTTGACTCCATGGGTCTATTGCTGCCTTGGCACCTTATGGCCGTTCTGCTGTGATTCTAGATTATCGAACGGGACGAAAAACTGGTAGTGAATTGTAACGATCAGGGCCACCTAATGACGATGGATCACTCAAATTGCGTCCCGATTCAATACATCGTCCTCCAGCCGACATGTCTCCATGGGTCTATTGCTGCCTTGGCACCTTATGGCCGTTCTGCTGTGAGTCAAAAATTTTCGAATCGGACGAAAAACTGATAGTGAATTGTAACGTTCACGGCCACCTAATGACGATGGATCACTCAAATTGCGTCCCGATTCAATACATTGTTCTCCAGCAGACTGTCTCCATGGGTCTATTGCTGCCTTGGCACCTTATGGCCGTTCTGCTGCGAGTCAAAAATTTTCGAATCGGACAAAAAACTGATAGTGAATTGTAACGTTCACGGCCACCTAATGACGATGGATCACTCAAATTGCGTCCCGATTCAATACATCGTCCTCCAGCCGACTTGTCTCTTGCTGCCTCGGGCACCTTATGGCCGTTCTGCTGAGAGTCTAGATTATCGAATGGGACGAAAAACTGATAGTGAATTGTAACGTTCAGGGCCACCTAATGACGATGGATCACTCAAATTGCGTCCCGATTCAATACATCGTCCTCCAGCCGACTTGATTCCATGGGTCTATTGCTGCCTCGGGCACCTTATGGCCGTTCTGCTGTGAATCTAGATTATCGAATGGGACGAAAAAATGATAGTGAATTGTAACGTTCAGGGCCACCTAATGACGATGGATCACTCAAATTGCGTCCCGATTCAATACATCGTCAACAGCCGACTTGTCTCCATGGGTCTATTGCTGCCTCGGGCACCTTATGGCCGTTCTGCTGTGAGTCTAGATTATCGAATGGGACGAAAAACTGATAGTGAATTGTAACGTTCAGGGCCACCTAATGACGAAGGATCACTCAAATTGCGTCCTGATTCGATACATCGTCCTCCAGCAGACTTGACTTCATGGGTCTATTGCTGCCTCGGGCACCTTATGGCCGTTCTGCTGTGAGTCAAAGATTTTCGAATCGGTCGAAAAACTGATAGTGAATTGTAACTTTCAGGGCCACCTAATGACGATGGATCACTCAAATTGCGTCCCGATTCAATACATCGTCCTCCAGCAGACTTGTCTCCATGGGTCGATTGCTGCCTCGGGCACCTTATGGCCGTTCTGCTGTGAGTCAAAGATTTTCGAATCGGACGAAAAACTGATAGTGATTTGTAACATTAAGGGCCACCTAATGACGATGGACCACACAAATTGCGTCCCGATACAGTACATCGTCCACTAGCCGACTTGACTCCATGGGACTATTGCTGCCTCGGGGACCTTATGGCCGTTCTGCTGTGAGTCTAGATTATAGAATGGGATGAAAAACTGATAGTGAATTGTAACGTTCAGGGCCACCTAATGACGATGGATCACTCAAATTGCGTCCCGATTCAATACATCGTCCTCCAGCAGACTTGTCTCCATGGGTCTATTGCTGCCTCGGGCACCTTATGGCAGGCCTGCTGTGACTCAAAGATTTTCGAATCGGACGAAAAACTGATAGTGAATTGTAACGTTCAGGGCCACCTAATGACGATGGAACACTCAAATTGCGTCCCGATTCAATACATCGTCCTCCAGCAGACTTGTCTCCATGGGTCTATTGCTGCCTTGGCACCTTATGGCCGTTCTGCTGTGAGTCAAAGATTTTCGAATCGGACGAAAAACTGATAGTGAATTGTAACGTTCAGGGCCACCTAATGACGATGGATCACTCAAATTGCGTCCCGATTCAATACATCGTCCTCCAGCCGACTTCACTCCATGGGTCTATTGCTGCCTCGGGCACCTTATGGCCGTTCTGCTGTGAGTCTAGATTATCGAATGGGACAAAAAACTGATAGTGAATTGTAACGTTCAGGGCCTCCTAATGACGATGGATCACTCAAATTGCGTCCCGATTCAATACATCGTCCTCCAGCAGACTTGTCTCTATGGGTCGATTGCTGCCTCGGGCACCTAATGGCCGTTCTGCTGTGAGTCAAAGATTTTCGAATCGGACGAAAAACTGATAGTGAATTGTAACATTCAGGGCCTCCTAATGACGATGGACCACGCAAATTGCGTCCCGATTCAATACATCGTCCTCCAGCCGAGTTGACTCCATGGGTCTATTGCTGCCTCGGGCACCTTATGGCCGTTCTGCTGTGAGACTAGATTATCGAATGGGACGAAAAACTGATAGTGAATTGTAACGTTCAGGGCCACCTAATGACGATGGATCACTCAAATTGCATCCTGATTCAATACATCGTCCTCCAGCAGACTTGACTTCATGGGTCTATTGCTGCCTCGGGCACCTTATGGCCGTTCTGCTGTGAGTCAAAGATTTTCGAATCGGACGAAAAACTGATAGTGAATTGTAACATTCAGGGCCACCTAATGACGATGGACCACACAAATTGCGTCCCGATTCAGTACATCGTCCACTAGCCGAGTTGACTCAATGGGACTATTGCTGCCTCGGGCACCTTATGGCCGTTCTGCTGTGAGTCTAGATTATAGAATGGGATGAAAAACTGATAGTGAATTGTAACGTTCAGGGCCACCTAATGACGATGGATCACTCAAATTGCGTCCCGATTCAATACATCGTCCTCCAGCAGACTTGTCTCCATGGGTCTATTGCTGCCTCGGGCACCTTATGGCAGGCCTGCTGTGACTCAAAGATTTTCTAATCGGACGAAAAACTGATAGTGAATTGTAACGTTCAGGGCCTCCTAATGACGATGGAACACTCAAATTGCGTCCCGATTCAATACATCGTCCTCCAACAGCTATGTCTCCATGCGTCTATTGCTGCCTCGGGCACCTTATGGCCGTTCTGCTGTGAGTCAAAGATTTTCGAATCGGACGAAAAACTGATAGTGAATGGTAACTTTCAGGGCCACCTAATGACGATGGAACACTCAAATTGCGTCCCGATTCAATACATCGTCCTCCAGCAGACTTGTCTCCATGGGTCGATTGCTGCCTCGGGCACCTTATGGCCGTTCTGCTGTGAGTCAAAGATTTTCGAATCGGACGAAAAACTGATAGTGATTTGTAACATTCAGGGCCACCTAATGACGATGGACCACACAAATTGCGTCCCGATTCAATATATCGCCCTCCAGCAGACTTGTTTCCATGGGTCTATTGTTGCCTCGGGCACCTTATGGCCGTTCTGCTGTGAGTCAAAAATTTTCGAATCGGACGAAAAACTGATAGTGAATTGTAACGTTCACGGCCACCTAATGACGATGGATCACTCAAATTGCGTCCCGATTCAATACATTGTTCTCCAGCAGACTGTCTCCATGGGTCTATTGCTGCCTTGGCACCTTATGGCCGTTCTGCTGTGAGTCAAAAATTTTCGAATCGGACGAAAAACTGATAGTGAATTGTAACGTTCACGGCCACCTAATGACGATGGATCACTCAAATTGCGTCCCGATTCAATACATCGTCCTCCAGCCGACTTGTCTCTTGCTGCCTCGGGCACCTTATGGCCGTTCTGCTGTGAGTCTAGATTATCGAATGGGACGAAAAACTGATAGTGAATTGTAACGTTCAGGGCCACCTAATGACGATGGATCACTCAAATTGCGTCCCGATTCAATACATCGTCCTCCAGCCGACTTGATTCCATGGGTCTATTGCTGCCTCGGGCACCTTATGGCCGTTCTGCTGTGAATCTAGATTATCGAATGGGACGAAAAAATGATAGTGAATTGTAACGTTCAGGGCCACCTAATGACGATGGATCACTCAAATTGCGTCCCGATTCAATACATCGTCCCCAGCCGACTTGTCTCCATGGGTCTATTGCTGCCTCGGGCACCTTATGGCCGTTCTGCTGTGAGTCTAGATTATCGAATGGGACGAAAAACTGATAGTGAATTGTAACGTTCAGGGCCACCTAATGACGATGGATCACTCAAATTGCGTCCTGATTCGATACATCGTCCTCCAGCAGACTTGACTTCATGGGTCTATTGCTGCCTCGGGCACCTTATGGCCATTCTGCTGTGAGTCAAAGATTTTCGAATCGGTCGAAAAACTGATAGTGAATTGTAACTTTCAGGGCCACCTAATGACGATGGATCACTCAAATTGCGTCCCGATTCAATACATCGTCCTCCAGCAGACTTGTCTCCATGGGTCGATTGCTGCCTCGGGCACCTTATGGCCGTTCTGCTGTGAGTCAAAGATTTTCGAATCGGACGAAAAACTGATAGTGATTTGTAACATTAAGGGCCACCTAATGACGATGGACCACACAAATTGCGTCCCGATTCAGTACATCGTCCACTAGCCGACTTGACTCCATGGGACTATTGCTGCCTCGGGGACCTTATGGCCGTTCTGCTGTGAGTCTAGATTATAGAATGGGATGAAAAACTGATAGTGAATTGTAACGTTCAGGGCCACCTAATGACGATGGATCACTCAAATTGCGTCCCGATTCAATACATCGTCCTCCAGCAGACTTGTCTCCATGGGTCTATTGCTGCCTCGGGCACCTTATGGCAGGCCTGCTGTGACTCAAAGATTTTTGAATCGGACGAAAAACTGATAGTGAATTGTAACGTTCAGGGCCTCCTAATGACGATGGAACACTCAAATTGCGTCCCGATTCAATACATCGTCCTCCAGCAGACTTGTCTCCATGGGTCTATTGCTGCCTTGGCACCTTATGGCCGTTCTGCTGTGAGTCAAAGATTTTCGAATCGGACGAAAAACTGATAGTGAATTGTAACGTTCAGGGCCACCTAATGACGATGGATCACTCAAATTGCGTCCCGATTCAATACATCGTCCTCCAGCCGACTTCACTCCATGGGTCTATTGCTGCCTCGGGCACCTTATGGCCGTTCTGCTGTGAGTCTAGATTATCGAATGGGACAAAAAACTGATAGTGAATTGTAACGTTCAGGGCCTCCTAATGACGATGGATCACTCAAATTGCATCCTGATTCAATACATCGTCCTCCAGCAGACTTGACTTCATGGGTCTATTGCTGCCTCGGGCACCTTATGGCCGTTCTGCTGTGAGTCAAAGATTTTCGAATCGGACGAAAAACTGATAGTGAATTGTAACATTCAGGGCCACCTAATGACGATGGACCACACAAATTGCGTCCCGATTCAGTACATCGTCCACTAGCCGAGTTGACTCAATGGGACTATTGCTGCCTCGGGCACCTTATGGCCGTTCTGCTGTGAGTCTAGATTATAGAATGGGATGAAAAACTGATAGTGAACTGTAACGTTCAGGGCCACCTAATGACGATGGATCACTCAAATTGCGTCCCGATTCAATACATCGTCCTCCAGCAGACTTGTCTCCATGGGTCTATTGCTGCCTCGGGCACCTTATGGCAGGCCTGCTGTGACTCAACGATTTTCGAATCGGACGAAAAACTGATAGTGAATTGTAACGTTCAGGGCCTCCTAATGACGATGGAACACTCAAATTGCGTCCCGATTCAATACATCGTCCTCCAGCAGACATGTCTTCATGCGTCTATTGCTGCCTCGGGCACCTTATGGCCGTTCTGCTGTGAGTCAAAGATTTTCGAATCGGACGAAAAACGGATAGTGAATTGTAACGTTCAGGGCCACCTAATGACGATGGATCACTCAAATTGCGTCCCGATTCAATACATCGTCCTCCAGCCGACTTGACTCCATGGGTCTATTGCTGCCTCGGGCACCTTATGGCCGTTCTGCTGTGAGTCTAGATTATCGAATGGGACGAAAAACTGATAGTGAATTGTAACGTTCCAAGGCCTCCTAATGACGATGGATCACTCAAATTGCGTCCCGATTCAATACATCGTCCTCCAACAGCTATGTCTCCATGCGTCTATTGCTGCCTCGGGCACCTTATGGCCGTTCTGCTGTGAGTCAAAGATTTTCGAATCGGACGAAAAACTGATAGTGAATGGTAACTTTCAGGGCCACCTAATGACGATGGAACACTCAAATTGCGTCCCGATTCAATACATCGTCCTCCAGCAGACTTGTCTCCATGGGTCGATTGCTGCCTCGGGCACCTTATGGCCGTTCTGCTGTGAGTCAAAGATTTTCGAATCGGACGAAAAACTGATTGTGATTTGTAACATTCAGGGCCACCTAATGACGATGGACCACACAAATTGCGTCCCGATTCAGAACATCGTCCACTAGCCGACTTGACTCCATGGGACTATTGCTGCCTCGGGCACCTTATGGCCGTTCTGCTGTGAGTCTAGATTATAGAATGGGATGAAAAACTGATAGTGAATTGTAACGTTCAGGGCCACCTAATGACGATGGATCACTCAAATTGCGTCCCGATTCAATATATCGCCCTCCAGCAGACTTGTTTCCATGGGTCTATTGTTGCCTCGGGCACCTTATGGCCGTTCTGCTGTGAGTCAAAGATTTTCGAATCGGACGAAAAACTGATAGTGAATTGTAACATTCAGGGCCACCTAATGACGATGGACCACACAAATTGCGTCCCGATTCAGTAGATCGTCCTCCAGCCGACCTGACTCCATGGGTCTATTGCTGCCTCAGGCACCTTATGGCCGTTCTGCTGTGAGTCTAGATTATCGAATGGGACGAAAAACTGATAGTGAATTGTAACGTTCAGGGCCACCTAATGACGATGGATCACTCAAATTGCGTCCCGATTCAATATATCGTCCTCCAGCAGACTTGTTTCCATGGGTCTATTGTTGCCTCGGGCACCTTATGGCCGTTCTGCTGTGAGTCAAAGATTTTCGAATCGGACGAAAACCTGATAGTGAATTGTAACTTTCAGGGCAACCTATTGACGATGGATCACTCAAATTGCGTCCCGATTCAATACATCGTCCACCAGCCGACTTGTCTCCATGGGTCTATTGCTGCCTCGGGCACCTTATGGCCGTTCTGCTGTGAGTCAAAGATTTTCGAATCGGACGAAAAACTGATAGTGAATTGTAACGTTCAGGGCCTCCTAATGACGATGGAACACTAAAATTGCGTCCCGATTCAATACATCGTCCTCCAGCAGACCTGACTTCTTGGGTCTATTGCTGCCTCGGGCACCTTATGGCCGTTCTGCTGTGAGTCAAAGATTTTCGAATCGGACGAAAAACTGATAGTGAATTGTAACGTTCGGGCCACCTAATGACGATGGATCACTCAAATTGCGTCCCGATTCAATACATCGTCCTCCAGCCGACTTGACTCCATGGGTCTATTGCTGCCTCGGGCACCTTATGGCCGTTCTGCTGTGAGTCTAGATTATCGAATGGGACAAAAAACTGATAGTGAATTGTAACGTTCAGGGCCTCCTAATGACGATGGAACACTCAAATTGCGTCCCGATTCAATACATCGTCCTCCAGCGGACTTGTCTCCATTGGTCTATTGCTGCCTCGGGCACCTAATGGCCGTTCTGCTGTGAGTCAAAGACTTTCGAATCGGACGAAAAACTGATAGTGAATTGTAACATTCAGGGCCACCTAATGACGATGGACCACACAAATTGCGTCCCGATTCAGAACATCGTCCACTAGCCGACTTGACTCCATGGGACTATTGCTGCCTCGGGCACCTTATGGCCGTTCTGCTTAGAGTCTAGATTATAGAATGGGACGAAAAACTGATAGTGAATTGTAACGTTCAGGGCCTCCTAATGACGATGGATCACTCAAATTGCGTCCCGATTCAATACATCGTCCTCCAGCAGACATGTCTCCATGCGTCTATTGCTGCCTCGGGCACCTTATGGCCGTTCTGCTGTGAGTCAAAGATTTTCGAATCGGACGAAAAACTGATAGTGAATTGTAACTTTCAGGGCCACCTAATGACGATGGAACACTCAAATTGCGTCCCGATTCAATACATCGTCCTCCAGCAGACTTGTCTCCATGGGTCGATTGCTGCCTCGGGCACCTTATGGCCGTTCTGCTGTGAATCAAAGATTTTCGAATCGGACGAAAAACTGATAGTGATTTGTAACATTCAGGGCCACCTAATGACGATGGACCACACAAATTGCGTCCCGATTCAGAACATCGTCCACTAGCCGACTTGACTCCATGGGACTATTGCTGCCTCGGGCACCTTATGGCCGTTCTGCTGTGAGTCTAGATTATAGAATGGGATGAAAAACTGATAGTGAATTGTAACGTTCAGGGCCACCTAATGACGATGGATCACTCAAATTGCGTCCCGATTCAATATATCGTCCTCCAGCAGACTTGTCTCCATGGGTCTATTGCTGCCTCGGGCACCTTATGGCAGGCCTGCTGTGACTCAAAGATTTTCGAATCGGACGAAAAACTGATAGTGAATTGTAACGTTCAGGGCCTCCTAATGACGAAGGAACACTCAATTTGCGTCCCGATTCAATACATCGTCCTCCAGCAGACTTGTCTCCATGCGTCTATTGCTGCCTCGGGCACTTTATGGCCGTTCTGCTGTGAGTCAAAGATTTTCGAATCGGACGAAAAACTGATAGTGAATTGTAACGTTCAGGGCCACCTAATGACGATGGATCACTCAAATTGCGTCCCGATTCAATACATCGTCCTCCAGCCGACTTCACTCCATGGGTCTATTGCTGCCTCGGGCACCTTATGGCCGTTCTGCTGTGAGTCTAGATTATCGAATGGGACAAAAAACTGATAGTGAATTGTTACGTTCAGGGCCTCCTAATGACGATGGATCACTCAAATTGCGTCCCGATTCAATACATCGTCCTCCAGCCGAGTTGACTCCATGGGTCTATTGCTGCCTCGGGCACCTTATGGCCGTTCTGCTGTGAGTCTAGATTATCGAATGGGACGAATAACTGATAGTGAATTGTAACGTTCAGGGCCACCTAATGACGATGGATCACTCAAATTGCGTCCTGATTCAATACATCGTCCTCCAGCAGATTGACTTCATGGGTCTATTGCTGCCTCGGGCACCTAATGGCCGTTCTGCTGTGAGTCAAAGATTTTCGAATCGGACGAAAAACTGATAGTGAATTGTAACTTTCAGGGCCACCTAATGACGATGGACCACACAAATTGCGTCCCGATTCAGTACATCGTCCACTAGCCGACTTGACTCCATGGGACTATTGCTACCTCGGGCACCTTATGGCCGTTCTGCTGTGAGTCTAGATTATAGAATGGGATGAAAAACTGATAGTGAATTGTAACGTTCAGGGCCACCTAATGACGATGGATCACTCAAATTGCGTCCCGATTCAATACATCGTCCTCCAGCAGACTTGTCTCCATGGGTCTATTGCTGCCTCGGGCACCTTATGGCAGGCCTGCTGTGACTCAAAGATTTTCGAATCGGACGAAAAACTGATAGTGAATTGTAACGTTCAGGGCCTCCTAATGACGATGGAACACTCAAATTGCGTCCCGATTCAATACATCGTCCTCCAGCAGACATGTCTCCATGCGTCTATTGCTGCCTCGGGCACCTTATGGCCGTTCTGCTGTGAGTCAAAGATTTTCGAATCGGACGAAAAAATGATAGTGAATTGTAACGTTCAGGGCCACCTAATGACGATGGATCACTCAAATTGCGTCCCGATTCAATACATCGTCCCCAGCCGACTTGTCTCCATGGGTCTATTGCTGCCTCGGGCACCTTATGGCCGTTCTGCTGTGAGTCTAGATTATCGAATGGGACGAAAAACTGATAGTGAATTGTAACGTTCAGGGCCACCTAATGACGATGGATCACTCAAATTGCGTCCTGATTCGATACATCGTCCTCCAGCAGACTTGACTTCATGGGTCTATTGCTGCCTCGGGCACCTTATGGCCATTCTGCTGTGAGTCAAAGATTTTCGAATCGGTCGAAAAACTGATAGTGAATTGTAACTTTCAGGGCCACCTAATGACGATGGATCACTCAAATTGCGTCCCGATTCAATACATCGTCCTCCAGCAGACTTGTCTCCATGGGTCGATTGCTGCCTCGGGCACCTTATGGCCGTTCTGCTGTGAGTCAAAGATTTTCGAATCGGACGAAAAACTGATAGTGATTTGTAACATTAAGGGCCACCTAATGACGATGGACCACACAAATTGCGTCCCGATTCAGTACATCGTCCACTAGCCGACTTGACTCCATGGGACTATTGCTGCCTCGGGGACCTTATGGCCGTTCTGCTGTGAGTCTAGATTATAGAATGGGATGAAAAACTGATAGTGAATTGTAACGTTCAGGGCCACCTAATGACGATGGATCACTCAAATTGCGTCCCGATTCAATACATCGTCCTCCAGCAGACTTGTCTCCATGGGTCTATTGCTGCCTCGGGCACCTTATGGCAGGCCTGCTGTGACTCAAAGATTTTTGAATCGGACGAAAAACTGATAGTGAATTGTAACGTTCAGGGCCTCCTAATGACGATGGAACACTCAAATTGCGTCCCGATTCAATACATCGTCCTCCAGCAGACTTGTCTCCATGGGTCTATTGCTGCCTTGGCACCTTATGGCCGTTCTGCTGTGAGTCAAAGATTTTCGAATCGGACGAAAAACTGATAGTGAATTGTAACGTTCAGGGCCACCTAATGACGATGGATCACTCAAATTGCGTCCCGATTCAATACATCGTCCTCCAGCCGACTTCACTCCATGGGTCTATTGCTGCCTCGGGCACCTTATGGCCGTTCTGCTGTGAGTCTAGATTATCGAATGGGACAAAAAACTGATAGTGAATTGTAACGTTCAGGGCCTCCTAATGACGATGGATCACTCAAATTGCATCCTGATTCAATACATCGTCCTCCAGCAGACTTGACTTCATGGGTCTATTGCTGCCTCGGGCACCTTATGGCCGTTCTGCTGTGAGTCAAAGATTTTCGAATCGGACGAAAAACTGATAGTGAATTGTAACATTCAGGGCCACCTAATGACGATGGACCACACAAATTGCGTCCCGATTCAGTACATCGTCCACTAGCCGAGTTGACTCAATGGGACTATTGCTGCCTCGGGCACCTTATGGCCGTTCTGCTGTGAGTCTAGATTATAGAATGGGATGAAAAACTGATAGTGAACTGTAACGTTCAGGGCCACCTAATGACGATGGATCACTCAAATTGCGTCCCGATTCAATACATCGTCCTCCAGCAGACTTGTCTCCATGGGTCTATTGCTGCCTCGGGCACCTTATGGCAGGCCTGCTGTGACTCAACGATTTTCGAATCGGACGAAAAACTGATAGTGAATTGTAACGTTCAGGGCCTCCTAATGACGATGGAACACTCAAATTGCGTCCCGATTCAATACATCGTCCTCCAGCAGACATGTCTTCATGCGTCTATTGCTGCCTCGGGCACCTTATGGCCGTTCTGCTGTGAGTCAAAGATTTTCGAATCGGACGAAAAACTGATAGTGAATTGTAACGTTCAGGGCCACCTAATGACGATGGATCACTCAAATTGCGTCCCGATTCAATACATCGTCCTCCAGCCGACTTGACTCCATGGGTCTATTGCTGCCTCGGGCACCTTATGGCCGTTCTGCTGTGAGTCTAGATTATCGAATGGGACGAAAAACTGATAGTGAATTGTAACGTTCCAAGGCCTCCTAATGACGATGGATCACTCAAATTGCGTCCCGATTCAATACATCGTCCTCCAACAGCTATGTCTCCATGCGTCTATTGCTGCCTCGGGCACCTTATGGCCGTTCTGCTGTGAGTCAAAGATTTTCGAATCGGACGAAAAACTGATAGTGAATGGTAACTTTCAGGGCCACCTAATGACGATGGAACACTCAAATTGCGTCCCGATTCAATACATCGTCCTCCAGCAGACTTGTCTCCATGGGTCGATTGCTGCCTCGGGCACCTTATGGCCGTTCTGCTGTGAGTCAAAGATTTTCGAATCGGACGAAAAACTGATTGTGATTTGTAACATTCAGGGCCACCTAATGACGATGGACCACACAAATTGCGTCCCGATTCAGAACATCGTCCACTAGCCGACTTGACTCCATGGGACTATTGCTGCCTCGGGCACCTTATGGCCGTTCTGCTGTGAGTCTAGATTATAGAATGGGATGAAAAACTGATAGTGAATTGTAACGTTCAGGGCCACCTAATGACGATGGATCACTCAAATTGCGTCCCGATTCAATATATCGCCCTCCAGCAGACTTGTTTCCATGGGTCTATTGTTGCCTCGGGCACCTTATGGCCGTTCTGCTGTGAGTCAAAGATTTTCGAATCGGACGAAAAACTGATAGTGAATTGTAACATTCAGGGCCACCTAATGACGATGGACCACACAAATTGCGTCCCGATTCAGTAGATCGTCCTCCAGCCGACCTGACTCCATGGGTCTATTGCTGCCTCAGGCACCTTATGGCCGTTCTGCTGTGAGTCTAGATTATCGAATGGGACGAAAAACTGATAGTGAATTGTAACGTTCAGGGCCACCTAATGACGATGGATCACTCAAATTGCGTCCCGATTCAATATATCGTCCTCCAGCAGACTTGTTTCCATGGGTCTATTGTTGCCTCGGGCACCTTATGGCCGTTCTGCTGTGAGTCAAAGATTTTCGAATCGGACGAAAACCTGATAGTGAATTGTAACTTTCAGGGCAACCTATTGACGATGGATCACTCAAATTGCGTCCCGATTCAATACATCGTCCACCAGCCGACTTGTCTCCATGGGTCTATTGCTGCCTCGGGCACCTTATGGCCGTTCTGCTGTGAGTCAAAGATTTTCGAATCGGACGAAAAACTGATAGTGAATTGTAACGTACAGGGCCTCCTAATGACGATGGAACACTAAAATTGCGTCCCGATTCAATACATCGTCCTCCAGCAGACCTGACTTCTTGGGTCTATTGCTGCCTCGGGCACCTTATGGCCGTTCTGCTGTGAGTCAAAGATTTTCGAATCGGACGAAAAACTGATAGTGAATTGTAACGTTCGGGCCACCTAATGACGATGGATCACTCAAATTGCGTCCCGATTCAATACATCGTCCTCCAGCCGACTTGACTCCATGGGTCTATTGCTGCCTCGGGCACCTTATGGCCGTTCTGCTGTGAGTCTAGATTATCGAATGGGACAAAAAACTGATAGTGAATTGTAACGTTCAGGGCCTCCTAATGACGATGGAACACTCAAATTGCGTCCCGATTCAATACATCGTCCTCCAGCGGACTTGTCTCCATTGGTCTATTGCTGCCTCGGGCACCTAATGGCCGTTCTGCTGTGAGTCAAAGACTTTCGAATCGGACGAAAAACTGATAGTGAATTGTAACATTCAGGGCCACCTAATGACGATGGACCACACAAATTGCGTCCCGATTCAGAACATCGTCCACTAGCCGACTTGACTCCATGGGACTATTGCTGCCTCGGGCACCTTATGGCCGTTCTGCTTAGAGTCTAGATTATAGAATGGGACGAAAAACTGATAGTGAATTGTAACGTTCAGGGCCTCCTAATGACGATGGATCACTCAAATTGCGTCCCGATTCAATACATCGTCCTCCAGCAGACATGTCTCCATGCGTCTATTGCTGCCTCGGGCACCTTATGGCCGTTCTGCTGTGAGTCAAAGATTTTCGAATCGGACGAAAAACTGATAGTGAATTGTAACTTTCAGGGCCACCTAATGACGATGGAACACTCAAATTGCGTCCCGATTCAATACATCGTCCTCCAGCAGACTTGTCTCCATGGGTCGATTGCTGCCTCGGGCACCTTATGGCCGTTCTGCTGTGAATCAAAGATTTTCGAATCGGACGAAAAACTGATAGTGATTTGTAACATTCAGGGCCACCTAATGACGATGGACCACACAAATTGCGTCCCGATTCAGAACATCGTCCACTAGCCGACTTGACTCCATGGGACTATTGCTGCCTCGGGCACCTTATGGCCGTTCTGCTGTGAGTCTAGATTATAGAATGGGATGAAAAACTGATAGTGAATTGTAACGTTCAGGGCCACCTAATGACGATGGATCACTCAAATTGCGTCCCGATTCAATATATCGTCCTCCAGCAGACTTGTCTCCATGGGTCTATTGCTGCCTCGGGCACCTTATGGCAGGCCTGCTGTGACTCAAAGATTTTCGAATCGGACGAAAAACTGATAGTGAATTGTAACGTTCAGGGCCTCCTAATGACGAAGGAACACTCAATTTGCGTCCCGATTCAATACATCGTCCTCCAGCAGACTTGTCTCCATGCGTCTATTGCTGCCTCGGGCACTTTATGGCCGTTCTGCTGTGAGTCAAAGATTTTCGAATCGGACGAAAAACTGATAGTGAATTGTAACGTTCAGGGCCACCTAATGACGATGGATCACTCAAATTGCGTCCCGATTCAATACATCGTCCTCCAGCCGACTTCACTCCATGGGTCTATTGCTGCCTCGGGCACCTTATGGCCGTTCTGCTGTGAGTCTAGATTATCGAATGGGACAAAAAACTGATAGTGAATTGTTACGTTCAGGGCCTCCTAATGACGATGGATCACTCAAATTGCGTCCCGATTCAATACATCGTCCTCCAGCCGAGTTGACTCCATGGGTCTATTGCTGCCTCGGGCACCTTATGGCCGTTCTGCTGTGAGTCTAGATTATCGAATGGGACGAATAACTGATAGTGAATTGTAACGTTCAGGGCCACCTAATGACGATGGATCACTCAAATTGCGTCCTGATTCAATACATCGTCCTCCAGCAGATTGACTTCATGGGTCTATTGCTGCCTCGGGCACCTAATGGCCGTTCTGCTGTGAGTCAAAGATTTTCGAATCGGACGAAAAACTGATAGTGAATTGTAACTTTCAGGGCCACCTAATGACGATGGACCACACAAATTGCGTCCCGATTCAGTACATCGTCCACTAGCCGACTTGACTCCATGGGACTATTGCTACCTCGGGCACCTTATGGCCGTTCTGCTGTGAGTCTAGATTATAGAATGGGATGAAAAACTGATAGTGAATTGTAACGTTCAGGGCCACCTAATGACGATGGATCACTCAAATTGCGTCCCGATTCAATACATCGTCCTCCAGCAGACTTGTCTCCATGGGTCTATTGCTGCCTCGGGCACCTTATGGCAGGCCTGCTGTGACTCAAAGATTTTCGAATCGGACGAAAAACTGATAGTGAATTGTAACGTTCAGGGCCTCCTAATGACGATGGAACACTCAAATTGCGTCCCGATTCAATACATCGTCCTCCAGCAGACATGTCTCCATGCGTCTATTGCTGCCTCGGGCACCTTATGGCCGTTCTGCTGTGAGTCAAAGATTTTCGAATCGGACGAAAAACTGATAGTGAATTGTAACGTTCAGGGCCACCTAATGACGATGGATCACTCAAATTGCGTCCCGATTCAATACATCGTCCTCCAGCCGACTTGACTCCATGGGTCTATTGCTGCCTCGGGCACCTTATGGCCGTTCTGCTGTGAGTCTAGATTATCGAATGGGGCGAAAAACTGATAGTGAATTGTAACGTTCAGGGCCACCTAATGACGATGGATCACTCAAATTGCGTCCTGATTCAATACATCGTCCTCCAGCAGACTTGACTTCATGGGTCTATTGCTGCCTCGGGCACCTTATGGCCGTTCTGCTGTGAGTCAAAGATTTTCGAATCGGACGAAAAACTGATAGTGAATTGTAACTTTCAGGGCCACCTAATGACGATGGAACACTCAAATTGCGTCCCGATTCAATACATCGTCCTCCAGCAGACTTGTCTCCATGGGTCGATTGCTGCCTCGGGCACCTTATGGCCGTTCTGCTGTGAGTCAGATTTTCGAATCGGACGAAAAACTGATAGTGATTTGTAACATTCAGGGCCACCTAATGACGATGGACCACACAAATTGCGTCCCGATTCAGAACATCGTCCACTAGCCGACTTGACTCCATGGGACTATTGCTGCCTCGGGCACCTTATGGCCGTTCTGCTGTGAGTCTAGATTATAGAATGGGATGAAAAACTGATAGTGAATTGTAACGTTCAGGGCCACCTAATGACGATGGATCACTCAAATTGCGTCCCGATTCAATATATCGCCCTCCAGCAGACTTGTTTCCATGGGTCTATTGTTGCCTCGAGCACCTTATGGCCGTTCTGCTGTGAGTCAAAGATTTTCGAATCGGACGAAAAACTGATAGTGAATTGTAACATTCAGGGCCACCTAATGACGATGGACCACACAAATTGCGTCCCGATTCAGTACATCGTCCTCCAGCCGACCTGACTCCATGGGTCTATTGCTGCCTCAGGCACCTTATGGCCGTTCTGCTGTGAGTCTAGATTATCGAATGGGACGAAAAACTGATAGTGAATTGTAACGTTCAGGGCCACCTAATGACGATGGATCACTCAAATTGCGTCCCGATTCAATATATCGTCCTCCAGCAGACTTGTTTCCATGGGTCTATTGTTGCCTCGGGCACCTTATGGCCGTTCTGCTGTGAGTCAAAGATTTTCGAATCGGACGAAAAACTGATAGTGAATTGTAACATTCAGGGCAACCTAATGACGATGGATCACTCAAATTGCGTCCCGATTCAATACATCGTCCACCAGCCGACTTGTCTCCATGGGTCTATTGCTGCCTCGGGCACCTTATGGCCGTTCTGCTGTGAATCTAGATTATCGAATGGGACGAAAAACTGGTAGTGAATTGTAACGTTCAGAGCCACCTAATGACGATGGATCACTCAAATTGCGTCCCGATTCAATACATCGTCCTCCAGCCGACTTGTCTCCATGGGTCTATTGCTGCCTCGGGCACCTTATGACCGTTCTGCTGTGAGTCTAGATTATCGAATGGGACGAAAAACTGATAGTGAATTGTAACTTTCAGGGCCACCTAATGACGATGGATCACTCTAATTGCGTCCCGATTCAATACATCGTCCTCCAGCAGACTTGTCTCCATGGGTCGATTGCTGCCTCGGGCACCTTATGGCCGTTCTGCTGTGAGTAAAAGATTTTCGAATCGGACGAAAAACCTGATAGTGATTTGTAACATTCAGGGCCACCTAATGACGATGGACCACACAAATTGCGTCCCGATTCAGTACATCGTCCACTAGCCGACTTGACTCCATGGGACTATTGCTGCCTCGGGCACCTTATGGCCGTTTTGCTGTGAGTCTAGATTATCGAATGGGATGAAAAACTGATAGTGAATTGTAACGTTCAGGGCCACCTAATGACGATGGATCACTCAAATTGCGTCCCGATTCAATACATCGTCCTCCAGCAGACTTGTCTCCATGGGTCTATTGCTGCCTCGGGCACCTTATGGCAGTCCTGCTGTGACTCAAAGATTTTCGAATCGGACGAAAAACTGATAGTGAATTGTGACGTTCAGGGCCTCCTAATGACGATGGAACACTCAAATTGCGTCCCGATTCAATACATCGTCCTCCAGCAGACTTGTCTCCATGGGTCTATTGCTGCCTCGGGCACCTTATGGCCGTTCTGCTGTGAGTCAAAGATTTTCGAATCGGACGAAAAACTGATAGTGAATTGTAACATTCAGGGCCACCTAATGACGATGGAACACACAAATTGCGTCCCGATTCAGTACATCGTCCACCAGCCGACCTGACTCCATGGGTCTATTGCTGCCTCGGGCACCATATGGCCGTTCTGCTGTGAGTCTAGATTATCGAATGGGACGAAAAACTGATAGTGAATTGTAACGTTCAGGGCCACCTAATGACGATGGATCACTCAAATTGCGTCCCGATTCAATACATCGTCCTCCAGCAGACTTGTCTCCATGGGTCTATTGCTGCCTCGGGCACCTTATGGCCGTTCTGCTGTGAGTCAAAGATTTTCGAATCGGACGAAAAACTGATAGTGAATTGTAACTTTCAGGGCCACCTAATGACGATGGATCACTCAAATTGCGTCCCGATTCAATACATCGTCCACCAGCCGACTTGTCTCCATGGGTCTATTGCTGCCTCGGGCACCTTATGGCCGTTCTGCTGTGAGTCAAAGATTTTCGAATCGGACGAAAAACTGATAGTGAATTGTAACGTTCAGGGCCTCCTAATGACGATGGAACACTCAAATTGCGTCCCGATTCAATACATCGTCCTCCAGCAGACTTGTCTCCATGCGTCTATTGCTGCCTCGGGCACCTTATGGCCGTTCTGCTGTGAGTCAAAGATTTTCGAATCGGACGAAAAACTGATAGTGAATTGTAACTTTCAGGGCCTCCTAATGACGATGGAACACTCCAATTGCGTCCCGATTCAATACATCGTCCTCCAGCAGACTTGTCTCCATGGGTCTATTGCTGCCTCGGGCACCTTATGGCCGTACTGCTGTGAGTCAAAGATTTTCGAATCGGACGAAAAACTGATAGTGAATTGTAACGTTCAGGGCCACCTAATGACGATGGATCACTCAAATTGCGTCCCGATTCAATACATCGTCCTCCAGCCGACATGTCTCCATGGGTCTATTGCTGCCTTGGCCACTTATGGCCGTTCTGCTGTGAGTCAAAGATTTTCGAATCGGACGAAAAACTGATAGTGAATTGTAACGTTCAGGGCCACCTAATGACGATGGATCACTCAAATTGCGTCCCGATTCAATACTTTGTCCTCCAGCAGACTGTCTCCATGGGTCTATTGCAGCCTCGGGCACCTTATGGCCGCTCAGCTGTGACTCAAAGATTTTCGAATCGGACGAAAAACTGATTGTGAATTGTAACGTTCAGGGCCTCCTAATGACGATGGATCACTCAAATTGCGTCCCGATTCAATACATTGTCCTCCAGCAGACTGTCTCCATAGGTCTATTGCTGCCTCGGGCACCTTATGGCCGTTCAGCTGTGACTCAAAGATTTTCGAATCGGACGAAAAACTGATAGTGAATTGTAACGTTCAGGGCCACCTAATGACGATGGATCACTCAAATTGCGTCCCGATTCAATATATCGTCCTCCAGCAGACTTGTTTCCATGGGTCTATTGCTGCCTCGGGGACCTTATGGCCGTTCTGCTGTGAGTCAAAGATTTTCGAATCGGACGAAAAACTGATAGTGAATTGTAACATTCAGGGCCACCTAATGACGATGGACCACACAAATTGCGTCCCGATTCAGTACATCGTCCTCCAGCCGACCTGACTCCATGGGTCGATTGCTGCCTCGGGCACCTTATGGCAGTCCTGCTGTGACTCAAAGATTTTCGAATCGGACGAAAAACTGATAGTGAATTGTAACGTTCAGGGCCTCCTAATGACGATGGAACACTCAAATTGCGTCCCGATTCAATACATCGTCCTCCAGCCGACTTGACTCCATGGGTCTTTTGCTGCCTCGGGCACCTTATGGCCGTTCTGCTGTGAGTCTAGATTATCGAATGGGACGAAAAACTGATAGTGAATTGTAACGTTCAGGGCCTCCTAATGACGATGGATCACTCAAATTGCGTCCCGGTTAAATACATCGTCCTCCAGCCGACTTGACTCCATGGGTCTATTGCTGCCTCGGGCACCTTATGGCCGTTCTGCTGTGAGCCTAGATTATCGAATGGGACGAAAAACTGATAGTGAATTGTAACGTTCAGGGCCTCCTAATGACGATGGATCACTCAAATTGCGTCCCGATTCAATACATCGTCCTCCAGCAGACTTGTTTCCATGGGTCTATTGTTGCCTCGGGCACCTTATGGCCGTTCTGCTGTGAGTCAAAGATTTTCGAACCGGACGAAAAACTGATAGTGAATTGTAACATTCAGGGCCACCTAATGGCGATGGACCACACAAATTGCGTCCCGATTTAGTACATCGTCCTCCAGCCAACCTGACTCCATGGGTCTATTGCTGCCTCAGGCACCTTATGGCCGTTCTGCTGTGAGTCTAAATTATCGAATGGGACGAAAAACTGATAGTGAATTGTAACGTTCAGGGCCACCTAATGACGATGGATCACTCAAATTGCGTCCCGATTCAATATATCGTCCTCCAGCAGACTTGTTTCCATGGGTCTATTGTTGCCTCGGGCACCTTATGGCCGTTCTGCTGTGAGTCAAAGATTTTCGAATCGGACGAAAAACTGATAGTGAATTGTAACTTTCAGGGCAACCTAATGACGATGGATCACTCAAATTGCGTCCCGATTCAATACATCGTCCTCCAGCCGACTTGACTCCATGGGTCTATTGCTGCCTCGGGCACCTTATGGCCATTCTGCTGTGAGTCAAAGATTTTCGAATCGGACGAAAAACTGATAGTGAATTGTAACTTTCAGGGCCTCCTAATGACGATGGAACACTCCAATTGCGTCCCGATTCAATACATCGTCCTCCAGCAGACTTGTCTCCATGGGTCTATTGCTGCCTCGGGCACCTTATGGCCGTACTGCTGTGAGTCAAAGATTTTCGAATCGGACGAAAAACTGATAGTGAATTGTAACGTTCAGGGCCACCTAATGACGATGGATCACTCAAATTGCGTCCCGATTCAATACATCGTCCTCCAGCCGACATGTCTCCATGGGTCTATTGCTGCCTTGGCCACTTATGGCCGTTCTGCTGTGAGTCAAAGATTTTCGAATCGGACGAAAAACTGATAGTGAATTGTAACGTTCAGGGCCACCTAATGACGATGGATCACTCAAATTGCGTCCCGATTCAATACTTTGTCCTCCAGCAGACTGTCTCCATGGGTCTATTGCAGCCTCGGGCACCTTATGGCCGCTCAGCTGTGACTCAAAGATTTTCGAATCGGACGAAAAACTGATTGTGAATTGTAACGTTCAGGGCCTCCTAATGACGATGGATCACTCAAATTGCGTCCCGATTCAATACATTGTCCTCCAGCAGACTGTCTCCATAGGTCTATTGCTGCCTCGGGCACCTTATGGCCGTTCAGCTGTGACTCAAAGATTTTCGAATCGGACGAAAAACTGATAGTGAATTGTAACGTTCAGGGCCACCTAATGACGATGGATCACTCAAATTGCGTCCCGATTCAATATATCGTCCTCCAGCAGACTTGTTTCCATGGGTCTATTGCTGCCTCGGGGACCTTATGGCCGTTCTGCTGTGAGTCAAAGATTTTCGAATCGGACGAAAAACTGATAGTGAATTGTAACATTCAGGGCCACCTAATGACGATGGACCACACAAATTGCGTCCCGATTCAGTACATCGTCCTCCAGCCGACCTGACTCCATGGGTCGATTGCTGCCTCGGGCACCTTATGGCAGTCCTGCTGTGACTCAAAGATTTTCGAATCGGACGAAAAACTGATAGTGAATTGTAACGTTCAGGGCCTCCTAATGACGATGGAACACTCAAATTGCGTCCCGATTCAATACATCGTCCTCCAGCCGACTTGACTCCATGGGTCTTTTGCTGCCTCGGGCACCTTATGGCCGTTCTGCTGTGAGTCTAGATTATCGAATGGGACGAAAAACTGATAGTGAATTGTAACGTTCAGGGCCTCCTAATGACGATGGATCACTCAAATTGCGTCCCGGTTAAATACATCGTCCTCCAGCCGACTTGACTCCATGGGTCTATTGCTGCCTCGGGCACCTTATGGCCGTTCTGCTGTGAGCCTAGATTATCGAATGGGACGAAAAACTGATAGTGAATTGTAACGTTCAGGGCCTCCTAATGACGATGGATCACTCAAATTGCGTCCCGATTCAATACATCGTCCTCCAGCAGACTTGTTTCCATGGGTCTATTGTTGCCTCGGGCACCTTATGGCCGTTCTGCTGTGAGTCAAAGATTTTCGAACCGGACGAAAAACTGATAGTGAATTGTAACATTCAGGGCCACCTAATGGCGATGGACCACACAAATTGCGTCCCGATTTAGTACATCGTCCTCCAGCCAACCTGACTCCATGGGTCTATTGCTGCCTCAGGCACCTTATGGCCGTTCTGCTGTGAGTCTAAATTATCGAATGGGACGAAAAACTGATAGTGAATTGTAACGTTCAGGGCCACCTAATGACGATGGATCACTCAAATTGCGTCCCGATTCAATATATCGTCCTCCAGCAGACTTGTTTCCATGGGTCTATTGTTGCCTCGGGCACCTTATGGCCGTTCTGCTGTGAGTCAAAGATTTTCGAATCGGACGAAAAACTGATAGTGAATTGTAACTTTCAGGGCAACCTAATGACGATGGATCACTCAAATTGCGTCCCGATTCAATACATCGTCCTCCAGCCGACTTGACTCCATGGGTCTATTGCTGCCTCGGGCACCTTATGGCCGTTCTGCTGTGAGTCTAGATTATTGAATGGGACAAAAAACTGATAGTGAATTGTAACGATCAGGGCCTCCTAATGACGATGGAACACTCAAATTGCGTCCCGATTCAATACATCGTCCTCCAGCGGACTTGTCTCCATGGGTCTATTGCTGCCTCGGGCACCTAATGGCCGTTCTGCTGTGAGTCAAAGACTTTCGAATCGGACGAAAAACTGATAGTGAATTGTAACATTCAGGGCCACCTAATGACGATGGACCACGCAAATTGCGTCCCGATTCAATACATCGTCCTCCAGCCGAGTTGACTCCATGGGTCTATTGCTGCCTTGGCACCTTATGGCCGTTCTGCTGTGAATCTAGATTATCGAATGGGACGAAAAACTGGTAGTGAATTGTAACGTTCAGGGCACCTAATGACGATGGATCACTCAAATTGCGTCCCGATTCAATACATCGTCCTCCAGCCGACTTGTCTCCATGGGTCTATTGCTGCCTCGGGCACCTTATGGCCGTTCTGCTGTGAGACTAGATTATCGAATGGGACGAAAAACTGATAGTGAATTGTAACTTTCAGGGCCACCTAATGACGATGGATCACTCAAATCGCGTCCCGATTCAATACATCGTCCTCCAGCAGACTTGTCTCCATGGGTCGATTGCTGCCTCGGGCACCTTATGGCCGTTCTGCTGTGAGTCTAGGTTATCGAATGGGATGAAAAACTCATAGTGAATTGTAACGTTCAGGGCCACCTAATGACGATGGATCACTCAAATTGCGTCCCGATTCAATACATCGTCCTCCAGCAGACTTGTCTCCATGGGTCTATTGCTGCCTCGGGCACCTTATGGCAGTCCTGCTGTGACTCAAAGATTTTCGAATCGGACGAAAAACTGATAGTGAATTGTAACGTTCAGGGCCTCCTAATGACGATGGAACACTCAAATTGCGTCCCGATTCAATACATCGTCCTCCAGCAGACTTGTCTCCATGGGTCTATTGCTGCCTCGGGCACCTTATGGCCGTTCTGCTGTGAGTCAAAGATTTTCGAATCGGACGAAAAACTGATAGTGAATTGTAACGTTCAGGGCCTCCTAATGACGATGGAACACTCAAATTGCGTCCCGATTCAATACATCGTCCTCCAGCAGACTTGTCTCCATGCGTCTATTGCTGCCTCGGGCACCATATGGCCGTTCTGCTGTGAGTCAAAGATTTTCGAATCGGACGAAAAACTGATAGTGAATTGTAACTTTCAGGGCCTCCTAATGACGATGGAACACTCCAATTGCGTCCCGATTCAATACATCGTCCTCCAGCAGACTTGTCTCCATGGGTCTATTGCTGCCTCGGGCACCTTATGGCCGTACTGCTGTGAGTCAAAGATTTTCGAATCGGACGAAAAACTGATAGTGAATTGTAACGTTCAGGGCCACCTAATGACGATGGATCACTCAAATTGCGTCCCGATTCAATACATCGTCCTCCAGCCGACATGTCTCCATGGGTCTATTGCTGCCTTGGCCACTTATGGCCGTTCTGCTGTGAGTCAAAGATTTTCGAATCGGACGAAAAACTGATAGTGAATTGTAACGTTCAGGGCCACCTAATGACGATGGATCACTCAAATTGCGTCCCGATTCAATACTTTGTCCTCCAGCAGACTGTCTCCATGGGTCTATTGCAGCCTCGGGCACCTTATGGCCGCTCAGCTGTGACTCAAAGATTTTCGAATCGGACGAAAAACTGATTGTGAATTGTAACGTTCAGGGCCTCCTAATGACGATGGATCACTCAAATTGCGTCCCGATTCAATACATTGTCCTCCAGCAGACTGTCTCCATAGGTCTATTGCTGCCTCGGGCACCTTATGGCCGTTCAGCTGTGACTCAAAGATTTTCGAATCGGACGAAAAACTGATAGTGAATTGTAACGTTCAGGGCCACCTAATGACGATGGATCACTCAAATTGCGTCCCGATTCAATATATCGTCCTCCAGCAGACTTGTTTCCATGGGTCTATTGCTGCCTCGGGGACCTTATGGCCGTTCTGCTGTGAGTCAAAGATTTTCGAATCGGACGAAAAACTGATAGTGAATTGTAACATTCAGGGCCACCTAATGACGATGGACCACACAAATTGCGTCCCGATTCAGTACATCGTCCTCCAGCCGACCTGACTCCATGGGTCGATTGCTGCCTCGGGCACCTTATGGCAGTCCTGCTGTGACTCAAAGATTTTCGAATCGGACGAAAAACTGATAGTGAATTGTAACGTTCAGGGCCTCCTAATGACGATGGAACACTCAAATTGCGTCCCGATTCAATACATCGTCCTCCAGCCGACTTGACTCCATGGGTCTTTTGCTGCCTCGGGCACCTTATGGCCGTTCTGCTGTGAGTCTAGATTATCGAATGGGACGAAAAACTGATAGTGAATTGTAACGTTCAGGGCCTCCTAATGACGATGGATCACTCAAATTGCGTCCCGGTTAAATACATCGTCCTCCAGCCGACTTGACTCCATGGGTCTATTGCTGCCTCGGGCACCTTATGGCCGTTCTGCTGTGAGCCTAGATTATCGAATGGGACGAAAAACTGATAGTGAATTGTAACGTTCAGGGCCTCCTAATGACGATGGATCACTCAAATTGCGTCCCGATTCAATACATCGTCCTCCAGCAGACTTGTTTCCATGGGTCTATTGTTGCCTCGGGCACCTTATGGCCGTTCTGCTGTGAGTCAAAGATTTTCGAACCGGACGAAAAACTGATAGTGAATTGTAACATTCAGGGCCACCTAATGGCGATGGACCACACAAATTGCGTCCCGATTTAGTACATCGTCCTCCAGCCAACCTGACTCCATGGGTCTATTGCTGCCTCAGGCACCTTATGGCCGTTCTGCTGTGAGTCTAAATTATCGAATGGGACGAAAAACTGATAGTGAATTGTAACGTTCAGGGCCACCTAATGACGATGGATCACTCAAATTGCGTCCCGATTCAATATATCGTCCTCCAGCAGACTTGTTTCCATGGGTCTATTGTTGCCTCGGGCTCCTTATGGCCGTTCTGCTGTGAGTCAAAGATTTTCGAATCGGACGAAAAACTGATAGTGAATTGTAACTTTCAGGGCAACCTAATGACGATGGATCACTCAAATTGCGTCCCGATTCAATACATCGTCCTCCAGCCGACTTGACTCCATGGGTCTATTGCTGCCTCGGGCACCTTATGGCCGTTCTGCTGTGAGTCAAAGATTTTCGAATCGGACGAAAAACTGATAGTGAATTGTAACTTTCAGGGCCTCCTAATGACGATGGAACACTCCAATTGCGTCCCGATTCAATACATCGTCCTCCAGCAGACTTGTCTCCATGGGTCTATTGCTGCCTCGGGCACCTTATGGCCGTACTGCTGTGAGTCAAAGATTTTCGAATCGGACGAAAAACTGATAGTGAATTGTAACGTTCAGGGCCACCTAATGACGATGGATCACTCAAATTGCGTCCCGATTCAATACATCGTCCTCCAGCCGACATGTCTCCATGGGTCTATTGCTGCCTTGGCCACTTATGGCCGTTCTGCTGTGAGTCAAAGATTTTCGAATCGGACGAAAAACTGATAGTGAATTGTAACGTTCAGGGCCACCTAATGACGATGGATCACTCAAATTGCGTCCCGATTCAATACTTTGTCCTCCAGCAGACTGTCTCCATGGGTCTATTGCAGCCTCGGGCACCTTATGGCCGCTCAGCTGTGACTCAAAGATTTTCGAATCGGACGAAAAACTGATTGTGAATTGTAACGTTCAGGGCCTCATAATGACGATGGATCACTCAAATTGCGTCCCGATTCAATACATTGTCCTCCAGCAGACTGTCTCCATAGGTCTATTGCTGCCTCGGGCACCTTATGGCCGTTCAGCTGTGACTCAAAGATTTTCGAATCGGACGAAAAACTGATAGTGAATTGTAACGTTCAGGGCCACCTAATGACGATGGATCACTCAAATTGCGTCCCGATTCAATATATCGTCCTCCAGCAGACTTGTTTCCATGGGTCTATTGCTGCCTCGGGGACCTTATGGCCGTTCTGCTGTGAGTCAAAGATTTTCGAATCGGACGAAAAACTGATAGTGAATTGTAACATTCAGGGCCACCTAATGACGATGGACCACACAAATTGCGTCCCGATTCAGTACATCGTCCTCCAGCCGACCTGACTCCATGGGTCGATTGCTGCCTCGGGCACCTTATGGCAGTCCTGCTGTGACTCAAAGATTTTCGAATCGGACGAAAAACTGATAGTGAATTGTAACGTTCAGGGCCTCCTAATGACGATGGAACACTCAAATTGCGTCCCGATTCAATACATCGTCCTCCAGCCGACTTGACTCCATGGGTCTTTTGCTGCCTCGGGCACCTTATGGCCGTTCTGCTGTGAGTCTAGATTATCGAATGGGACGAAAAACTGATAGTGAATTGTAACGTTCAGGGCCTCCTAATGACGATGGATCACTCAAATTGCGTCCCGGTTAAATACATCGTCCTCCAGCCGACTTGACTCCATGGGTCTATTGCTGCCTCGGGCACCTTATGGCCGTTCTGCTGTGAGCCTAGATTATCGAATGGGACGAAAAACTGATAGTGAATTGTAACGTTCAGGGCCTCCTAATGACGATGGATCACTCAAATTGCGTCCCGATTCAATACATCGTCCTCCAGCAGACTTGTTTCCATGGGTCTATTGTTGCCTCGGGCACCTTATGGCCGTTCTGCTGTGAGTCAAAGATTTTCGAACCGGACGAAAAACTGATAGTGAATTGTAACATTCAGGGCCACCTAATGGCGATGGACCACACAAATTGCGTCCCGATTTAGTACATCGTCCTCCAGCCAACCTGACTCCATGGGTCTATTGCTGCCTCAGGCACCTTATGGCCGTTCTGCTGTGAGTCTAAATTATCGAATGGGACGAAAAACTGATAGTGAATTGTAACGTTCAGGGCCACCTAATGACGATGGATCACTCAAATTGCGTCCCGATTCAATATATCGTCCTCCAGCAGACTTGTTTCCATGGGTCTATTGTTGCCTCGGGCACCTTATGGCCGTTCTGCTGTGAGTCAAAGATTTTCGAATCGGACGAAAAACTGATAGTGAATTGTAACTTTCAGGGCAACCTAATGACGATGGATCACTCAAATTGCGTCCCGATTCAATACATCGTCCTCCAGCCGACTTGACTCCATGGGTCTATTGCTGCCTCGGGCACCTTATGGCCGTTCTGCTGTGAGTCTAGATTATTGAATGGGACAAAAAACTGATAGTGAATTGTAACGATCAGGGCCTCCTAATGACGATGGAACACTCAAATTGCGTCCCGATTCAATACATCGTCCTCCAGCGGACTTGTCTCCATGGGTCTATTGCTGCCTCGGGCACCTAATGGCCGTTCTGCTGTGAGTCAAAGACTTTCGAATCGGACGAAAAACTGATAGTGAATTGTAACATTCAGGGCCACCTAATGACGATGGACCACGCAAATTGCGTCCCGATTCAATACATCGTCCTCCAGCCGAGTTGACTCCATGGGTCTATTGCTGCCTTGGCACCTTATGGCCGTTCTGCTGTGAATCTAGATTATCGAATGGGACGAAAAACTGGTAGTGAATTGTAACGTTCAGGGCACCTAATGACGATGGATCACTCAAATTGCGTCCCGATTCAATACATCGTCCTCCAGCCGACTTGTCTCCATGGGTCTATTGCTGCCTCGGGCACCTTATGGCCGTTCTGCTGTGAGTCTAGATTATCGAATGGGACGAAAAACTGATAGTGAATTGTAACTTTCAGGGCCACCTAATGACGATGGATCACTCAAATCGCGTCCCGATTCAATACATCGTCCTCCAGCAGACTTGTCTCCATGGGTCGATTGCTGCCTCGGGCACCTTATGGCCGTTCTGCTGTGAGTCTAGGTTATCGAATGGGATGAAAAACTCATAGTGAATTGTAACGTTCAGGGCCACCTAATGACGATGGATCACTCAAATTGCGTCCCGATTCAATACATCGTCCTCCAGCAGACTTGTCTCCATGGGTCTATTGCTGCCTCGGGCACCTTATGGCAGTCCTGCTGTGACTCAAAGATTTTCGAATCGGACGAAAAACTGATAGTGAATTGTAACGTTCAGGGCCTCCTAATGACGATGGAACACTCAAATTGCGTCCCGATTCAATACATCGTCCTCCAGCAGACTTGTCTCCATGGGTCTATTGCTGCCTCGGGCACCTTATGGCCGTGTCAAAGATTTTCGAATCGGACGAAAAACTGAGAGTGAATTGTAACATTCAGGGCCACCTAATGACGATGGAACACACAAATTGCGTCCCGATTCAGTACATCGTCCTCCAGCCGACCTGACTCCTTGGGTCTATTGCTGCCTCGGGCACCTTATGGCCGTTCTGCTGTGAGTCTAGATTATCGAATGGGACGAAAAGATGATAGTGAATTGTAACGTTCAGGGCCACCTAATGACGATGGATCACTCAAATTTCGTCCCGATTCAATACATTGTCCTCCAGCAGACTGTCTCCATAGGTCTATTGCTGCCTCGGGCACCTTATGGCCGTTCAGCTGTGACTCAAAGATTTTCCAATCGGACGAAAAACTGATAGTGAATTGTAACGTTCAGGGCCTCCTAATGACGATGGAACACTCAAATTACGTCCCGATTCAATACATCGTCCTCCAGCCGACTTGTCTCCATGGTTCTATTGCTGCCTCGGGCACCTTATGGCCGTTCTGCTGTGAGTCAAAGATTTTCGAATCGGACGAAAAACTGATAGTGAATTGTAACGTTCAGGGCCTCCTAATGACGATGGAACACTAAAATTGCGTACCGATTCAATACATCGTCCTCCAGCAGACTTGACTTCATGGGTCTATTGCTGCCTCGGGCACCCTATGGCAGGCCTGCTGTGACTCAAAGATTTTCGAATCGGACGAAAAACTGATTGTGAATTGTAACGTTCAGGGCCTCCTAATGACGATGGAACACTCAAATTGCGTCCCGATTCAATACATCGTCCTCCAGCAGACATGTCTCCATAGGTCTATTGCTGCCTCGGGCACCTTATGGCAGTCCTGCTGTGACTCAAAGATTTTCGAATCGGACGAAAAACTGATAGTGAATTGTAACGTTCATGGCCTCCTAATGACGATGGAACACTCAAATTGCGTCCCGATTCAATACATCGTCCTCCAGCCGACTTGACTCCATGGGTCTATTGCTGCCTCGGGCACCTTATGGCCGTTCTGGTGTGAGTCTAGATTATCGAATGGGACGAAAAACTGATAGTGAATTGTAACGTTCAGGGCCTCCTAATGACGATGGATCACTCAAATTGCGTCCCGATTAAACACATCGTCCTCCAGCCGACTTGACTCCATGGGTCTATTGCTGCCTCGGGCACCTTATGGCCGTTCTGCTGTGAGCCTAGATTATCGAATGGGACGAAAAACTGATAGTGAATTGTAACGTTCAGGGCCTCCTAATGACGATGGATCACTCAAATTGCGTCCCGATTCAATACATCGTCCTCCAGCAGACTTGTTTCCATGGGTCTATTGTTGCCTCGGGCACCTTATGGCCGTTCTGCTGTGAGTCAAAGATTTTCGAATCGGACGAAAAACTGATAGTGAATTGTAACATTCAGGGCCACCTAATGACGATGGACCACACAAATTGCGTCCCGATTTAGTACATCGTCCTCCAGCCGACCTGACTCCATGGGTCTATTGCTGCCTCAGGCACCTTATGGCCGTTCTGCTGTGAGTCTAGATTATCGAATGGGACGAAAAACTGATAGTGAATTGTAACGTTCAGGGCCACCTAATGACGATGGATCACTCAAATTGCGTCCCGATTCAATATATCGTCCTCCAGCAGACTTGTTTCCATGGGTCTATTGTTGCCTCGGGCACTTTATGGCCGTTCTGCTGTGAGTCAAAGATTTTCGAATCGGACGAAAAACTGATAGTGAATTGTAACTTTCAGGGCAACCTAATGACGATGGATCACTCAAATTGCGTCCCGATTCAATACATCGTCCTCCAGCCGACTTGACTCCATGGGTCTATTGCTGCCTCGGGCACCTTATGGCCGTTCTGCTGTGAGTCTAGATTATCGAATGGGACAAAAAACTGATAGTGAATTGTAACGTTCAGGGCCTCCTAATGACGATGGAACACTCAAATTGCGTCCCGATTCAATACATCGTCCTCCAGCGGACTTGCCTCCATTGGTCTATTGCTGCCTCGGGCACCTAATGGCCGTTCTGCTGTGAGTCAAAGACTTTCGAATCGGACGAAAAACTGATAGTGAATTGTAACATTCAGGGCCACCTAATGACGATGGACCACGCAAATTGCGTCCCGATTCAATACATCGTCCTCCAGCCGAGTTGACTCCATGGGTCTATTTCTGCCTTGGCACCTTATGGCCGTTCTGCTGTGAATCTAGATTATCGAATGGGACGAAAAACTGGTAGTGAATTGTAACGTTCAGGGCCACCTAATGACGATGGATCACTCAAATTGCGTCCCGATTCAATACATCGTCCTCCAGCCGACTTGTCTCCATGGGTCTATTGCTGCCTCGGGCACCTTATGGCCGTTCTGCTGTGAGTCTAGATTATCGAATGGGACGAAAAACTGATAGTGAATTGTAACTTTCAGGGCCACCTAATGACGATGGATCACTCAAATTGCGTCCCGATTCAATACATCGTCCTCCAGCAGACTTGTCTCCATGGGTCGATTGCTGCCTCGGGCACCTTATGGCCGTTCTGCTGTGAGTCAAAGATTTTCGAATCGGACGAAAAACCTGATAGTGATTTGTAACATTCAGGGCCACCTAATGACGATGGACCACACAAATTGCGTCCCGATTCAGTACATCGTCCACTAGCCGACTTGACTCCATGGGACTATTGCTGCCTCGGGCACCTTATGGCCGTTCTGCTGTGAGTCTAGATTATCGAATGGGATGAAAAACTGATAGTGAATTGTAACGTTCAGGGCCACCTAATGACGATGGATCACTCAAATTGCGTCCCGATTCATTACATCGTCCTCCAGCAGACTTGTCTCCATGGGTCTATTGCTGCCTCGGGCACCTTATGGCAGTCCTGCTGTGACTCAAAGATTTTCGAATCGGACGAAAAACTGATAGTGAATTGTAACGTTCAGGGCCTCCTAATGACGATGGAACACTCAAATTGCGTCCCGATTCAATACATCGTCCTCCAGCAGACTTGTCTCCATGGGTCTATTGCTGCCTCGGGCACCTTATGGCCGTTCTGCTGTGAGTCAAAGATTTTCGAATCGGACGAAAAACTGATAGTGAATTGTAACATTCAGGGCCACCTAATGACGATGGAACACACAAATTGCGTCCCGATTCAGTACATCGTCCTCCAGCCGACCTGACTCCTTGGGTCTATTGCTGCCTCGGGCACCTTATGGCCGTTCTGCTGTGAGTCTAGATTATCGAATGGGACGAAAAGATGATAGTGAATTGTAACGTTCAGGGCCTCCTAATGACGATGGAACACTCAAATTACGTCCCGATTCAATACATCGTCCTCCAGCCGACTTGTCTCCATGGGTCTATTGCTGCCTCGGGCACCTTATGGCCGTTCTGCTGTGAGTCAAAGATTTTCGAATCGGACGAAAAACAAATAGAGAATTGTAACTTTCAGGACCACCTAATGACGATGGATCACTCAAATTGCGTCCCGATTAAATACATCGTCCTCCAGCCGACTTGTCTCCATGGGTCTATTGCTGCCTCGGGCACCTTATGGCAGGCCTGCTGTGACTCAAAGATTTTCGAATCGGACGAAAAACTGATTGTGAATTGTAACGTTCAGGGCCTCCTAATGACGATGGAACACTCAAATTACGTCCCGATTCAATACATCGTCCTCCAGCCGACTTGTCTCCATGGGTCTATTGCTGCCTCGGGCACCTTATGGCCGTTCTGCTGTGAGTCAAAGATTTTCGAATCGGACGAAAAACAAATAGAGAATTGTAACTTTCAGGACCACCTAATGACAATGGATCACTCAAATTGCGTCCCGATTAAATACATCGTCCTCCAGCCGACTTGTCTCCATGGGTCTATTGCTGCCTCGGGCACCTTATGGCCGTTCTGCTGTGAGTCAAAGATTTTCGAATCGGACGAAAAACTGATAGTGAATTGTAACGTTCAGGGCCTCCTAATGACGATGGAACACTAAAATTGCGTCCCGATTCAATACATCGTCCTCCAGCAGACTTGACTTCATGGGTCTATTGCTGCCTCGGGCACCTTATGGCCGTTCTGCTGTGAGTCAAAGATTTTCGAATCGGACGAAAAACTGATAGTGAATTGTAACATTCAGGGCCACCTAATGACGATGGACCACACAAATTGCGTCCCGATTCAGTACATCGTCCTCCAGCCGACCTGACTCCATGGGTCTATTGCTGCCTCAGGCACCTTATGGCCGTTCTGCTGTGAGTCTAGATTATCGAATGGGACGAAAAACTGATAGTGAATTGTAACGTTCAGGGCCACCTAATGACGATGGATCACTCAAATTGCGTCCCGATTCAATATATCGTCCTCCAGCAGACTTGTTTCCATGGGTCTATTGCTGCCTCGGGCACCTTATGGCCGTTCTGCTGTGAGTCTAGATTATCGAATGGGACGAAAAACTGATAGTGAATTGTAACGTTCAGGGCCACCTAATGACGATGGACCACACAAATTGCGTCCCGATTCAGTACATCGTCCTCCAGCCGACCTGACTCCATGGGTCGATTGCTGCCTCGGGCACCTTATGGCAGTCCTGCTGTGACTCAAAGATTTTCGAATCGGACGAAAAACTGATAGTGAATTGTAACGTTCAGGGCCTCCTAATGACGATGGAACACTCAAATTGCGTCCCGATTCAATACATCGTCCTCCAGCCGACTTGACTCCATGGGTCTATTGCTGCCTCGGGCACCTTATGGCCGTTCTGCTGTGAGTCTAGATTATCGAATGGGACGAAAAACTGATAGTGAATTGTAACGTTCAGGGCCTCCTAATGACGATGGATCACTCAAATTGCGTCCCGATTAAATACATCGTCCTCCAGCCGACTTGACTCCATGGGTCTATTGCTGCCTCGGGCACCTTATGGCCGTTCTGCTGTGAGCCTAGATTATCGAATGGGACGAAAAACTGATAGTGAATTGTAACGTTCAGGTCCTCCTAATGACGATGGATCACTCAATTTGCGTCCCGATTCAATACATCGTCCTCCAGCAGACTTGTCTCCATGGGTCGATTGCTGCCTCGGGCACCTAATGGCCGTTCTGCTGTGAGTCAAAGATTTTCGAATCGGACGAAAAACTGATAGTGAATTGTAACATTCAGGGCCACCTAATGACGATGGACCACGCAAATTGCGTCCCGATTCAATACATCGTCCTCCAGCCGATTTGACTCCATGGGTCTATTGCTGCCTCGGGCACCTTATGGCCGTTCTGCTGTGAGTCAAAGATTTTCGAATCGGACGAAAAACTGATAGTGAATTGTAACTTTCAGGGCCACCTAATGACGATGGACCACACAAATTGCGTCCCGATTCAGTACATCGTCCACTAGCCGACTTGACTCCATGGGACTATTGCTGCCTCGGGCACCTTATGGCCGTTCTGCTGTGAGTCTAGATTATAGAATGGGATGAAAAACTGATAGTGAATTGTAACGTTCAGGGCCACCTAATGACGATGGATCACTCAAATTGCGTCACGATTCAATACATCGTCCTCCAGCAGACTTGTCTCCATGGGTCTATTGCTGCCTCGGGCACCATATGGCAGGCCTGCTGTGACTCAAAGATTTTCGAATCGGACGAAAAACTGATAGTGAATTGTAACGTTCAGGGCCTCCTAATGACGATGGAACACTCAAATTGCGTCCCGATTCAATACATCGTCCTCCACAGACATGTCTCCATGCGTCTATTGCTGCCTCGGGCACCTTATGGCCGTTCTGCTGTGAGTCAAAGATTTTCGAATCGGACGAAAAACTGATAGTGAATTGTAACGTTCAGGGCCACCTAATGACGATGGATCACTCAAATTGCGTCCCGATTCAATACATCGTCCTCCAGCCGACTTGACTCCATGGGTCTATTGCTGCCTCGGGCACCTTATGGCCGTTCTGCTGTGAGTCTAGATTATCGAATGGGACGAAAAACTGATAGTGAATTGTAACGTTCAGGGCCTCCTAATGACGATGGATCACTCAAATTGCGTCCCGATTCAATACATCATCCTCCAGCAGACATGTCTCCATGCGTCTATTGCTGCCTCGGGCACCTTATGGCCGTTCTGCTGTGAGTCAAAGATTTTCGAATCGGACGAAAAACTGATAGTGAATTGTAACTTTCAGGGCCACCTAATGACGATGGAACACTCAAATTGCGTCCCGATTCAATACATCGTCCTCCAGCAGACTTGTCTCCATGGGTCGATTGCTGCCTCGGGCACCTTATGGCCGTTCTGCTGTGAGTCAAAGATTTTCGAATCGGACGAAAAACTGATAGTGATTTGTAACATTCAGGGCCACCTAATGACGATGGACCACCCAAATTGCGTCCCGATTCAGAACATCGTCCACTAGCCGACTTGACTCCATGGGACTATAGCTGCCTCGGGCACCTTATGGCCGTTCTGCTGTGAGTCTAGATTATAGAATGGGATGAAAAACTGATAGTGAATTGTAACGTTCAGGGCCACTTAATGACGATGGATCACTCAAATTGCGTCCCGATTCAATATATCGTCCTCCAGCAGACTTGTTTCCATGGGTCTATTGTTGCCTCGGGCACCTTATGGCCGTTCTGCTGTGAGTCAAAGATTTTCGAATCGGACGAAAAACTGATAGTGAATTGTAACATTCAGGGCCACCTAATGACGATGGACCACACAAATTGCGTCCCGATTTAGTACATCGTCCTCCAGCCGACCTGACTCCATGGGTCTATTGCTGCCTCAGGCACCTTATGGCCGTTCTGCTGTGAGTCTAGATTATCGAATGGGACGAAAAACTGATAGTGAATTGTAACGTTCAGGGCCACCTAATGACGATGGATCACTCAAATTGCGTCCCGATTCAATATATCGTCCTCCAGCAGACTTGTTTCCATGGGTCTATTGTTGCCTCGGGCACCTTATGGCCGTTCTGCTGTGAGTCAAAGATTTTCGAATCGGACGAAAAACTGATAGTGAATTGTAACTTTCAGGGCAACCTAATGACGATGGATCACTCAAATTGCGTCCCGATTCAATACATCGTCCTCCAGCCGACTTGACTCCATGGGTCTATTGCTGCCTCGGGCACCTTATGGCCGTTCTGCTGTGAGCCTAGATTATCGAATGGGACGAAAAACTGATAGTGAATTGTAACGTTCAGGGCCTCCTAATGACGATGGATCACTCAAATTGCGTCCCGATTCAATACATCGTCCTCCAGCAGACTTGTCTCCATGGGTCGATTGCTGCCTCGGGCAGCTAATGGCCGTTCTGCTGTGAGTCAAAGAATTTCGAATCGGACGAAAAACTGATAGTGAACTGTAACATTCAGGGCGCACGCAAATTGCGTCCCGATTCAATACATCGTCCTCCAGCCGATTTCACTCCATGGGTCTATTGCTGCCTCGGGCACCTTATGGCCGTTCTGCTGTGAGTCTAGATTATCGAATGGGACAAAAAACTGATAGTGAATTGTAACGTTCAGGGCCACCTAATGACGATGGATCACTCAAATTGCGTCCCGATTCAATACATCGTCCTCCAGCCGACTTCACTCCATGGGTCTATTGCTGCCTCGGGCACCTTATGGCCGTTCTGCTGTGAGTCTAGATTATCGAATGGGACGAAAAACTGATAGTGAATTGTAACGTTCAGGGCCACACAATGACGATGAATCACTCAAATTGCGTCCTGATTCAATACATCGTCCTCCAGCACACTTGACTTCATGGGTCTATTGCTGCCTCGGGCACCTTATGGCCGTTCTGCTGTGAGTCAAAGATTTTCGAATCGGACGAAAAACTGATAGTGAATTGTAACTTTCAGGGCCACCTAATGACGATGGACCACACAAATTGCGTCCCGATTCAGTACATCGTCCACTAGCCGACTTCACTCCATGGGACTATTGCTGCCTCGGGCACCTTATGGCCGTTCTGCTGTGAGTCTAGATTATAGAATGGGATGAAAAACTGATAGTGAATTGTAACGTTCAGGGCCACCTAATGACGATGGATCACTCAAATTGCGTCCCGATTCAATACATCGTCCTCCAGCAGACTTGTCTCCATGGGTCTATTGCTGCCTCGGGCACCTTATGGCAGGCCTGCTGTGACTCAAAGATTTTCGAATCGGACGAAAAACTGATAGTGAATTGTAACGTTCAGGGCATCCTAATGACCATGGAACACTCAAATTGCGTCCCGATTCAATACATCGTCCTCCAGCAGACATGTCTCCATGCGTCTATTGCTGCCTCGGGCACCTTATGGCCGTTCTGCTGTGAGTCAAAGATTTTCGAATCGGACGAAAAACTGATAGTGAATTGTAACGTTCAGGGCCACCTAATGACGATGGATCACTCAAATTGCGTCCCGATTCAATACATCGTCCTCCAGCCGACTTGACTCCATGGGTCTATTGCTGCCTCGGGCACCTTATGGCCGTTCTGCTGTGAGTCTAGATTATCGAATGGGACGAAAAACTGATAGTGATTGTAACGTTCAGGGCCTCCTAATGACGATGGATCACTCAAATTGCGTCCCGATTCAATACATCATCCTCCAGCAGACTTGTCTCCATGGGTCGATTGCTGCCTCGGGCACCTTATGGCCGTTCTGCTGTGAGTCAAAGATTTTCGAATCGGTGAAAAACTGATAGTGATTTGTAACATTCAGGGCCACCTAATGACGATGGACCACACAAATTGCGTCCCGATTCAGAACATCGTCCACTAGCCGACTTGACTCCATGGGACTATTGCTGCCTCGGGCACCTTATGGCCGTTCTGCTGTGAGTCTAGATTATAGAATGGGATGATAAACTGATAGTGAATTGTAACGTTCAGGGCCACCTAATGACGATGGATCACTCAAATTGCGTCCCGATTCAATATATCGTCCTCCAGCAGACTTGTTTCCATGGGTCTATTGTTGCCTCGGGCACCTTATGGCCGTTCTGCTGTGAGTCAAAGATTTTCGAATCGGACGAAAAACTGATAGTGAATTGTAACTTTCAGGGCAACCTAATGACGATGGATCACTCAAATTGCGTCCCGATTCAATACATCGTCCTCCAGCCGACTTGACTCCATGGGTCTATTGCTGCCTCGGGCACCTTATGGCCGTTCTGCTGTGAGTCTAGATTATCGAATGGGACAAAAAACTGATAGTGAATTGTAACGTTCAGGGCCTCCTAATGACGATGGAACACTCAAATTGCGTCCCGATTCAATACATCGTCCTCCAGCGGACTTGTCTCCATTGGTCTATTGCTGCCTCGGGCACCTAATGGCCGTTCTGCTGTCAGTCAAAGACTTTCGAATCGGACGAATAACTGATAGTGAATTGTAACATTCAGGGCCACCTAATGACGATGGACCACGCAAATTGCGTCCCGATTCAATACATCGTCCTCCAGCCGAGTTGACTATATGGGTCTATTGCTGCCTTGGCACCTTATGGCCGTTCTGCTGTGAATCTAGATTATCGAATGGGACGAAAAACTGGTAGTGAATTGTAACGTTCAGGGCCACCTAATGACGATGGATCACCCAAATTGCGTCCCGATTCAATACATCGTCCTCCAGCCGACTTGTCTCCATGGGTCTATTGCTGCCTCGGGCACCTTATGGCAGTCCTGCTGTGACTCAAAGATTTTCGAATCGGACGAAAAACTGATTGTGAATTGTAACGTTCAGGGCCTCCTAATGACGATGGAACACTCAAATTGCGTCCCGATTCAATACATCGTCCTCCAGCAGACTTGTGTCCATGGGTCTATTGCTGCCTCGGGCACCTTATGGCCGTTCTGCTGTGAGTCAAAGATTTTCGAATCGGACGAAAAACTGATAGTGAATTGTAACATTCAGGGCCACCTAATGACGATGGAACACACAAATTGCGTCCCGATTCAGTACATCGTCCTCCAGCCGACCTGACTCCTTGGGTCTATTGCTGCCTCGGGCACCTTATGGCCGTTCTGCTGTGAGTCTAGATTATCGAATGGGACGAAAAGATGATAGTGAATTGTAACGTTCAGGGCACCTAATGACGATGGATCACTCAAATTGCGTCCCGATTCAATACATCGTCCTCCAGCAGACTTGTCTCCATGGGTCTATTGCTGCCTCGGGCACCTTATGGCCGTTCTGCTGTGAGTCAAAGATTTTCGAATCGGACGAAAAACTGATAGTGAATTGTAACTTTCAGGGCCACCTAATGACGATGGATCACTCAAATTGCGTCCCGATTCAATACATCGTCCACCAGCCGACTTGTCTCCATGGGTCTATTGCTGCCTCGGGCACCTTATGGCCGTTCTGCTGTGAGTCAAAGATTTTCGAATCGGACGAAAAACTGATAGTGAATTGTAACGTTCAGGGCCACCTAATGACGATGGATCACTCAAATTGCGTCCCGATTCAATACATTGTCCTCCAGCAGACTGTCTCCATGGGTCTATTGCAGCCTCGGGCACCTTATGGCCGTTGAGCTGTGACTCAAAGATTTTCGAATCGGACGAAAAACTGATAGTGAATTGTAACGTTCAGGGCCTCCTAATGACGATGGATCACTCAAATTGCGTCCCGATTCAATACATCGTCCTCCAGCCGACATGTCTCCAAGGGTCTATTGCTGCCTTGGCACCTTATGGCCGTTCTGCTTTGAGTCAAAGATTTTCGAATCGGACGAAAAACTGATAGTGAATTGTAACGTTCAGGGCCACCTAATGACGATGGATCACTCAAATTGCGTCCCGATTCAATACATTGTCCTCCAGCAGACTGTCTCCATAGGTCTATTGCTGCCTCGGGCACCTTATGGCCGTTCAGCTGTGACTTAAAGATTTTCGAATCGGACGAAAAACTGATAGTGAATTGTAACGTTCAGGGCCTCCTAATGACGATGGAACACTCAAATTGCGTCCCGATTCAATACATCGTCCTCCAGCCGACTTGTCTCCATGGGTCTATTGCTGCCTCGGGCACCTTATGGCCGTTCTGCTGTGAGTCAAAGATTTCCAAATGGGACGAAAAACAAATAGAGAATTGCAACTTTCAGGACCACCTAATGACGATGGATCACTCAAATTGCGTCCCAATTAAATACATCGTCGTCCAGCCGACTTGTCTCCATGGGTCTATTGCTGCCTCGGGCACCTTATGGCCGTTCTGCTGTGAGTCAAAGATTTTCGAATCGGACGAAAAACTGATAGTGAATTGTAACGTTCAGGGCCTCCTAATGACGATGGAACACTAAAATTGCGTCCCGATTCAATTCATCGTCCTCCAGCAGACTTGTCTCCATAGGTCTATTGCTGCCTCGGGCACCTTATGGCCGTTCTGCTGTGAGTCAAAGATTTTCGAATCGGACGAAAAACTGATAGTGAATTGTAACATTCAGGGCCACCTAATGACGATGGACCACACAAATTGCGTCCCGATTCAGTACATCGTCCTCCAGCCGACCTGACTCCATGGGTCTATTGCAGCCTCAGGCACCTTATGGCCGTTCTGCTGTGAGTCTAGATTATCGAATGGGACGAAAAACTGATAGTGAATTGTAACGTTCAGGGCCACCTAATGACGATGGATCACTCAAATTGCGTCCCGATTCAATATATCGTCCTCCAGCAGACTTGTTTCCATGGGTCTATTGTTGCCTCGGGCACCTTATGGCCGTTCTGCTGTGAGTCAAAGATTTTCGAATCGGACGAAAAACTGATAGTGAATTATAACCTTCAGGGCAACCTAATGACGATGGAACACTCAAATTGCGTCCCGATTCAATACATCGTCCTCCAGCCGACTTGTCTCCATGGGTCTATTGCTGCCTCGGGCACCTTATGGCCGTTCTGCTGTGAGTCAAAGATTTTCGAATCGGACGAAAAACTGATAGTGAATTGTAACGTTCAGGGCCTCCTAATGACGATGGAACACTAAAACTGCGTCCCGATTCAATACATCGTCCTCCAGCAGACTTGACTTCATGGGTCTATTGCTGCCTCGGGCACCTTATGGCAGGCCTGCTGTGACTCAAAGATTTTCGAATCGAACGAAAAACTGATTGTGAATTGTAACGGTCAGGGCCTCCTAATGACGATGGAACACTCAAATTGCGTCCCGATTCAATATATCGTCCTCCAGCAGACTTGTCTCCATGGGTATATTGCTGCCTCGGGCACCTTATGGCCGTTCTGCTGTGAGTTAAAGATTTTCGAATCGGACGAAAAACTGATAGTGAATTGTAACATTCAGGGCCACCTAATGACGATGGACCACACAAATTGCGTCCCGATTCAGTACATCGTCCTCCAGCCGACTTGTCTCCATGGGTCTATTGCTGCCTCGGGCACCTTATGGCCGTTCTGCTGTGAGTCTAGATTATCGAATGGGACGAAAAACTGATAGTGAATTGTAACGTTCAGGGACACCTAATGACGATGGATCACTCAAATTGCGTCCCGATTCAATACATCGTCCTCCAGCAGACTTGTCTCCATGGGTCTATTGCTGCCTCGGGCCCCTTATGGCCGTTCTGCTGTGAGTCAAAGATTTTCGAATCGGACGAAAAACTGATAGTGAATTGTAACGTTCAGGGCCTCCTAATGACGATGGAACACTAAAATTGCGTCCCGATTCAATACATCGTCCTCCAGCAGACTTGACTTCATGGGTCTATTGCTGCCTCGGGCACCTTATGGCCGTTCTGCTGTGAGTCAAAGATTTTCGAATCGGACGAAAAACTGATAGTGAATTGTAACGTTCAGGGCCACCTAATGACGATGGATCACTCAAATTGCGTCCCGATTCAATACATCGTCCTGCAGCAGACTTGTCTCCATGGGTCTATTGCTGCCTCTTGCACCTTATGGCAGTCCTGCTGTGACTCAAAGATTTTCGAATCGGACGAAAAACTGATAGTGAATTGCAACGTTCAGGGCCTCCTAATGACGATGGAACACTCAAATTGCGTCCCGATTCAATACATCGTCCTCCAGCAGACTTGTCTCCATGGGTCTATTGCTGCCTCGGGCACCTTATGGCCGTTCTGCTGTGAGTCAAAGATTTTCGAATCGGACGAAAAACTGATAGTGAATTGTACCATTCAGGTCCACCTAATGACGATGGACCACACAAATTGCGTCCCGATTCAGTACATCGTCCTCCAGCCGACCTGACTCCATGGGTCTATTGCTGCCTCGGGCACCTTATGGCCGTTCTGCTGTGAGTCTAGATTATCGAATGGGACGAAAAACTGATAGTGAATTGTAACGATCAGGGCCACCTAATGACGATGGATCACTCAAATTGCGTCCCGATTCAATACATCGTCCTCCAGCAGACTTGTCTCCATGGGTCTATTGCTGCCTCGGGCACCTTATGGCCGTTCTGCTGTGAGTCAAAGATTTTCGAATCGGACGAAAAACTGATAGTGAATTGTAACGTTCAGGGCCACCTAATGACGATGGATCACTCAAATTGCGTCCCGATTCAATACATCGTCCTCCAGCCGACATGTCTCCATGGGTCTATTGCTGCCTTGGCACCTTATGGCCGTTCTGCTGTGAGTCAAAGATTTTCGAATCGGACGAAAAACTGATAGTGAATTGTAACGTTCAGGGCCACCTAATGACGATGGATCACTCAAATTGCGTCCCGATTCAATACATTGTCCTCCAGCAGACTGTCTCCATGGGTCTATTGCAGCCTCGGGCACCTTATGGCCGTTCTGCTGTGAGTCAAAGATATTCGAATCGGACGAAAAACTGATAGTGAATTGTAACGATCAGGGCCACCTAATGACGATGGATCACTCAAATTGCGTCCCGATTCAATACATCGTCCTCCAGCCGACTTGACTCCATGGGTCTATTGCTGCCTCGGCGATCTTATGGCCGTTCTGCTGTGAGACTAGATTATCGAATGTAACGAAAAACTGATAGTGAATTGTAACGTTCAGGGCCTCCTAATGACGATGGATCACTCAAATTGCGTCCCGATTCAATACATCGTCCTCCAGCAGACATGTCTCCATGCGTCTATTGCTGCCTCGGGCACCTTATGGCCGTTCTGCTGTGAGTCAAAGATTTTCGAATCGGACGAAAAACTGATAGTGAATTGTAACTTTCAGGGCCACCTAATGACGATGGAACACTCAAATTGCGTCCCGATTCAAAACATCGTCCTCCAGCAGACTTGTCTCCATGGGTCGATTGCTGCCTCGGGCACCTTATGGCCGTTCTGCTGTGAGTCACAGATTTTCGAATCGGACGAAAAACTGATAGTGATTTGTAACATTCAGGGCCACCTAATGACGATGGACCACACAAATTGCGTCCCGATTCAGAACATCGTCCACTAGCCGACTTGACTCCATGGGACTATTGCTGCCTCGGGCACCTTATGGCCGTTCTGCTGTGAGTCAAAGATTTTCGAATCGGACGAAAAACTGATAGTGAATTGTAACGTTCGGGACACCTAATGACGATGGATCACTCAAATTGCGTCCCGATTCAATACATCGTCCTCCAGCGGACTTGTCTCCATTGGTCTATTGCTGCCTCGGGCACCTAATGGCCGTTCTGCTGTGAGTCAAAGACTTTCGAATCGGACGAAAAACTGATAGTGAATTGTAACATTCAGGGCCACGTAATGACGATGGACCACGCAAATTGCGTCCCGATTCAATAAATCGTCCTCCAGCCGAGTTGACTCCATGGGTCTATTGCTACCTTGGCACCTTATGGCCGTTCTGCTGTGAATCTAGATTATCGAATGGGACGAAAAACTGGTAGTGAATTGTAACGTTCAGAGCCACCTAATGACGATGGATCACTCAAATTGCGTCCCGATTCAATACATCGTCCTCCAGCCGACTTGTCTCCATGGGTCTATTGCTGCCTCGGGCACCTTATGGCCGTTCTGCTGTGAGTCTAGATTATCGAATGGGACGAAAAACTGATAGTGAATTGTAACTTTCAGGGCCACCTAATGACGATGGATCACTCAAATTGCGTCCCGATTCAATACATCGTCCTCCAGCAGACTTGTCTCCATGGGTCGATTGCTGCCTCGGGCACCTTATGGCCGTTCTGCTATGAGTAAAAGATTTTCGAATCGGACGAAAAACCTGATAGTGATTTGTAACATTCAGGGCCACCTAATGACGATGGACCACACAAATTGCGTCCCGATTCAGTACATCGTCCACTAGCCGACTTGACTCCATGGGACTATTGCTGCCTCGGGCACCTTATGGCCGTTTTGCTGTGAGTCTAGATTATCGAATGGGATGAAAAACTGATAGTGAATTGTAACGTTCAGGGCCACCTAATGACGATGGATCACTCAAATTGCGTCCCGATTCAATACATCGTCCTCCAGCAGACTTGTCTCCATGGGTCTATTGCTGCCTCGGGCACCTTATGGCAGTCCTGCTGTGACTCAAAGATTTTCGAATCGGACGAAAAACTGATAGTGAATTGTAACGTTCAGGGCCTCCTAATGACGATGGAACACTCAAATTGCGTCCCGATTCAATACATCGTCCTCCAGCAGACTTGTCTCCATGGGTCTATTGCTGCCTCGGGCACCTTATGGCCGTTCTGCTGTGAGTCAAAGATTTTCGAATCGGACGAAAAACTGATAGTGAATTGTAACATTCAGGGCCACCTAATGACGATGGAACACACAAATTGCGTCCCGATTCAGTACATCGTCCTCCAGCCGACCTGACTCCATGGGTCTATTGCTGCCTCGGGCACCATATGGCCGTTCTGCTGTGAGTCTAGATTATCGAATGGGACGAAAAACTGATAGTGAATTGTAACGTTCAGGGCCATCTAATGACGATGGATCACTCAAATTGCGTCCCGATTCAATACATCGTCCTCCAGCAGACTTGTCTCCATGGGTCTATTGCTGCCTCGGGCACCTTATGGCCGTTCTGCTGTGAGTCAAAGATTTTCGAATCGGACGAAAAACTGATAGTGAATTGTAACTTTCAGGGCCACCTAATGACGATGGAACACTCAAATTGCGTCCCGATTCAAAACATCGTCCTCCAGCAGACTTGTCTCCATGGGTCGATTGCTGCCTCGGGCACCTTATGGCCGTTCTGCTGTGAGTCACAGATTTTCGAATCGGACGAAAAACTGATAGTGATTTGTAACATTCAGGGCCACCTAATGACGATGGACCACACAAATTGCGTCCCGATTCAGAACATCGTCCACTAGCCGACTTGACTCCATGGGACTATTGCTGCCTCGGGCACCTTATGGCCGTTCTGCTGTGAGTCAAAGATTTTCGAATCGGACGAAAAACTGATAGTGAATTGTAACGTTCGGGACACCTAATGACGATGGATCACTCAAATTGCGTCCCGATTCAATACATCGTCCTCCAGCCGACTTGACTCCATGGGTCTATTGCTGCCTCGGGCACCTTATGGCCGTTCTGCTGTGAGTCTAGATTATCGAATGGGACAAAAAACTGATAGTGAATTGTAACGTTCAGGGCCTCCTAATGACGATGGAACACTCAAATTGCGTCCCGATTCAATACATCGTCCTCCAGCCGACTTGTCTCCATGGGTCTATTGCTGCCTCGGGCACCTTATGGCCGTTCTGCTGTGAGTCTAGATTATCGAATGGGACGAAAAACTGATAGTGAATTGTAACTTTCAGGGCCACCTAATGACGATGGATCACTCAAATTGCGTCCCGATTCAATACATCGTCCTCCAGCAGACTTGTCTCCATGGGTCGATTGCTGCCTCGGGCACCTTATGGCCGTTCTGCTATGAGTAAAAGATTTTCGAATCGGACGAAAAACCTGATAGTGATTTGTAACATTCAGGGCCACCTAATGACGATGGACCACACAAATTACGTCCCGATTCAGTACATCGTCCACTAGCCGACTTGACTCCATGGGACTATTGCTGCCTCGGGCACCTTATGGCCGTTTTGCTGTGAGTCTAGATTATCGAATGGGATGAAAAACTGATAGTGAATTGTAACGTTCAGGGCCACCTAATGACGATGGATCACTCAAATTGCGTCCCGATTCAATACATCGTCCTCCAGCAGACTTGTCTCCATGGGTCTATTGCTGCCTCGGGCACCTTATGGCAGTCCTGCTGTGACTCAAAGATTTTCGAATCGGACGAAAAACTGATAGTGAATTGTAACGTTCAGGGCCTCCTAATGACGATGGAACACTCAAATTGCGTCCCGATTCAATACATCGTCCTCCAGCAGACTTGTCTCCATGGGTCTATTGCTGCCTCGGGCACCTTATGGCCGTTCTGCTGTGAGTCAAAGATTTTCGAATCGGACGAAAAACTGATAGTGAATTGTAACATTCAGGGCCACCTAATGACGATGGAACACACAAATTGCGTCCCGATTCAGTACATCGTCCTCCAGCCGACCTGACTCCATGGGTCTATTGCTGCCTCGGGCACCATATGGCCGTTCTGCTGTGAGTCTAGATTATCGAATGGGACGAAAAACTGATAGTGAATTGTAACGTTCAGGGCCATCTAATGACGATGGATCACTCAAATTGCGTCCCGATTCAATACATCGTCCTCCAGCAGACTTGTCTCCATGGGTCTATTGCTGCCTCGGGCACCTTATGGCCGTTCTGCTGTGAGTCAAAGATTTTCGAATCGGACGAAAAACTGATAGTGAATTGTAACTTTCAGGGCCACCTAATGACGATGGATCACTCAAATTGCGTCCCGATTCAATACATCGTCCACCAGCCGACTTGTCTCCATGGGTCTATTGCTGCCTCGGGCACCTTATGGCCGTTCTGCTGTGAGTCAAATATTTTCGAATCGGACGAAAAACTGATAGTGAATTGTAACGTTCAGGGCCTCCTAATGACGATGGAACACTCAAATTGCGTCCCGATTCAATACATCGTCCTCCAGCAGACTTGTCTCCATGCGTCTATTGCTGCCTCGGGCACCTTATGGCCGTTCTGCTGTGAGTCAAAGATTTTCGAATCGGACGAAAAACTGATAGTGAATTGTAACTTTCAGGGCCTCCTAATGACGATGGAACACTCCAATTGCGTCCCGATTCAATACATCGTCCTCCAGCAGACTTGTCTCCATGGGTCTATTGCTGCCTCGGGCACCTTATGGCCGTACTGCTGTGAGTCAAAGATTTTCGAATCGGACGAAAAACTGATAGTGAATTGTAACGTTCAGGGCCACCTAATGACGATGGATCACTCAAATTGCGTCCCGATTCAATACATCGTCCTCCAGCCGACATGTCTCCATGGGTCTATTGCTGCCTTGGCCACTTATGGCCGTTCTGCTGTGAGTCAAAGATTTTCGAATCGGACGAAAAACTGATAGTGAATTGTAACGTTCAGGGCCACCTAATGACGATGGATCACTCAAATTGCGTCCCGATTCAATACTTTGTCCTCCAGCAGACTGTCTCCATGGGTCTATTGCAGCCTCGGGCACCTTATGGCCGCTCAGCTGTGACTCAAAGATTTTCGAATCGGACGAAAAACTGATAGTGAATTGTAACGTTCAGGGCCTCCTAATGACGATGGATCACTCAAATTGCGTCCCGATTCAATACATCGTCCTCCAGCCGACATGTCTCCATCGGTCTATTGCTGCCTTGGCACCTTATGGCCGTTCTGCTGTGAGTCAAAGATTTTCGAATCGGACGAAAAACTGATAGTGAATTGAAACGTTCAGGGCCACCTAATGACGATGGATCACTCAAATTGCGTCCCGATTCAATACATTGTCCTCCAGCAGACTGTCTCCATAGGTCTATTGCTGCCTCGGGCACCTTATGGCCGTTCAGCTGTGACTCAAAGATTTTCGAATCGGACGAAAAACTGATAGTGAATTGTAACGTTCAGGGCCACCTAATGACGATGGATCACTCAAATTGCGTCCCGATTCAATATATCGCCCTCCAGCAGACTTGTTTCCATGGGTCTATTGTTGCCTCGAGCACCTTATGGCCGTTCTGCTGTGAGTCAAAGATTTTCGAATCGGACGAAAAACTGATAGTGAATTGTAACATTCAGGCCACCTAATGACGATGGACCACACAAATTGCGTCCCGATTCAGTACATCGTCCTCCAGCCGACCTGACTCCATGGGTCTATTGCTGCCTCAGGCACCTTATGGCCGTTCTGCTGTGAGTCTAGATTATCGAATGGGACGAAAAACTGATAGTGAATTGTAACGTTCAGGGCCACCTAATGACGATGGATCACTCAAATTGCGTCCCGATTCAATATATCGTCCTCCAGCAGACTTGTTTCCATGGGTCTATTGTTGCCTCGGGCACCTTATGGCCGTTCTGCTGTGAGTCAAAGATTTTCGAATCGGACGAAAAACTGATAGTGAATTGTAACTTTCAGGGCAACCTAATGACGATGGATCACTCAAATTGCGTCCCGATTCAATACATCGTCCACCAGCCGACTTGTCTCCATGGGTCTATTGCTGCCTCGGGCACCTTATGGCCGTTCTGCTGTGAGTCAAAGATTTTCGAATCGGACGAAAAACTGATAGTGAATTGTAACGTTCGGGACACCTAATGACGATGGATCACTCAAATTGCGTCCCGATTCAATACATCGTCCTCCAGCCGACTTGACTCCATGGGTCTATTGCTGCCTCGGGCACCTTATGGCCGTTCTGCTGTGAGTCTAGATTATCGAATGGGACAAAAAACTGATAGTGAATTGTAACGTTCAGGGCCTCCTAATGACGATGGAACACTCAAATTGCGTCCCGATTCAATACATCGTCCTCCAGCGGACTTGTCTCCATTGGTCTATTGCTGCCTCGGGCACCTAATGGCCGTTCTGCTGTGAGTCAAAGACTTTCGAATCGGACGAAAAACTGATAGTGAATTGTAACATACAGGGCCACCTAATGACGATGGACCACGCAAATTGCGTCCCGATTCAATAAATCGTCCTCCAGCCGAGTTGACTCCATGGGTCTATTGCTACCTTGGCACCTTATGGCCGTTCTGCTGTGAATCTAGATTATCGAATGGGACGAAAAACTGGTAGTGAATTGTAACGTTCAGAGCCACCTAATGACGATGGATCACTCAAATTGCGTCCCGATTCAATACATCGTCCTCCAGCCGACTTGTCTCCATGGGTCTATTGCTGCCTCGGGCACCTTATGGCCGTTCTGCTGTGAGTCTAGATTATCGAATGGGACGAAAAACTGATAGTGAATTGTAACTTTCAGGGCCACCTAATGACGATGGATCACTCAAATTGCGTCCCGATTCAATACATCGTCCTCCAGCAGACTTGTCTCCATGGGTCGATTGCTGCCTCGGGCACCTTATGGCCGTTCTGCTGTGAGTAAAAGATTTTCGAATCGGACGAAAAACCTGATAGTGATTTGTAACATTCAGGGCCACCTAATGACGATGGACCACACAAATTGCGTCCCGATTCAGTACATCGTCCACTAGCCGACTTGACTCCATGGGACTATTGCTGCCTCGGGCACCTTATGGCCGTTTTGCTGTGAGTCTAGATTATCGAATGGGATGAAAAACTGATAGTGAATTGTAACGTTCAGGGCCACCTAATGACGATGGATCACTCAAATTGCGTCCCGATTCAATACATCGTCCTCCAGCAGACTTGTCTCCATGGGTCTATTGCTGCCTCGGGCACCTTATGGCCGTTCTGCTGTGAGTCAAAGATTTTCGAATCGGACGAAAAACTGATAGTGAATTGTAACGTTCAGGGCCTCCTAATGACGATGGAACACTCAAATTGCGTCCCGATTCAATACATCGTCCTCCAGCAGACTTGTCTCCATGGGTCTATTGCTGCCTCGGGCACCTTATGGCCGTTCTGCTGTGAGTCAAAGATTTTCGAATCGGACGAAAAACTGATAGTGAATTGTAACATTCAGGGCCACCTAATGACGATGGAACACACAAATTGCGTCCCGATTCAGTACATCGTCCTCCAGCCGACCTGACTCCATGGGTCTATAGCTGCCTCGGGCACCATATGGCCGTTCTGCTGTGAGTCTAGATTATCGAATGGGACGAAAAACTGATAGTGAATTGTAACGTTCAGGGCCACCTAATGACGATGGATCACTCAAATTGCGTCCCGATTCAATACATCGTCCTCCAGCAGACTTGTCTCCATGGGTCTATTGCTGCCTCGGGCACCTTATGGCCGTTCTGCTGTGAGTCAAAGATTTTCGAATCGGACGAAAAACTGATAGTGAATTGTAACTTTCAGGGCCACCTAATGACGATGGATCACTCAAATTGCGTCCCGATTCAATACATCGTCCACCAGCCGACTTGTCTCCATGGGTCTATTGCTGCCTCGGGCACCTTATGGCCGTTCTGCTGTGAGTCAAATATTTTCGAATCGGACGAAAAACTGATAGTGAATTGTAACGTTCAGGGCCTCCTAATGACGATGGAACACTCAAATTGCGTCCCGATTCAATACATCGTCCTCCAGCAGACTTGTCTCCATGCGTCTATTGCTGCCTCGGGCACCTTATGGCCGTTCTGCTGTGAGTCAAAGATTTTCGAATCGGACGAAAAACTGATAGTGAATTGTAACTTTCAGGGCCTCCTAATGACGATGGAACACTCCAATTGCGTCCCGATTCAATACATCGTCCTCCAGCAGACTTGTCTCCATGGGTCTATTGCTGCCTCGGGCACCTTATGGCCGTACTGCTGTGAGTCAAAGATTTTCGAATCGGACGAAAAACTGATAGTGAATTGTAACGTTCAGGGCCACCTAATGACGATGGATCACTCAAATTGCGTCCCGATTCAATACATCGTCCTCCAGCCGACATGTCTCCATGGGTCTATTGCTGCCTTGGCCACTTATGGCCGTTCTGCTGTGAGTCAAAGATTTTCGAATCGGACGAAAAACTGATAGTGAATTGTAACGTTCAGGGCCACCTAATGACGATGGATCACTCAAATTGCGTCCCGATTCAATACTTTGTCCTCCAGCAGACTGTCTCCATGGGTCTATTGCAGCCTCGGGCACCTTATGGCCGCTCAGCTGTGACTCAAAGATTTTCGAATCGGACGAAAAACTGATAGTGAATTGTAACGTTCAGGGCCTCCTAATGACGATGGATCACTCAAATTGCGTCCCGATTCAATACATCGTCCTCCAGCCGACATGTCTCCATCGGTCTATTGCTGCCTTGGCACCTTATGGCCGTTCTGCTGTGAGTCAAAGATTTTCGAATCGGACGAAAAACTGATAGTGAATTGAAACGTTCAGGGCCACCTAATGACGATGGATCACTCAAATTGCGTCCCGATTCAATACATTGTCCTCCAGCAGACTGTCTCCATAGGTCTATTGCTGCCTCGGGCACCTTATGGCCGTTCAGCTGTGACTCAAAGATTTTCGAATCGGACGAAAAACTGATAGTGAATTGTAACGTTCAGGGCCACCTAATGACGATGGATCACTCAAATTGCGTCCCGATTCAATATATCGTCCTCCAGCAGACTTGTTTCCATGGGTCTATTGCTGCCTCGGGCACCTTATGGCCGTTCTGCTGTGTGTCAAAGATTTTCGAATCGGACGAAAAACTGATAGTGAATTGTAACATTCAGGGCCACCTAATGACGATAGACCACACAAATTGCGTCCCGATTCAGTACATCGTCCTCCAGCCGACCTGACTCCATGGGTCGATTGCTGCCTCGGGCACCTTATGGCAGTCCTGCTGTGACTCAAAGATTTTCGAATCGGACGAAAAACGGATAGTGAATTGTAACGTTCAGGGCCTCCTAATGACGATGGAACACTCAAATTGCGTCCCGATTCAATACATCGTCCTCCAGCCGACTTGACTCCATGGGTCTTTTGCTGCCTCGGGCACCTTATGGCCGTTCTGCTGTGAGTCTAGATTATCGAATGGGACGAAAAACTGATAGTGAATTGTAACGTTCAGGGCCCCCTAATGACGATGGATCACTCAAATTGCGTCCCGATTAAATACATCGTCCTCCAGCCGACTTGACTCCATGGGTCTATTGCTGCCTCGGGCACCTTATGGCCGTTCTGCTGTGAGCCTAGATTATCGAATGGGACGAAAAACTGATAGTGAATTGTAACGTTCAGGGCCTCCTAATGACGATGGATCACTCAAATTGCGTCCCGATTCAATACATCGTCCTCCAGCAGACTTGTTTCCATGGGTCTATTGTTGCCTCGGGCACCTTATGGCCGTTCTGCTGTGAGTCAAAGATTTTCGAATCGGACGAAAAACTGATAGTGAATTGTAACATTCAGGGCCACCTAATGACGATGGACCACACAAATTGCGTCCCGATTTAGTACATCGTCCTCCAGCCAACCTGACACCATGGGTCTATTGCTGCCTCAGGCACCTTATGGCCGTTCTGCTGTGAGTCTAGATTATCGAATGGGACGAAAAACTGATAGTGAATTGTAACATTCAGGGCCACCTAATGACGATGGATCACTCAAATTGCGTCCCGATTCAATATATCGTCCTCCAGCAGACTTGTTTCCATGGGTCTATTGTTGCCTCGGGCACCTTATGGCCGTTCTGCTGTGAGTCAAAGATTTTCGAATCGGACGAAAAACTGATAGTGAATTGTAACTTTCAGGGCAACCTAATGACGATGGATCACTCAAATTGCGTCCCGATTCAATACATCGTCCTCCAGCCGACTTGACTCCATGGGTCTATTGCTGCCTCGGGCACCTTATGGCCGTTCTGCTGTGAGTCTAGATTATCGAATGGGACAAAAAACTGATAGTGAATTGTAACGATCAGGGCCTCCTAATGACGATGGAACACTCCAATTGCGTCCCGATTCAATACATCGTCCTCCAGCGGACTTGTCTCCATTGGTCTATTGCTGCCTCGGGCACCTAATGGCCGTTCTGCTGTGAGTCAAAGACTTTCGAATCGGACGAAAAACTGATAGTGAATTGTAACATTCAGGGCCACCTAATGACGATGGACCACGCAAATTGCGTCCCGATTTAATACATCGTCCTCCAGCCGAGTTGACTCCCTGGGTCTATTGCTGCCTTGGCACCTTATGGCCGTTCTGCTGTGAATCTAGATTATCGAATGGGACGAAAAACTGGTAGTGAATTGTAACGTTCAGGGCCACCTAATGACGATGGATCACTCAAATTGCGTCCCGATTCAATACATCGTCCTCCAGCCGACTTGTCTCCATGGGTCTATTGCTGCCTCGGGCACCTTATGGCCGTTCTGCTGTGAGTCTAGATTATCGAATGGGACGAAAAACTGATAGTGAATTGTAACTTTCAGGGCCACCTAATGACGATGGATCACTCAAATTGCGTCCCGATTCAATACATCGTCCTCCAGCAGACTTGTCTCCATGGGTCGATTGCTGCCTCGGGCACCTTATGGCCGTTCTGCTGTGAGTCTAGATTATCGAATGGGATGAAAAACTGATAGTGAATTGTAACGTTCAGGGCCACCTAATGACGATGGATCACTCAAATTGCGTCCCGATTCAATACATCGTCCTCCAGCAGACTTGTCTCCATGGGTCTATTGCTGCCTCGGGCACCTTATGGCAGTCCTGCTGTGACTCAAAGATTTTCGAATCGGACGAAAAACTGATAGTGAATTGTAACGTTCAGGGCCTCCTAATGACGATGGAACACTCAAATTGCGTCCCGATTCAATACATCGTCCTCCAGCAGACTTGTCTCCATGGGTGTATTGCTGCCTCGGGCACCTTATGGCCGTTCTGCTGTGAGTCAAAGATTTTCGAATCGGACGAAAAACTGATAGTGAATTGTAACATTCAGGGCCACCTAATGACGATGGAACACACAAATTGCGTCCCGATTCAGTACATCGTCCTCCAGCCGACCTGACTCCTTGGGTCTATTGCTGCCTCGGGCACCTTATGGCCGTTCTGCTGTGAGTCTAGATTATCGAATGGAACGAAAAGATGATAGTGAATTGTAACGTTCAGGGCCACCTAATGACGATGGATCACTCAAATTTCGTCCCGATTCAATACATTGTCCTCCAGCAGACTGTCTCCATAGGTCTATTGCTGCCTCGGGCACCTTATGGCCGTTCAGCTGTGACTCAAAGATTTTCGAATCGGACGAAAAACTGATAGTGAATTGTAACGTTCAGGGCCTCCTAATGACGATGGAACACTCAAATTACGTCCCGATTCAATACATCGTCCTCCAGCCGACTTGTCTCCATGGTTCTATTGCTGCCTCGGGCACCTTATGGCCGTTCTGCTGTGAGTCAAAGATTTTCGAATCGGACGAAAAACTGATAGTGAATTGTAACGTTCAGGGCCTCCTAATGACGATGGAACACTAAAATTGCGTCCCGATTCAATACATCGTCCTCCAGCAGACTTGACTTCATGGGTCTATTGCTGCCTCGGGCACCTTATGGCAGGCCTGCTGTGACTCAAAGATTTTCGAATCGGACGAAAAACTGATTGTGAATTGTAACGTTCAGGGCCTCCTAATGACGATGGAACACTCAAATTGCGTCCCGATTCAATACATCGTCCTCCAGCAGACATGTCTCCATAGGTCTATTGCTGCCTCGGGCACCTTATGGCAGTCCTGCTGTGACTCAAAGATTTTCGAATCGGACGAAAAACTGATAGTGAATTGTAACGTTCATGGCCTCCTAATGACGATGGAACACTCAAATTGCGTCCCGATTCAATACATCGTCCTCCAGCCGACTTGACTCCATGGGTCTATTGCTGCCTCGGGCACCTTATGGCCGTTCTGCTGTGAGTCTAGATTATCGAATGGGACGAAAAACTGATAGTGAATTGTAACGTTCAGGGCCTCCTAATGACGATGGATCACTCAAATTGCGTCCCGATTAAACACATCGTCCTCCAGCCGACTTGACTCCATGGGTCTATTGCTGCCTCGGGCACCTTATGGCCATTCTGCTGTGAGCCTAGATTATCGAATGGGACGAAAAACTGATAGTGAATTGTAACGTTCAGGGCCTCCTAATGACGATGGATCACTCAAATTGCGTCCCGATTCAATACATCGTCCTCCAGCAGACTTGTTTCCATGGGTCTATTGTTGCCTTGGGCACCTTATGGCCGTTCTGCTGTGAGTCAAAGATTTTCGAATCGGACGAAAAACTGATAGTGAATTGTAACATTCAGGGCCACCTAATGACGATGGACCACACAAATTGCGTCCCGATTTAGTACATCGTCCTCCAGCCGACCTGACTCCATGGGTCTATTGCTGCCTCAGGCACCTTATGGCCGTTCTGCTGTGAGTCTAGATTATCGAATGGGACGAAAAACTGATAGTGAATTGTAACGTTCAGGGCCACCTAATGACGATGGATCACTCAAATTGCGTCCCGATTCAATATATCGTCCTCCAGCAGACTTGTTTCCATGGGTCTATTGTTGCCTCGGGCACCTTATGGCCGTTCTGCTGTGAGTCAAAGATTTTCGAATCGGACGAAAAACTGATAGTGAATTGTAACTTTCAGGGCAACCTAATGACGATGGATCACTCAAATTGCGTCCCGATTCAATACATCGTCCTCCAGCCGACTTGACTCCATGGGTCTATTGCTGCCTCGGGCACCTTATGGCCGTTCTGCTGTGAGTCTAGATTATCGAATGGGACAAAAAACTGATAGTGAATTGTAACGTTCAGGGCCTCCTAATGACGATGGAACACTCAAATTGCGTCCCGATTCAATACATCGTCCTCCAGCGGACTTGCCTCCATTGGTCTATTGCTGCCTCGGGCACCTAATGGCCGTTCTGCTGTGAGTCAAAGACTTTCGAATCGGACGAAAAACTGATAGTGAATTGTAACATTCAGGGCCACCTAATGACGATGGACCACGCAAATTGCGTCCCGATTCAATACATCGTCCTCCAGCCGAGTTGACTCCATGGGTCTATTTCTGCCTTGGCACCTTATGGCCGTTCTGCTGTGAATCTAGATTATCGAATGGGACGAAAAACTGGTAGTGAATTGTAACGTTCAGGGCCACCTAATGACGATGGATCACTCAAATTGCGTCCCGATTCAATACATCGTCCTCCAGCCGACTTGTCTCCATGGGTCTATTGCTGCCTCGGGCACCTTATGGCCGTTCTGCTGTGAGTCTAGATTATCGAATGGGACGAAAAACTGATAGTGAATTGTAACTTTCAGGGCCACCTAATGACGATGGATCACTCAAATTGCGTCCCGATTCAATACATCGTCCTCCAGCAGACTTGTCTCCATGGGTCGATTGCTGCCTCGGGCACCTTATGGCCGTTCTGCTGTGAGTCAAAGATTTTCGAATCGGACGAAAAACCTGATAGTGATTTGTAGCATTCAGGGCCACCTAATGACGATGGACCACACAAATTGCGTCCCGATTCAGTACATCGTCCACTAGCCGACTTGACTCCATGGGACTATTGCTGCCTCGGGCACCTTTTGGCCGTTCTGCTGTGAGTCTAGATTATCGAATGGGATGAAAAACTGATAGTGAATTGTAACGTTCAGGGCCACCTAATGACGATGGATCACTCAAATTGCGTCCCGATTCAATACATCGTCCTCCAGCAGACTTGTCTCCATGGGTCTATTGCTGCCTCGGGCACCGTATGGCAGTCCTGCTGTGACTCAAAGATTTTCGAATCGGACGAAAAACTGATAGTGAATTGTAACGTTCAGGGCCTCCTAATGACGATGGAACACTCAAATTGCGTCCCGATTCAATACATCGTCCTCGAGCAGACTTGTCTCCATGGGTCTATTGCTGCCTCGGGCACCTTATGGCCGTTCTGCTGTGAGTCAAAGATTTTCGAATCGGACGAAAAACTGATAGTGAATTGTAACATTCAGGGCCACCTAATGACGATGGAACACACAAATTGCGTCCCGATTCAGTACATCGTCCTCCAGCCGACCTGACTCCTTGGGTCTATTGCTGCCTCGGGCACCTTATGGCCGTTCTGCTGTGAGTCTAGATTATCGAATGGGACGAAAAGATGATAGTGAATTGTAACGTTCAGGGCCTCCTAATGACGATGGAACACTCAAATTACGTCCCGATTCAATACATCGTCCTCCAGCCGACTTGTCTCCATGGGTCTATTGCTGCCTCGGGCACCTTATGGCCGTTCTGCTGTGAGTCAAAGACTTTCGAATCGGACGAAAAACTGATAGTGAATTGTAACGTTCAGGGCCTCCTAATGACGATGGAACACTAAAATTGCGTCCCGATTCAATACATCGTCCTCCAGCAGACTTGACTTCATGGGTCTATTGCTGCCTCGGGCACCTTATGGCAGGCCTGCTGTGACTCAAAGATTTTCGAATCGGACGAAAAACTGATTGTGAATTGTAACGTTCAGGGCCTCCTAAAGACGATGGAACACTCAAATTACGTCCCGATTCAATACATCGTCCTCCAGCCGACTTGTCTCCATGGGTCTATTGCTGCCTCGGGCACCTTATGGCCGTTCTGCTGTGAGTCAAAGATTTTCGAATCGGACGAAAAACAAATAGAGAATTGTAACTTTCAGGACCACCTAATGACGATGGATCACTCAAATTGCGTCCCGATTAAATACATCGTCCTCCAGCCGACTTGTCTCCATGGGTCTATTGCTGCCTCGGGCACCTTATGGCCGTTCTGCTGTGAGTCAAAGATTTTCGAATCGGACGAAAAACTGATAGTGAATTGTAACGTTCAGGGCCTCCTAATGACTATGGAACACTAAAATTGCGTCCCGATGCAATACATCGTCCTCCAGCAGACTTGACTTCATGGGTCTATTGCTGCCTCGGGCACCTTGTGGCCGTTCTGCTGTGAGTCAAAGATTTTCGAATCAGACGAAAAACTGATAGTGAATTGTAACATTCAGGGCCACCTAATGACGATGGACCACACAAATTGCGTCCCGATTCAGTACATCGTCCTCCAGCCGACCTGACTCCATGGGTCTATTGTTGCCTCAGGCACCTTATGGCCGTTCTGCTGTGAGTCTAGATTATCGAATGGGACGAAAAACTGATAGTGAATTGTAACGTTCAGGGCCACCTAATGACGATGGATCACTCAAATTGCGTCCCGATTCAATATATCGTCCTCCAGCAGACTTGTTTCCATGGGTCTATTGCTGCCTCGGGCACCTTATGGCCGTTCTGCTGTGAGTCAAAGATTTTCGAATCGGACGAAAAACTGATAGTGAATTGTAACTTTCAGGGCCACCTAATGACGATGGACCACACAAATTGCGTCCCGATTCAGTACATCGTCCACTAGCCGACTTGACTCCATGGGACTATTGCTGCCTCGGGCACCTTATGGCCGTTCTGCTGTGAGTCTAGATTATAGAATGGGATGAAAAACTGATAGTGAATTGTAACGTTCAGGGCCACCTAATGACGATGGATCACTCAAATTGCGTCCCGATTCAATACATCGTCCTCCAGCAGACTTGTCTCCATGGGTCTATTGCTGCCTCGGGCACCTTATGGCAGGCCTGCTGTGACTCAAAGATTTTCGAATCGGACGAAAAACTGATAGTGAATTGTAACGTTCAGGGCCTCCTAATGACGATGGAACACTCAAATTGCGTCCCGATTCAATACATCGTCCTCCAGCAGACATGTCTCCATGCGTCTATTGCTGCCTCGGGCACCTTATGGCCGTTCTGCTGTGAGTCAAAGATTTTCGAATCGGACGAAAATCTGATAGTGAATTGTAACGTTCAGGGCCACCTAATGACGATGGATCACTCAAATTGCGTCCCGATTCAATACATCGTCCTCCAGCCGACTTGACTCCATGGGTCTATTGCTGCCTCGGGCACCTTATGGCCGTTCTGCTGTGAGTCTAGATTATCGAATGGGACGAAAAACTGATAGTGAATTGTAACGTTCAGGGCCTCCTAATGACGATGGATCACTCAAATTGCGTCCCGATTCAATACATCATCCTCCAGCAGACATGTCTCCATGCGTCTATTGCTGCCTCGGGCACCTTATGGCCGTTCTGCTGTGAGTCAAAGATTTTCGAATCGGACGAAAAACTGATAGTGAATTGTAACTTTCAGGGCCACCTAATGACGATGGAACACTCAAATTGCGTCCCGATTCAATACATCGTCCTCCAGCAGACTTGTCTCCATGGGTCGATTGCTGCCTCGGGCACCTTATGGCCGTTCTGCTGTGAGTCAAAGATTTTCGAATCGGACGAAAAACTGATAGTGATTTGTAACATTCAGGGCCACCTAATGACGATGGACCACCCAAATTGCGTCCCGATTCAGAACATCGTCCACTAGCCGACTTGATTCCATGGGACTATTGCTGCCTCGGGCACCTTATGGCCGTTCTGCTGTGAGTCTAGATTATAGAATGGGATGAAAAACTGATAGTGAATTGTAACGTTCAGGGCCACCTAATGACGATGGATCACTCAAATTGCGTCCCGATTCAATATATCGTCCTCCAGCAGACTTGTTTCCATGGGTCTATTGTTGCCTCGGGCACCTTATGGCCGTTCTGCTGTGAGTCAAAGATTTTCGAATCGGACGAAAAACTGATAGTGAATTGTAACATTCAGGGCCACCTAATGACGATGGACCACACAAATTGCGTCCCGATTTAGTACATCGTCCTCCAGCCGACCTGACTCCATGGGTCTATTGCTGCCACAGGCACCTTATGGCCGTTCTGCTGTGAGTCTAGATTATCGAATGGGACGAAAAACTGATAGTGAATTGTAACGTTCAGGGCCACCTAATGACGATGGATCACTCAAATTGCGTCCCGATTCAATATATCGTCCTCCAGCAGACTTGTTTCCATGGGTCTATTGTTGCCTCGGGCACCTTATGGCCGTTCTGCTGTGAGTCAAAGATTTTCGAATCGGACGAAAAACTGATAGTGAATTGTAACTTTCAGGGCAACCTAATGACGATGGATCACTCAAATTGCGTCCCGATTCAATACATCGTCCTCTAGCCGACTTGACTCCATGGGTCTATTGCTGCCTCGGGCACCTTATGGCCGTTCTGCTGTGAGCCTAGATTATCGAATGGGACGAAAAACTGATAGTGAATTGTAACGTTCAGGGCCTCCTAATGACGATGGATAACTCAAATTGCGTCCCGATTCAATACATCGTCCTCCAGCAGACTTGTCTCCATGGGTCGATTGCTGCCTCGGGCACCTAATGGCCGTTCTGCTGTGAGTCAAAGATTTTCGAATCGGACGAAAAACTGATAGTGAATTGTAACATTCAGGGCGCACGCAAATTGCGTCCCGATTCAATACATCGTCCTCCAGCCGATTTGACTCCATGGGTCTATTGCTGCCTCGGGCACCTTATGGCCGTTCTGCTGTGAGTCTAGATTATCGAATGGGACAAAAAACTGATAGTGAATTGCAACGTTCAGGGCCACCTAATGACGATGGATCACTCAAATTGCGTCCCGATTCAATACATCGTCCTCCAGCCGACTTCACTCCATGGGTCTATTGCTGCCTCGGGCACCTTATGGCCGTTCTGCTGTGAGTCTAGATTATCGAATGGGACGAAAAACTGATAGTGAATTGTAACGTTCAGGGCCACATAATGACGATGAATCACTCAAATTGCGTCCTGATTCAATACATCGTCCTCCAGCACACTTGACTTCATGGGTCTATTGCTGCCTCGGGCACCTTATGGCCGTTCTGCTGTGAGTCAAAGATTTTCGAATCGGACGAAAAACTGATAGTGAATTGTAACTTTCAGGGCCACCTAATGACGATGGACCACACAAATTGCGTCCCGATTCAGTACATCGTCCACTAGCCGACTTGACTCCATGGGACTATTGCTGCCTCGGGCACCTTATGGCCGTTCTGCTGTGAGTCTAGATTATCGAATGGGATGAAAAACTGATAGTGAATTGTAACGTTCAGGGCCACCTAATGACGATGGATCACTCAAATTGCGTCCCGATTCAATACATCGTCCTCCAGCAGACTTGTCTCCATGGGTCTATTGCTGCCTCGGGCACCTTATGGCAGTCCTGCTGTGACTCAAAGATTTTCGAATCGGACGAAAAACTGATAGTGAATTGTAACGTTCAGGGCCTCCTAATGACGATGGAACACTCAAATTGCGTCCCGATTCAATACATCGTCCTCCAGCAGACTTGTCTCCATGGGTCTATTGCTGCCTCGGGCACCTTATGGCCGTTCTGCTGTGAGTCAAAGATTTTCGAATCGGACGAAAAACTGATAGTGAATTGTAACATTCAGGGCCACCTAATGACGATGGAACACACAAATTGCGTCCCGATTCAGTACATCGTCCTCCAGCCGACCTGACTCCTTGGGTCTATTGCTGCCTCGGGCACCTTATGGCCGTTCTGCTGTGAGTCTAGATTATCGAATGGGACGAAAAGATGATAGTGAATTGTAACGTTCAGGGCCTCCTAATGACGATGGAACACTCAAATTACGTCCCGATTCAATACATCGTCCTCCAGCCGACTTGTCTCCATGGGTCTATTGCTGCCTCGGGCACCTTATGGCCGTTCTGCTGTGAGTCAAAGATTTTCGAATCGGACGAAAAACTGATAGTGAATTGTAACGTTCAGGGCCTCCTAATGACGATGGAACACTAAAATTGCGTCCCGATTCAATACATCGTCCTCCAGCAGACTTGACTTCATGGGTCTATTGCTGCCTCGGGCACCTTATGGCAGGCCTGCTGTGACTCAAAGATTTTCGAATCGGACGAAAAACTGATTGTGAATTGTAACGTTCAGGGCCTCCTAATGACGATGGAACACTCAAATTACGTCCCGATTCAATACATCGTCCTCCAGCCGACTTGTCTCCATGGGTCTATTGCTGCCTCGGGCACCTTATGGCCGTTCTGCTGTGAGTCAAAGATTTTCGAATCGGACGAAAAACAAATAGAGAATTGTAACTTTCAGGACCACCTAATGACGATGGATCACTCAAATTGCGTCCCGATTAAATACATCGTCCTCCAGCCGACTTGTCTCCATGGGTCTATTGCTGCCTCGGGCACCTTATGGCCGTTCTGCTGTGAGTCAAAGATTTTCGAATCGGACGAAAAACTGATAGTGAATTGTAACGTTCAGGGCCTCCTAATGACTATGGAACACTAAAATTGCGTCCCGATTCAATACATCGTCCTCCAGCAGACTTGACTTCATGGGTCTATTGCTGCCTCGGGCACCTTATGGCCGTTCTGCTGTGAGTCAAAGATTTTCGAATCAGACGAAAAACTGATAGTGAATTGTAACATTCAGGGCCACCTAATGACGATGGACCACACAAATTGCGTCCCGATTCAGTACATCGTCCTCCAGCCGACCTGACTCCATGGGTCTATTGTTGCCTCAGGCACCTTATGGCCGTTCTGCTGTGAGTCTAGATTATCGAATGGGACGAAAAACTGATAGTGAATTGTAACGTTCAGGGCCACCTAATGACGATGGATCACTCAAATTGCGTCCCGATTCAATATATCGTCCTCCAGCAGACTTGTTTCCATGGGTCTATTGCTGCCTCGGGCACCTTATGGCCGTTCTGCTGTGAGTCAAATATTTTCGAATCGGACGAAAAACTGATAGTGAATTGTAACTTTCAGGGCCACCTAATGACGATGGACCACACAAATTGCGTCCCGATTCAGTACATCGTCCACTAGCCGACTTGACTCCATGGGACTATTGCTGCCTCGGGCACCTTATGGCCGTTCTGCTGTGAGTCTAGATTATAGAATGGGATGAAAAACTGATAGTGAATTGTAACGTTCAGGGCCACCTAATGACGATGGATCACTCAAATTGCGTCCCGATTCAATACATCGTCCTCCAGCAGACTTGTCTCCATGGGTCTATTGCTGCCTCGGGCACCTTATGGCAGGCCTGCTGTGACTCAAAGATTTTCGAATCGGACGAAAAACTGATAGTGAATTGTAACGTTCAGGGCCTCCTAATGACGATGGAACACTCAAATTGCGTCCCGATTCAATACATCGTCCTCCAGCAGACATGTCTCCATGCGTCTATTGCTGCCTCGGGCACCTTATGGCCGTTCTGCTGTGAGTCAAAGATTTTCGAATCGGACGAAAATCTGATAGTGAATTGTAACGTTCAGGGCCACCTAATGACGATGGATCACTCAAATTGCGTCCCGATTCAATACATCGTCCTCCAGCCGACTTGTCTCCATGGGTCTATTGCTGCCTCGGGCACCTTATGGCCGTTCTGCTGTGAGTCTAGATTATCGAATGGGACGAAAAACTGATAGTGAATTGTAACGTTCAGGGCCTCCTAATGACGATGGATCACTCAAATTGCGTCCAGATTCAATACATCATCCTCCAGCAGACATGTCTCCATGCGTCTATTGCTGCCTCGGGCACCTTATGGCCGTTCTGCTGTGAGTCAAAGATTTTCGAATCGGACGAAAAACTGATAGTGAATTGTAACTTTCAGGGCCACCTAATGACGATGGAACACTCAAATTGCGTCCCGATTCAATACATCGTCCTCCAGCAGACTTGTCTCCATGGGTCGATTGCTGCCTCGGGCACCTTATGGCCGTTCTGCTGTGAGTCAAAGATTTTCGAATCGGACGAAAAACTGATAGTGATTTGTAACATTCAGGGCCACCTAATGACGATGGACCACCCAAATTGCGTCCCGATTCAGAACATCGTCCACTAGCCGACTTGACTCCATGGGACTATTGCTGCCTCGGGCACCTTATGGCCGTTCTGCTGTGAGTCTAGATTTTAGAATGGGATGAAAAACTGATAGTGAATTGTAACGTTCAGGGCCACCTAATGACGATGGATCACTCAAATTGCGTCCCGATTCAATATATCGTCCTCCAGCAGACTTGTTTCCATGGGTCTATTGTTGCCTCGGGCACCTTATGGCCGTTCTGCTGTGAGTCAAAGATTTTCGAATCGGACGAAAAACTGATAGTGAATTGTAACATTCAGGGCCACCTAATGACGATGGACCACACAAATTGCGTCCCGATTTAGTACATCGTCCTCCAGCCGACCTGACTCCATGGGTCTATTGTTGCCTCAGGCACCTTATGGCCGTTCTGCTGTGAGTCTAGATTATCGAATGGGACGAAAAACTGATAGTGAATTGTAACGTTCAGGGCCACCTAATGACGATGGATCACTCAAATTGCGTCCCGATTCAATATATCGTCCTCCAGCAGACTTGTTTCCATGGGTCTATTGCTGCCTCGGGCACCTTATGGCCGTTCTGCTGTGAGTCAAAGATTTTCGAATCGGACGAAAAACTGATAGTGAATTGTAACTTTCAGGGCCACCTAATGACGATGGACCACACAAATTGCGTCCCGATTCAGTACATCGTCCACTAGCCGACTTGACTCCATGGGACTATTGCTGCCTCGGGCACCTTATGGCCGTTCTGCTGTGAGTCTAGATTATAGAATGGGATGAAAAACTGATAGTGAATTGTAACGTTCAGGGCCACCTAATGACGATGGATCACTCAAATTGCGTCCCGATTCAATACATCGTCCTCCAGCAGACTTGTCTCCATGGGTCTATTGCTGCCTCGGGCACCTTATGGCAGGCCTGCTGTGACTCAAAGATTTTCGAATCGGACGAAAAACTGATAGTGAATTGTAACGTTCAGGGCCTCCTAATGACGATGGAACACTCAAATTGCGTCCCGATTCAATACATCGTCCTCCAGCAGACATGTCTCCATGCGTCTATTGCTGCCTCGGGCACCTTATGGCCGTTCTGCTGTGAGTCAAAGATTTTCGAATCGGACGAAAATCTGATAGTGAATTGTAACGTTCAGGGCCACCTAATGACGATGGATCACTCAAATTGCGTCCCGATTCAATACATCGTCCTCCAGCCGACTTGTCTCCATGGGTCTATTGCTGCCTCGGGCACCTTATGGCCGTTCTGCTGTGAGTCTAGATTATCGAATGGGACGAAAAACTGATAGTGAATTGTAACGTTCAGGGCCTCCTAATGACGATGGATCACTCAAATTGCGTCCAGATTCAATACATCATCCTCCAGCAGACATGTCTCCATGCGTCTATTGCTGCCTCGGGCACCTTATGGCCGTTCTGCTGTGAGTCAAAGATTTTCGAATCGGACGAAAAACTGATAGTGAATTGTAACTTTCAGGGCCACCTAATGACGATGGAACACTCAAATTGCGTCCCGATTCAATACATCGTCCTCCAGCAGACTTGTCTCCATGGGTCGATTGCTGCCTCGGGCACCTTATGGCCGTTCTGCTGTGAGTCAAAGATTTTCGAATCGGACGAAAAACTGATAGTGATTTGTAATATTCAGGGCCACCTAATGACGATGGACCACCCAAATTGCGTCCCGATTCAGAACATCGTCCACTAGCCGACTTGACTCCATGGGACTATTGCTGCCACGGGCACCTTATGGCCGTTCTGCTGTGAGTCTAGATTATAGAATGGGATGAAAAACTGATAGTGAATTGTAACGTTCAGGGCCACCTAATGACGATGGATCACTCAAATTGCGTCCCGATTCAATATATCGTCCTCCAGCAGACTTGTTTCCATGGGTCTATTGTTGCCTCGGGCACCTTATGGCCGTTCTGCTGTGAGTCAAAGATTTTCGAATCGGACGAAAAACTGATAGTGAATTGTAACATTCAGGGCCACCTAATGACGATGGACCACACAAATTGCGTCCCGATTTAGTACATCGTCCTCCAGCCGACCTGACTCCATGGGTCTATTGCTGCCACAGGCACCTTATGGCCGTTCTGCTGTGAGTCTAGATTATCGAATGGGACGAAAAACTGATAGTGAATTGTAACGTTCAGGGCCACCTAATGACGATGGATCACTCAAATTGCGTCCCGATTCAATACATCGTCCTCCAGCAGACTTGTCTCCATGGGTCTATTGCTGCCTCGGGCACCTTATGGCAGGCCTGCTGTGACTCAAAGATTTTCGAATCGGACGAAAAACTGATAGTGAATTGTAACGTTCAGGGCCTCCTAATGACGATGGAACACTCAAATTGCGTCCCGATTCAATACATCGTCCTCCAGCAGACATGTCTCCATGCGTCTATTGCTGCCTCGGGCACCTTATGGCCGTTCTGCTGTGAGTCAAAGATTTTCGAATCGGACGAAAATCTGATAGTGAATTGTAACGTTCAGGGCCACCTAATGACGATGGATCACTCAAATTGCGTCCCGATTCAATACATCGTCCTCCAGCCGACTTGTCTCCATGGGTCTATTGCTGCCTCGGGCACCTTATGGCCGTTCTGCTGTGAGTCTAGATTATCGAATGGGACGAAAAACTGATAGTGAATTGTAACGTTCAGGGCCTCCTAATGACGATGGATCACTCAAATTGCGTCCAGATTCAATACATCATCCTCCAGCAGACATGTCTCCATGCGTCTATTGCTGCCTCGGGCACCTTATGGCCGTTCTGCTGTGAGTCAAAGATTTTCGAATCGGACGAAAAACTGATAGTGAATTGTAACTTTCAGGGCCACCTAATGACGATGGAACACTCAAATTGCGTCCCGATTCAATACATCGTCCTCCAGCAGACTTGTCTCCATGGGTCGATTGCTGCCTCGGGCACCTTATGGCCGTTCTGCTGTGAGTCAAAGATTTTCGAATCGGACGAAAAACTGATAGTGATTTGTAACATTCAGGGCCACCTAATGACGATGGACCACCCAAATTGCGTCCCGATTCAGAACATCGTCCACTAGCCGACTTGACTCCATGGGACTATTGCTGCCTCGGGCACCTTATGGCCGTTCTGCTGTGAGTCTAGATTTTAGAATGGGATGAAAAACTGATAGTGAATTGTAACGTTCAGGGCCACCTAATGACGATGGATCACTCAAATTGCGTCCCGATTCAATATATCGTCCTCCAGCAGACTTGTTTCCATGGGTCTATTGTTGCCTCGGGCACCTTATGGCCGTTCTGCTGTGAGTCAAAGATTTTCGAATCGGACGAAAAACTGATAGTGAATTGTAACATTCAGGGCCACCTAATGACGATGGACCACACAAATTGCGTCCCGATTTAGTACATCGTCCTCCAGCCGACCTGACTCCATGGGTCTATTGCTGCCACAGGCACCTTATGGCCGTTCTGCTGTGAGTCTAGATTATCGAATGGGACGAAAAACTGATAGTGAATTGTAACGTTCAGGGCCACCTAATGACGATGGATCACTCAAATTGCGTCCCGATTCAATATATCGTCCTCCAGCAGACTTGTTTCCATGGGTCTATTGTTGCCTCGGGCACCTTATGGCCGTTCTGCTGTGAGTCAAAGATTTTCGAATCGGACGAAAAACTGATAGTGAATTGTAACTTTCAGGGCAACCTAATGACGATGGATCACTCAAATTGCGTCCCGATTCAATACATCGTCCTCTAGCCGACTTGACCCCATGGGTCTATTGCTGCCTCGGGCACCTTATGGCCGTTCTGCTGTGAGCCTAGATTATCGAATGGGACGAAAAACTGATAGTGAATTGTAACGTTCAGGGCCTCCTAATGACGATGGATCACTCAAATTGCGTCCCGATTCAATACATCGTCCTCCAGCAGACTTGTCTCCATGGGTCGATTGCTGCCTCGGGCACCTAATGGCCGTTCTGCTGTGAGTCAAAGATTTTCGAATCGGACGAAAAACTGATAGTGAATTGTAACATTCAGGGCGCACGCAAATTGCGTCCCGATTCAATACATCGTCCTCCAGCCGATTTGACTCCATGGGTCTATTGCTGCCTCGGGCACCTTATGGCCGTTCTGCTGTGAGTCTAGATTATCGAATGGGACAAAAAACTGATAGTGAATTGTAACGTTCAGGGCCACCTAATGACGATGGATCACTCAAATTGCGTCCCGATTCAATACATCGTCCTCCAGCCGACTTCACTCCATGGGTCTATTGCTGCCTCGGGCACCTTATGGCCGTTCTGCTGTGAGTCTAGATTATCGAATGGGACGAAAAACTGATAGTGAATTGTAACGTTCAGGGCCACATAATGACGATGAATCACTCAAATTGCGTCCTGATTCAATACATCGTCCTCCAGCACACTTGACTTCATGGGTCTATTGCTGCCTCGGGCACCTTATGGCCGTTCTGCTGTGAGTCAAAGATTTTCGAATCGGACGAAAAACTGATAGTGAATTGTAACTTTCAGGGCCACCTAATGACGATGGACCACACAAATTGCGTCCCGATTCAGTACATCGTCCACTAGCCGACTTGACTCCATGGGACTATTGCTGCCTCGGGCACCTTATGGCCGTTCTGCTGTGAGTCTAGATTATAGAAAGGGGATGAAAAACTGATAGTGAATTGTAACGTTCAGGGCCACCTAATGACGATGGATCACTCAAATTGCGTCCCGATTCAATACATCGTCCTCCAGCAGACATGTCTCCATGGGTCTATTGCTGCCTCGGGCACCTTATGGCCGTTCTGCTGTGAGTCAAAGATTTTCGAATCGGACGAAAAACTGATAGTGAATTGTAACGTTCAGGGCCTCCTAATGACCATGGAACAACCAAATTGCGTCCCGATTCAATACTTCGTCCTCCAGCAGACATGTCTCCATGCGTCTATTGCTGCCTCGGGCACCTTATGGCCGTTCTGCTGTGAGTCAAAGATTTTCGAATCGGACGAAAAACTGATAGTGAATTGTAACGTTCAGGGCCACCTAATGACGATGGATCACTCAAATTGCGTCCCGATTCAATACATCGTCCTCCAGCCGACTTGACTCCATGGGTCTATTGCTGCCTCGGGCACCTTATGGCCGTTCTGCTGTGAGTCTAGATTATCGAATGGGACGAAAAACTGATAGTGAATTGTAACGTTCAGGGCCTCCTAATGACGATGGATCACTCAAATTGCGTCCCGATTCAATACATCATCCTCCAGCAGACTTGTCTCCATGGGTCGATTGCTGCCTCGGGCACCTTATGGCCGTTCTGCTGTGAGTCAAAGATTTTCGAATCGGTGAAAAACTGATAGTGATTTGTAACATTCAGGGCCACCTAATGACGATGGACCACACAAATTGCGTCCCGATTCAGAACATCGTCCACTAGCCGACTTGACTCCATGGGACTATTGCTGCCTCGGGCACCTTATGGCCGTTCTGCTGTGAGTCTAGATTATAGAATGGGATGAAAAACTGATAGTGAATTGTAACGTTCAGGGCCACCTAATGACGATGGATCACTCAAATTGCGTCCCGATTCAATATATCGTCCTCCAGCAGACTTGTTTCCATGGGTCTATTGTTGCCTCGGGCACCTTATGGCCGTTCTGCTGTGAGTCAAAGATTTTCGAATCGGACGAAAAACTGATAGTGAATTGTAACATTCAGGGCCACCTAATGACGATGGACCACACAAATTGCGTCCCGATTTAGTACATCGTCCTCCAGCCGACCTGACTCCATGGGTCTATTGCTGCCTCAGGCACCTTATGGCCGTTCTGCTGTGAGTCTAGATTATCGAATGGGACGAAAAACTGATAGTGAATTGTAACGTTCAGGGCCACCTAATGACGATGGATCACTCAAATTGCGTCCCGATTCAATATATCGTCCTCTATATCTATCTATCTATATCTATACTCCGCGAGCCACCTTACGGTGTGTGGCGGAGGGTACTTATTGTACCACTATCTGATCCCCCCTTCCCTGTTCCATTCACGAATTGTGCGTGGGAAGAACGACTGCTTGTAAGTCTCCGTGTTTGCTCTAATTTCTCGGATCTTTTCGTTGTGATCATTACGCGAGATATATGTGGGCGGTAGTAATATGTTGCCCGTCTCTTCCCGGAATGTGCTCTCTCGTAATTTCGATAATAAACCTCTCCGTATTGCGTAACGCCTTTCTTGAAGTGTCCGCCACTGGAGCTTGTTCAGCATCTCCGTAACGCTCTCGCGCTGACTAAATGTCCCCATGACGAATCGCGCTGCTTTTCGCTGGATCATGTCTATCTCTTCTATTAATCCAACCTGGTAAGGGTCCCATACTGATGAGCAATACTCAAGAATCGGACGAACAAGCGTTTTGTAAGCTACTTCTTTCGTCGATGAGTCACATTTTCTTAGAATTCTTCCTATGAATCTCAACCTGGCGCCTGCTTTTCCCACTATTTGTTTTATGTGATCATTCCACTTCAGATCGCTCCGGATAGTAACTCCTAAGTATTTTACGGTCGTTACCGCTTCCAATGATTTACCACCTATGGCATAATCGTACTGGAATGGATTTCTGCCCCTATGTATGCGCATTATATTACATTTATCTACGTTTAGGGAAAGCTGCCAGCTGTCGCACCATGCATTAATCCTCTGCAGGTCTTCCTGGAGTACGTACGAGTCTTCTGATGTTGCTACTTTCTTGTAGACAACCGTGTCATCTGCAAATAGCCTCACGGAGCTACCGATGTTGTCAACTAAGTCATTTATGTATATTGTAAACAATAAAGGTCCTATCACGCTTCCTTGCGGTACTCCCGAAATTACCTCTACATCTGCAGATTTTGAACCGTTAAGAATGACATGTTGAGTTCTTTCTTCTAGGAAATCCTGAATCCAATCACAAACCTGGTCCGATATTCCGTAAGCTCGTATTTTTTTCATTAAACGTAAGTGCGGAACCGTATCAAATGCCTTCCTGAAGTCCAGGAATACGGCATCAATCTGCTCGCCAGTGTCTACGGCACTGTGAATTTCTTGGGCAAATAGGGCGAGCTGAGTTTCACATGATCTCTGTTTGCGGAATCCATGTTGGTTATGATGAAGGAGATTTGTATTATCTAAGAACGTCATAATACGAGAACACAAAACATGTTCCATTATTCTACAACAGATTGACGTAAGCGAAATAGGCCTATAATTATTCGCATCTGATTTATGACCCTTCTTGAAAATGGGAACGACCTGCGCTTTCTTCCAGTCGCTAGGTACTTTACGTTCTTCCAGCGATCTACGATAAATTGCTGATAGAAAGGGGGCAAGTTCTTTAGCATAATCACTGTAGAATCTTAAGGGTATCTCGTCTGGTCCGGATGCTTTTCCGCTACTAAGTGATAGCAGTTGTTTTTCAATTCCGATATCGTTTATTTCAATATTTTCCATTTTGGCGTCCGTGCGACGGCTGAAGTCAGGGACCGTGTTACGATTTTCCGCAGTGAAACAGTTTCGGAACACTGAATTCAGTATTTCTGCCTTTCTACGGTCGTCCTCTGTTTCGGTGCCATCGTGGTCAACGAGTGACTGAATAGGGGATTTAGATCCGCTTACCGATTTTACATATGACCAAAACTTTTTAGGGTTCTTGTTTAGATTGTTTGCCAATGTTTTACGTTCGAATTCGTTGAATGCTTCTCTCATTGCTCTCTTTACGCTCTTTTTCGCTTCGTTCAGCTTTTCCTTATCAGCTATGATTCGACTACTCTTAAACCTATGATGAAGCTTTCTTTGTTTCCGTAGTACCTTTCGTACATGATTGTTATACCACGGTGGATCTTTCCCCTCGCTTTGGACCTTAGTCGGTACGAACTTATCTAAGGCGTACTGGACGATGTTTCTGAATTTTTTCCATTTTTGTTCCACATCCTCTTCCTCAGAAATGAACGTTTGATGGTGGTCACTCAGATATTCTGCGATTTGTGCCCTATCACTCTTGTTAAGCAAATATATTTTCCTTCCTTTCTTGGCATTTCTTATTACACTTGTAGTCATTGATGCAACCACTGACTTATGATCACTGATACCCTCTTCTACATTCACGGAGTCGAAAAGTTCCGGTCTATTTGTTGCTATGAGGTCTAAAACGTTAGCTTCACGAGTTGGTTCTCTAACTATCTGCTCGAAGTAATTCTCGGACAAGGCAGTCAGGATAATGTCACAAGAGTCTCTGTCCCTGGCTCCAGTTCTGATTGTGTGACTATCCCATTCTATACCTGGTAGATTGAAGTCTCCCCCTATTACAATAGTATGATCACGAAACTTCTTCACGACGTTCTGCAGGTTCTCTCTGAGGCGCTCAACTACTACGGTTGCTGATGCAGGTGGTCTATAGAAGCATCCGACTATCATATCTGACCCACCTTTGATACTTAGCTTAACCCAGATTATTTCACATTCGCATTCGCTAATAACTTCACTGGATATTATTGAATTCTTTACTGCTATAAATACTCCTCCACCATTGGCGCTTATCCTATCCTTGCGGTATATATTCCATTCTGTGTCTAGGATTTCGTTACTGTTCACTTCCGGTTTTAACCAACTTTCCGTTCCTAATACTATATGCGCACTATTTCCTTCAATAAGAGATACTAATTCAGGAACCTTGCCCTGGATACTCCTGCAGTTTACCAATATTACGTTAACTTTTCCTGTTTTTGGTCTCTGAGGACGGACGTTCTTTATCAACGATGATAATGTCCTCTCTGGTAAGCCGTCAGGTATTTTATCGTTTCGCCCAAGGGGGGGTCCCTCTAACCTAAAAAACCCCCGTGTGCACGCCACACGTACTCTGCTACCCTAGTAGCTGCTTCCGGTGTGTAGTGCACGCCTGACCTGTCTAGGGGGGCCCTACAGTTCTCCACCCAATAACGGAGGTCGATGAATTTGCAACCATTATAGTCGCAGAGTCGTCTGAGCCTCTGGTTTAGACCCTCCACACGGCTCCAAACCAGAGGACCGCGATCGACTCTGGGCACTATGCTGCAGATATTAAGCTCAGCTTGCACTCCGCGTGCGATGCTGGTTGTCTTCACCAAATCAGCCAGCCGCCGGAAGGAACCAAGGATGGCCTCAGAACCCAAGCGGCAGGCGTCATTCGTTCCGACATGTGCTACTATCTGCAGCCGGTCACACCCAGTGCGTTCAATAGCTGCCGGAAGGGCCTCCTCCACATTACGGACGAGACCCCCCGGCAAGCACACCGAGTGCACACTGGCATTCTTCCCCGACCTACCCGCTATTTTCCTGAGGGGCTCCATAACCCGCCTAACGTTGGAGCTCCCTATAACTAATAGGCCCGCCCTCTGTGACTGTCGGGACCTTGCCGGAGAATCGGCCACTGGCCCAACAGGCGAGGCATCCTGTGGTGGCTCGGAAACGATGTCATCACCACTAGGAAGCACCCCGTACCTGTTGGAAAGGGGTAAGGCAGCTGCCACGCGGCCAGATCCCACCTTCGCCTTTCGGCCAGGCACGCGAGAGCCCACCACTGTCCGCCATTCACCCTGGAGTGATGGCTGACCGGTAAGATGCTCACTGCCGGAAGACGCAGCGACATCAGGGGTTCCATGTGATTCCAAGGCCACCGGAGTAGGCATAGGTCTCACCACAGTTGCCCCAACGCCACTACGAGCCGACGCCTGCGCCTCGAGCTCGATGAGCCTAACAGACAAAGCCTCCACCTGCCCCCGAAGAGTGGCCAATTCTCCTTGCGTCCGCTCACAACAACCACAGTCCCTACACATGACTATGTTTACCCTACCCTATACGGTGACAAATTCCCAAGATAATCTTCTGATGAGCTACTCTGATAATCAAGAAACACTCACTGAAATACGAGACGCGAAAACTACGCTAGATTTTCCCAGAAAAACTATTTAAAAGCTAAGCGCAGCAAATCAGTACAAAAACGCTTTATACAAACAGTACTGTGCTGCTGCTGGTGCTCTCGCTGTCACAAGACAACTGCTGATTCAAGTGACTAGTGGCTAACGGCCGCGAAACAAACAAATGACGGTTTTAGGGCGCTTTCTGTTCTAAACGATCAAGAAAACACTAAGAAATCTAACACGAAAACTACGTAAAGTTTTATCAAGAACTGTTAGTTACTATGCAGAGCAGATAAACACAAATAGAATCCCTTCCTTAGTGGAAGGTCGTAAACAAAATGCAAAATAAACGCTTTATACAAACAGTACTGTGCTGCTGCTGGTGCTCTCGCTCTCGCTGTCACTAGAGGAGACTTGATTCCATGGGTCTATTGTTGCCTCGGGCACCTTATGGCCGTTCTGCTGTGAGTCAAAGATTTTCGAATCGGACGAAAAACTGATAGTGAATTGTAACTTTCAGGGCAACCTAATGACGATGGATCACTCAAATTGCGTCCCGATTCAATACATCGTCCTCCAGCCGACTTGACTCCATGGGTCTATTGCTGCCTCGGTCACCTTATGGCCGTTCTGCTGTGAGTCTAGATTATCGAATGGGACAAAAAACTGATAGTGAATTGTAACGTTCAGGGCCTCCTAATGACGATGGAACACTCAAATTGCGTCCCGATTCAATACATCGTCCTCCAGCGGACTTGTCTCCATTGGTCTATTGCTGCCTCGGGCACCTAATGGCCGTTCTGCTGTCAGTCAAAGACTTTCGAATCGGACGAATAACTGATAGTGAATTGTAACATTCAGGGCCACCTAATGACGATGGACCACGCAAATTGCGTCCCGATTCAATACATCGTCCTCCAGCCGAGTTGACTATATGGGTCTATTGCTGCCTTGGCACCTTATGGCCGTTCTGCTGTGAATCTAGATTATCGAATGGGACGAAAATCTGGTAGTGAATTGTAACGTTCAGGGCCACCTAATGACGATGGATCACTCAAATTGCGTCCCGATTCAATACATCGTCCTCCAGCCGACTTGTCTCCATGGGTCTATTGCTGCCTCGGGAACCTTATGGCAGTCCTGCTGTGACTCAATGATTTTCGAATCGGACGAAAAACTGATTGTGAATTGTAACGTTCAGGGCCTCCTAATGACGATGGAACACTCAAATTGCGTCCCGATTCAATACATCGTCCTCCAGCAGACTTGTGTCCATGGGTCTATTGCTGCCTCGGGCACCTTATGGCCGTTCTGCTGTGAGTCAAAGATTTTCGAATCGGACGAAAAACTGATAGTGAATTGTAACATTCAGGGCCACCTAATGACGATGGAACACACAAATTGCGTCCCGATTCAGTACATCGTCCTCCAGCCGACCTGACTCCTTGGGTCTATTGCTGCCTCGGGCACCTTATGGCCGTTCTGCTGTGAGTCTAGATTATCGAATGGGACGAAAAGATGATAGTGAATTGTAACGTTCAGGGCACCTAATGACGATGGATCACTCAAATTGCGTCCCGATTCAATACATCGTCCTCCAGCAGACTTGTCTCCATGGGTCTATTGCTGCCTCGGGCACCTTATGGCCGTTCTGCTGTGAGTCAAAGATTTTGGAATCGGACGAAAAACTGATAGTGAATTGTAACTTTCAGGGCCACCTAATGACGATGGATCACTCAAATTGCGTCCCGATTCAATACATCGTCCACCAGCCGACTTGTCTCCATGGGTCTATTGCTGCCTCGGGCACCTTATGGCCGTTCTGCTGTGAGTCAAAGATTTTCGAATCGGACGAAAAACTGATAGTGAATTGTAACGTTCAGGGCCTCCTAATGACGATGGAACACTCAAATTGCGTCCCGATTCAATACATCGTCCTCCAGCCGACATGTCTCCATGGGTCTATTGCTGCCTTGGCACCTTATGGCCGTTCTGCTTTGAGTCAAAGATTTTCGAATCGGACGAAAAACTGATAGTGAATTGTAACGTTCAGGGCCACCTAATGACGATGGATCACTCAAATTGTGTCCCGATTCAATACATTGTCCTCCAGCAGACTGTCTCCATAGGTCTATTGCTGCCTCGGGCACCTTATGGCCGTTCAGCTGTGACTTAAAGATTTTCGAATCGGACGAAAAACTGATAGTGAATTGTAACGTTCAGGGCCTCCTAATGACGATGGAACACTCAAATTGCGTCCCGATTCAATACATCGTCCTCCAGCCGACTTGTCTCCATGGGTCTATTGCTGCCTCGGGCACCTTATGGCCGTTCTGCTGTGAGTCAAAGATTTCCAAATGGGACGAAAAACAAATAGAGAATTGTAACTTTCAGGACCACCTAATGACGATGGATCACTCAAATTGCGTCCCGATTCAATATATCGTCCTCCAGCAGACTTGTTTCCATGGGTCTATTGTTGCCTCGGGCACCTTATGGCCGTTCTGCTGTGAGTCAAAGATTTTCGAATCGGACGAAAAACTGATAGTGAATTATAACTTTCAGGGCAACCTAATGACGATGGATCACTCAAATTGCGTCCCGATTCAATACATCGTCCTCCAGCCGACTTGTCTCCATGGGTCTATTGCTGCCTCGGGCACCTTATGGCCGTTCTGCTGTGAGTCAAAGATTTTCGAATCGGACGAAAAACTGATAGTGAATTGTAACGTTCAGGGCCTCCTAATGACGATGGAACACTAAAACTGCGTCCCGATTCAATACATCGTCCTCCAGCAGACTTGACTTCATGGGTCTATTGCTGCCTCGGGCACCTTATGGCAGGCCTGCTGTGACTCAAAGATTTTCGAATCGGACGAAAAACTGATTGTGAATTGTAACGTTCAGGGCCTCCTAATGACGATGGAACACTCAAATTGCGTCCCGATTCAATATATCGTCCTCCAGCAGACTTGTCTCCATGGGTCTATTGCTGCCTCGGGCACCTTATGGCCGTTCTGCTGTGAGTTAAAGATTTTCGAATCGGACGAAAAACTGATAGTGAATTGTAACATTCAGGGCCACCTAATGACGATGGACCACACAAATTGCGTCCCGATTCAGTACATCGTCCTCCAGCCGACTTGTCTCCATGGGTCTATTGCTGCCTCGGGCACCTTATGGCCGTTCTGCTGTGAGTCTAGATTATCGAATGGGACGAAAAACTGATAGTGAATTGTAACGTTCAGGGACACCTAATGACGATGGATCACTCAAATTGCGTCCCGATTCAATACATCGACCTCCAGCAGACTTGTCTCCATGGGTCTATTGCTGCCTCGGGCACCTTATGGCCGTTCTGCTGTGAGTCAAAGATTTTCGAATCGGACGAAAAACTGATAGTGAATTGTAACGTTCAGGGCCTCCTAATGACGATGGAAAACTAAAATTGCGTCCCGATTCAATACATCGTCCTCCAGCAGACTTGACTTCATGGGTCTATTGCTGCCTCGGGCACCTTATGGCCGTTCTGCTGTGAGTCAAAGATTTTCGAATCGGACGAAAAACTGATAGTGAATTGTAACGTTCAGGGCCACCTAATGACGATGGATCACTCAAATTGCGTCCCGATTCAAAACATCGTCCTGCAGCAGACTTGTCTCCATGGGTCTATTGCTGCCTCTGGCACCTTATGGCAGTCCTGCTGTGACTCAAAGATTTTCGAATCGGACGAAAAACTGATAGTGAATTACAACGTTCAGGGCCTCCTAATGACGATGGAACACTCAAATTGCGTCCCGATTCAATACATCGTCCTCCAGCAGACTTGTCTCCATGGGTCTATTGCTGCCTCGGGCACCTTATGGCCGTTCTGCTGTGAGTCAAAGATTTTCGAATCGGACGAAAAACTGATAGTGAATTGTAACATTCAGGTCCACCTAATGACGATGGACCACACAAATTGCGTCCCGATTCAGTACATCGTCCTCCAGCCGACCTGACTCCATGTGTCTATTGCTGCCTCGGGCACCTTATGGCCGTTCTGCTGTGAGTCTAGATTATCGAATGGGACGAAAAACTGATAGTGAATTGTAACGATCAGGGCCACCTAATGACGATGGATCACTCAAATTGCGTCCCGATTCAATACATCGTCCTCCAGCAGACTTGTCTCCATGGGTCTATTGCTGCCTCGGGCACCTTATGGCCGTTCTGCTGTGAGTCAAAGATTTTCGAATCGGACGAAAAACTGATAGTGAATTGTAACGTTCAGGGCCACCTAATGACGATGGATCACTCAAATTGCGTCCCGATTCAATACATCGTCCTCCAGCCGACATGTCTCCATGGGTCTATTGCTGCCTTGGCACCTTATGGCCGTTCTGCTGTGAGTCAAAGATTTTCGAATCGGACGAAAAACTGATAGTGAATTGTAACGTTCAGGGCCACCTAATGACGATGGATCACTCAAATTGCGTCCCGATTCAATACATTGTCCTCCAGCAGACTGTCTCCATGGGTCTATTGCAGCCTCGGGCACCTTATGGCCGTTCAGCTGTGACTCAAAGATTTTCGAATCGGACGAAAAACTGATAGTGAATTGTAACGTTCAGGGCCTCCTAATGACGATGGAACACTCAAATTGCGTCCCGATTCATTACATCGTCCTCCAACCGACTTGTCTCCATGGGTCTATTGCTGCCTCGGGCACCTTATGGCCGTTCTGCTGTGAGTCAAAGATTTTCGAATCGGACGAAGAACTGATAGTGAATTGTAACATTCAGGGCCACCTAATGACGATGGATCACTCAAATTGCGTCCCGATTCAATACATCGTCCTCCAGCCGACATGTCTCCATGGGTCTATTGCTGCCTTGGCACCATATGGCCGTTCTGCTGTGAGTCTAAGATTTTCGAATCGGACGAGAAACTGATAGTGAATTGTAACGTTCAGGGCCACCTAATGACGATGGATCACTCAAATTGCGTCCCGATTCAATACATTGTCCTCCAGCAGACTGTCTCCATGGGTCTATTGCTGCCTCGGGCACCTTATGGCCGTTCAGCTGTGACTCAAAGATTTTCGAATCGGACGAAAAACTGATAGTGAATTGTAACGTTCAGGGGCTCCTAATGACGATGGAACACTCAAATTGCGTCCCGATTCAATACATCGTCCTCCAGCCGACTTGTCTCCATGGGTCTATTGCTGCCTCGGGCACCTTATGGCCGTTCTGCTGTGAGTCAAAGATTTTCGAATCGGACGAAAAACAAATAGAGAATTGTAACTTTCAGGACCACCTAATGACGATGGATCACTCAAATTGCGTCCCGATTAAATACATCGTCCTCCAGCCGACTTGTCTCCATGGGTCTATTGCTGCCTCGGTCACCTTATGGCCGTTCTGCTGTGAGTCAAAGATTTTCGAATCGGACGAAAAACTGATAGTGAATTGTAACGTTCAGGGCCTCCTAATGACGATGGAACACTAAAATTGCGTCCCGATTCAATACATCGTCCTCCAGCAGACTTGACTTCATGGGTCTATTGCTGCTTCGGGCACCTTATGGCAGGCCTGCTGTGAGTCAAAGATTTTCGAATCGGACGAAAAACTGATAGTGAATTGTAACGTTCAGGGCCTCCTAATGACGATGGAACACTAAAATTGCGTCCCGATTCAATACATCGTCCACCAGCAGACTTGACTTCATGGGTCTATTGCTGCCTCGGGCACCTTATGGCCGTTCTGCTGTGAGTCAAAGATTTTCGAATCGGACGAAAAACTGATAGTGAATTGTAACGTTCAGGGCCACCTAATGACGATGGATCACTCAAATTGCGTCCCGATTCAATACATCGTCCTGCAGCAGACTTGTCTCCATTGGTCTATTGCTGCCTCTGGCACCTTATGGCAGTCCTGCTGTGACTCAATGATTTTCGAATCGGACGAAAAACTGATAGTGAATTGCAACGTTCAGGGCCTCCTAATGACGATGGAACACTCAAATTGCGTCCCGATTCAATACATCGTCCTCCAGCAGACTTGTCTCCATGGGTCTATTGCTGCCTCGGGCACCTTATGGCCGTTCTGCTGTGAGTCAAAGATTTTCGAATCGGACGAAAAACTGATAGTGAATTGTAACATTCAGGTCCACCTAATGACGATGGACCACACAAATTGCGTCCCGATTCAGTACATCGTCCTCCAGCCGACCTGACTCCATGGGTCTATTGCTGCCTCGGGCACCTTATGGCCGTTCTGCTGTGAGTCTAGATTATCGAATGGGACGAAAAACTGATAGTGAATTGTAACGATCAGGGCCACCTAATGACGATGGATCACTCAAATTGCGTCCCGATTCAATACATCGTCCTCCAGCAGACTTGTCTCCATGGGTCTATTGCTGCCTCGGGCACCTTATGGCCGTTCTGCTGTGAGTCAAAGATTTTCGAATCGGACGAAAAACTGATAGTGAATTGTAACGTTCAGGGCCACCTAATGACGATGGATCACTCAAATTGCGTCCCGATTCAATACATCGTCCTCTAGCCGACATGTCTCCATGGGTCTATTGCTGCCTTGGCACCTTAAGGCCGTTCTGCTGTGAGTCAAAGATTTTCGAATCGGACGAAAAACTGATAGTGAATTGTAACGTTCAGGGCCACCTAATGACGATGGATCACTCAAATTGCGTCCCGATTCAATACAATGTCCTCCAGCAGACTGTCTCCATGGGTCTATTGCTGCCTCGGGCACCTTATGGCCGTTCAGCTGTGACTCAAAGATTTTCGAATCGGACGAAAAACTGATAGTGAATTGTAACGTTCAGGGCCACCTAATGACGATGGAACACTCAAATTGCGTCCCGATTCAATACATCGTCCTCCAGCCGACTTGTCTCCATGGGTCTATTGCTGCCTCGGGCACCTTATGGCCGTTCTGCTGTGAGTCAAAGATTTTCGAATCGGACGAAAAACAAATAGAGAATTGTAACTTTCAGGACCACCTAATGACGATGGATCAGTCAAATTGCGTCCCGATTCAATACATCGTCCTCCAGCAGACTTGACTTCATGGGTCTATTGCTGCTTCGGGCACCTTATGGCAGGCCTGCTGTGACTCAAAGATTTTCGAATCGGACGAAAAACTGATTGTGAATTGTAACGTTCAGGGCCTCCTAATGACGATGGAACACTCAAATTGCGTCCCGATTCAATATATCGTCCTCCAGCAGACTTGTCTCCATGGGTCTATTGCTGCCTCGGGCACCTTATGGCCGTTCTGCTGTGAGTTAAAGATTTTCGAATCGGACGAAAAACTGATAGTGAATTGTAACATTCAGGGCCACCTAGTGACGATGGACCACACAAATTGCGTCCCGATTCAGTACATCGTCCTCCAGCCGACTTGTCTCCATGGGTCTATTGCTGCCTCGGGCACCTTATGGCCGTTCTGCTGTGAGTCTAGATTATCGAATGGGACGAAAAACTGATAGTGAATTGTAACGTTCAGGGACACCTAATGACGATGGATCACTAAAATTGCGTCCCGATTCAATACATCGTCCTCCAGCAGACTTGTCTCCATGGGTCTATTGCTGCCTCGGGCACCTTATGGCCGTTCTGCTGTGAGTCAAAGATTTTCGAATCGGACGAAAAACTGATAGTGAATTGTAACGTTCAGGGCCTCCTAATGACGATGGAACACTAAAATTGCGTCCCGATTCAATACATCGTCCACCAGCAGACTTGACTTCATGGGTCTATTGCTGCCTCGGGCACCTTATGGCCGTTCTGCTGTGAGTCAAAGATTTTCGAATCGGACGAAAAACTGATAGTGAATTGTAACGTTCAGGGCCACCTAATGACGATGGATCACTCAAATTGCGTCCCGATTCAATACATCGTCCTGCAGCAGACTTGTCTCCATGGGTCTATTGCTGCCTCTGGCACCTTATGGCAGTCCTGCTGTGACTCAAAGATTTTCGAATCGGACGAAAAACTGATAGTGAATTGTAACGTTCAGGGCCTCCTAATGACGATGGAACACTCAAATTGCGTCCCGATTCAATACATCGTCCTCCAGCAGACTTGTCTCCATGGGTCTATTGCTGCCTCGGGCACCTTATGGCCGTTCTGCTGTGAGTCAAAGATTTTCGAATCGGACGAAAAACTGATAGTGAATTGTAACGTTCAGGGCCTCCTAATGACGATCGAACACTCAAATTGCGTCCCGATTAAATACATCGTCCTCCAGCCGACTTGTCTCCATGGGTCAATTGCTGCCTCGGTCACCTTATGGCCGTTCTGCTGTGAGTCAAAGATTTTCGAATCGGACGAAAAACTGATAGTGAATTTTAACGTTCAGGGCCTCCTAATGACGATGGAACACTAAAATTGCGTCCCGATTCAATACATCGTCCTCCAGCCGACCTGACTCCATGGGTCTATTGCTGCCTCGGGCACCTTATGGCCGTTCTGCTGTGAGTCTAGATTATCGAATGGGACGAAAAACTGATAGTGAATTGTAACGATCAGGGCCACCTAATGACGATGGATCACTCAAATTGCGTCCCGATTCAATACATCGTCCTCCAGCAGACTTGTCTCCATGGGTCTATTGCTGCCTCGGGCACCTTATGGCCGTTCTGCTGTGAGTCAAAGATTTTCGAATCGGACGAAAAACTGATAGTGAATTGTAACGTTCAGGGCCACCTAATGACGATGGATCACTCAAATTGCGTCCCGATTCAATACATCGTCCTCCAGCCGACATGTCTCCATGGGTCTATTGCTGCCTTGGCACCTTATGGCCGTTCTGCTGTGAGTCAAAGATTTTCGAATCGGACGAAAATCTGATAGTGAATTGTAACGTTCAGGGCCACCTAATGACGATGGATCACTCAAATTGCGTCCCGATTCAATACATTGTCCTCCAGCAGACTGTCTCCATGGGTCTATTGCAGCCTCGGGCACCTTATGGCCGTTCAGCTGTGACTCAAAGATTTTCGAATCGGACGAAAAACTGATAGTGAATTGTAACGTTCAGGGCCTCCTAATGACGATGGAACACTCAAATTGCGTCCCGATTCAATACATCGTCCTCCAACCGACTTGTCTCCATGGGTCTATTGCTGCCTCGGGCACCTTATGGCCGTTCTGCTGTGAGTCAAAGATTTTCGAATCGGACGAAGAACTGATAGTGAATTGTAACATTCAGGTCCACCTAATGACGATGGATCACTCAAATTGCGTCCCGATTCAATACATCGTCCTCCAGCCGACATGTCTCCATGGGTCTATTGCTGCCTTGGCACCATATGGCCGTTCTGCTGTGAGTCAAAGATTTTCGAATCGGACGAGAAACTGATAGTGAATTGTAACGTTCAGGGCCACCTAATGACGATGGATCACTCAAATTGCGTCCCGATTCAATACATTGTCCTCCAGCAGACTGTCTCCATGGGTCTATTGCTGCCTCGGGCACCTTATGGCCGTTCAGCTGTGACTCAAAGATTTTCGAATCGGACGAAAAACTGATAGTGAATTGTAACGTTCAGGGCCACCTAATGACGATGGAACACTCAAATTGCGTCCCGATTCAATACATCGTCCTCCAGCCGACTTGTCTCCATGGGTCTATTGCTGCCTCGGGCACCTTATGGCCGTTCTGCTGTGAGTCAAAGATTTTCGAATCGGACGAAAAACAAATAGAGAATTGTAACTTTCAGGACCACCTAATGACGATGGATCACTCAAATTGCGTCCCGATTAAATACATCGTCCTCCAGCCGACTTGTCTCCATGGGTCTATTGCTGCCTCGGTCACCTTATGGCCGTTCTGCTGTGAGTCAAAGATTTTCGAATCGGACGAAAAACTGATAGTGAATTGTAACGTTCAGGGCCTCCTAATGACGATGGAACACTAAAATTGCGTCCCGATTCAATACATCGTCCTCCAGCAGACTTGACTTCATGGGTCTATTGCTGCTTCGGGCACCTTATGGCAGGCCTGCTGTGACTCAAAGATTTTCGAATCGGACGAAAAACTGATTGTGAATTGTAACGTTCAGGGCCTCCTAATGACGATGGTACACTCAAATTGCGTCCCGATTCAATATATCGTCCTCCAGCAGACTTGTCTCCATGGGTCTATTGCTGCCTCGGGCACCTTATGGCCGTTCTGCTGTGAGTTAAAGATTTTCGAATCGGACGAAAAACTGATAGTGAATTGTAACATTCAGGGCCACCTAATGACGATGGACCACACAAATTGCGTCCCGATTCAGTACATCGTCCTCCAGCCGACTTGTCTCCATGGGTCTATTGCTGCCTCGGGCACCTTATGGCCGTTCTGCTGTGAGTCTAGATTATCGAATGGGACGAAAAACTGATAGTGAATTGTAACGTTCAGGGACACCTAACGACGATGGATCACTAAAATTGCGTCCCGATTCAATACATCGTCCTCCAGCAGACTTGTCTCCATGGGTCTATTGCTGCCTCGGGCACCTTATGGCCGTTCTGCTGTGAGTCAAAGATTTTCGAATCGGACGAAAAACTGATAGTGAATTGTAACGTTCAGGGCCTCCTAATGACGATGGAACACTAAAATTGCGTCCCGATTCAATACATCGTCCACCAGCAGACTTGACTTCATGGGTCTATTGCTGCCTCGGGCACCTTATGGCCGTTCTGCTGTGAGTCAAAGATTTTCGAATCGGACGAAAAACTGATAGTGAATTGTAACGTTCAGGGCCACCTAATGACGATGGATCACTCAAATTGCGTCCCGATTCAATACATCGTCCTGCAGCAGACTTGTCTCCATGGGTCTATTGCTGCCTCTGGCACCTTATGGCAGTCCTGCTGTGACTCAAAGATTTTCGAATCGGACGAAAAACTGATAGTGAATTGTAACGTTCAGGGCCTCCTAATGACGATGGAACACTCAAATTGCGTCCCGATTCAATACATCGTCCTCCAGCAGACTTGTCTCCATGGGTCTATTGCTGCCTCGGGCACCTTATGGCCGTTCTGCTGTGAGTCAAAGATTTTCGAATCGGACGAAAAACTGATAGTGAATTGTAACATTCAGGGCCACCTAATGACGATGGACCACACAAATTGCGTCCCGATTCAGTACATCGTCCTCCAGCCGACCTGACTCCATGGGTCTATTGCTGCCTCGGGCACCTTATGGCCGTTCTGCTGTGAGTCTAGATTATCGAATGGGACGAAAAACTGATAGTGAATTGTAACGATCAGGGCCACCTAATGACGATGGATCACTCAAATTGCGTCCCGATTCAATACATCGTCCTCCAGCAGACTTGTCTCCATGGGTCTATTGCTGCCTCGGGCACCTTATGGCCGTTCTGCTGTGAGTCAAAGATTTTCGAATCGGACGAAAAACTGATAGTGAATTGTAACGTTCAGGGCCTCCTAATGACGATCGAACACTCAAATTGCGTCCCGATTAAATACATCGTCCTCCAGCCGACTTGTCTCCATGGGTCAATTGCTGCCTCGGTCACCTTATGGCCGTTCTGCTGTGAGTCAAAGATTTTCGAATCGGACGAAAAACTGATAGTGAATTGTAACGTTCAGGGCCTCCTAATGACGATGGAACACTAAAATTGCGTCCCGATTCAATACATCGTCCTCCAGCAGACTTGACTTCATGGGTCTATTGCTGCCTCGGGCACCTTATGGCAGGCCTGCTGTGACTCAAAGATTTTCGAATCGGACGAAAAACTGATTGTGAATTGTAACGTTCAGGGCCTCCTAATGACGATGGAACACTCAAATTGCGTCCCGATTCAATATATCGTCCTCCAGCAGACTTGTCTCCATGGGTCTATTGCTGCCTCGGGCACCTTATGGCCGTTCTGCTGTGAGTTAAAGATTTTCGAATCGGACGAAAAACTGATAGTGAATTGTAACATTCAGGGCCACCTAATGACGATGGACCACACAAATTGCGTCCCGATTCAGTACATCGTCCTCCAGCCGACTTGTCTCCATGGGTCTATTGCTGCCTCGGGCACCTTATGGCCGTTCTGCTGTGAGTCTAGATTATCGAATGGGACGAAAAACTGATAGTGAATTGTAACGTTCAGGGACACCTAATGACGATGGATCACTCAAATTGCGTCCCGATTCAATACATCGTCCTCCAGCAGACTTGTCTCCATGGGTCTATTGCTGCCTCGGGCACCTTATGGCCGTTCTGCTGTGAGTCAAAGATTTTCGAATCGGACGAAAAACTGATAGTGAATTGTAACGTTCAGGGCCTCCTAATGACGATGGAACACTAAAATTGCGTCCCGATTCAATACATCGTCCTCCAGCAGACTTGTCTCCATGGGTCTATTGCTGCCTCGGGCACCTTATGGCCGTTCTGCTGTGAGTCAAAGATTTTCGAATCGGACGAAAAACTGATAGTGAATTGTAACGTTCAGGGCCACCTAATGACGATGGATCACTCAAATTGCGTCCCGATTCAATACATCGTCCTCCATTCGACTTGTCTCCATGGGTCTATTGCTGCCTCGGGCACCTTATGGCCGTTCTGCTGTGAGTCAAAGATTTTCGAATCGGACGAAGAACTGATAGTGAATTGTAACATTCAGGGCCACCTAATGACGATGGATCACTCAAATTGCGTCCCGATTCAATACATCGTCCTCCAGCCGACATGTCTCCATGGGTCTATTGCTGCCTTGGCACCATATGGCCGTTCTGCTGTGAGTCAAAGATTTTCGAATCGGACGAGAAACTGATAGTGAATTGTAACGTTCAGGGCCACCTAATGACGATGGATCACTCAAATTGCGTCCCGATTCAATACATTGTCCTCCAGCAGACTGTCTCCATGGGTCTATTGCTGCCTCGGGCACCTTATGGCCGTTCAGCTGTGACTCAAAGATTTTCGAATCGGACGAAAAACTGATAGTGAATTGTAACGTTCAGGGCCACCTAATGACGATGGACCACACAAATTGCGTCCCGATTCAGTACATCGTCCTCCAGCCGACTTGTCTCCATGGGTCTATTGCTGCCTCGGGCACCTTATGGCCGTTCTGCTGTGAGTCTAGATTATCGAATGGGACGAAAAACTGATAGTGAATTGTAACGTTCAGGGACACCTAATGACGATGGATCACTAAAATTGCGTCCCGATTCAATACATCGTCCTCCAGCAGACTTGTCTCCATGGGTCTATTGCTGCCTCGGGCACCTTATGGCCGTTCTGCTGTGAGTCAAAGATTTTCGAATCGGACGAAAAACTGATAGTGAATTGTAACGTTCAGGGCCTCCTAATGACGATGGAACACTAAAATTGCGTCCCGATTCAATACATCGTCCACCAGCAGACTTGACTTCATGGGTCTATTGCTGCCTCGGGCACCTTATGGCCGTTCTGCTGTGAGTCAAAGATTTTCGAATCGGACGAAAAACTGATAGTGAATTGTAACGTTCAGGGCCACCTAATGACGATGGATCACTCAAATTGCGTCCCGATTCAATACATCGTCCTGCAGCAGACTTGTCTCCATGGGTCTATTGCTGCCTCTGGCACCTTATGGCAGTCCTGCTGTGACTCAAAGATTTTCGAATCGGACGAAAAACTGATAGTGAATTGTAACGTTCAGGGCCTCCTAATGACGATGGAACACTCAAATTGCGTCCCGATTCAATACATCGTCCTCCAGCAGACTTGTCTCCATGGGTCTATTGCTGCCTCGGGCACCTTATGGCCGTTCTGCTGTGAGTCAAAGATTTTCGAATCGGACGAAAAACTGATAGTGAATTGTAACATTCAGGGCCACCTAATGACGATGGACCACACAAATTGCGTCCCGATTCAGTACATCGTCCTCCAGCCGACCTGACTCCATGGGTCTATTGCTGCCTCGGGCACCTTATGGCCGTTCTGCTGTGAGTCTAGATTATCGAATGGGACGAAAAACTGATAGTGAATTGTAACGATCAGGGCCACCTAATGACGATGGATCACTCAAATTGCGTCCCGATTCAATACATCGTCCTCCAGCAGACTTGTCTCCATGGGTCTATTGCTGCCTCGGGCACCTTATGGCCGTTCTGCTGTGAGTCAAAGATTTTCGAATCGGACGAAAAACTGATAGTGAATTGTAACGTTCAGGGCCTCCTAATGACGATCGAACACTCAAATTGCGTCCCGATTAAATACATCGTCCTCCAGCCGACTTGTCTCCATGGGTCAATTGCTGCCTCGGTCACCTTATGGCCGTTCTGCTGTGAGTCAAAGATTTTCGAATCGGACGAAAAACTGATAGTGAATTGTAACGTTCAGGGCCTCCTAATGACGATGGAACACTAAAATTGCGTCCCGATTCAATACATCGTCCTCCAGCAGACTTGTCTCCATGGGTCTATTGCTGCCTCGGGCACCTTATGGCCGTTCTGCTGTGAGTCAAAGATTTTCGAATCGGACGAAAAACTGATAGTGAATTGTAACGTTCAGGGCCACCTAATGACGATGGATCACTCAAATTGCGTCCCGATTCAATACATCGTCCTCCAGCCGACATGTCTCCATGGGTCTATTGCTGCCTTGGCACCTTATGGCCGTTCTGCTGTGAGTCAAAGATTTTCGAATCGGACGAAAAACTAATAGTGAATTGTAACGTTCAGGGCCACCTAATGACGATGGATCACTCAAATTGCGTCCCGATTCAATACATTGTCCTCCAGCAGACTGTCTCCATGGGTCTATTGCAGCCTCGGGCACCTTATGGCCGTTCAGCTGTGACTCAAAGATTTTCGAATCGGACGAAAAACTGATAGTGAATTGTAACGTTCAGGGCCTCCTAATGACGATGGAACACTCAAATTGCGTCCCGATTCAATACATCGTCCTCCAACCGACTTGTCTCCATGGGTCTATTGCTGCCTCGGGCACCTTATGGCCGTTCTGCTGTGAGTCAAAGATTTTCGAATCGGACGAAGAACTGATAGTGAATTGTAACATTCAGGGCCACCTAATGACGATGGATCACTCAAATTGCGTCCCGATTCAATACATCGTCCTCCAGCCGACATGTCTCCATGGGTCTATTGCTGCCTTGGCACCATATGGCCGTTCTGCTGTGAGTCAAAGATTTTCGAATCGGACGAGAAACTGATAGTGAATTGTAACGTTCAGGGCCACCTAATGACGATGGATCACTCAAATTGCGTCCCGATTCAATACATTGTCCTCCAGCAGACTGTCTCCATGGGTCTATTGCTGCCTCGGGCACCTTATGGCCGTTCAGCTGTGACTCAAAGATTTTCGAATCGGACGAAAAACTGATAGTGAATTGTAACATTCAGGGCCACCTAATGACGATGGACCACACAAATTGCGTCCCGATTCAGTACATCGTCCTCCAGCCGACCTGACTCCATGGGTCTATTGCTGCCTCGGGCACCTTATGGCCGTTCTGCTGTGAGTCTAGATTATCGAATGGGACGAAAAACTGATAGTGAATTGTAACGATCAGGGCCACCTAATGACGATGGATCACTCAAATTGCGTCCCGATTCAATACATCGTCCTCCAGCAGACTTGTCTCCATGGGTCTATTGCTGCCTCGGGCACCTTATGGCCGTTCTGCTGTGAGTCAAAGATTTTCGAATCGGACGAAAAACTGATAGTGAATTGTAACGTTCAGGGCCTCCTAATGACGATCGAACACTCAAATTGCGTCCCGATTAAATACATCGTCCTCCAGCCGACTTGTCTCCATGGGTCAATTGCTGCCTCGGTCACCTTATGGCCGTTCTGCTGTGAGTCAAAGATTTTCGAATCGGACGAAAAACTGATAGTGAATTGTAACGTTCAGGGCCTCCTAATGACGATGGAACACTAAAATTGCGTCCTGATTCAATACATCGTCCTCCAGCAGACTTGACTTCATGGGTCTATTGCTGCCTCGGGCACCTTATGGCAGGCCTGCTGTGACTCAAAGATTTTCGAATCGGACGAAAAACTGATTGTGAATTGTAACGTTCAGGGCCTCCTAATGACGATGGAACACTCAAATTGCGTCCCGATTCAATATATCGTCCTCCAGCAGACTTGTCTCCATGGGTCTATTGCTGCCTCGGGCACCTTATGGCCGTTCTGCTGTGAGTTAAAGATTTTCGAATCGGACGAAAAACTGATAGTGAATTGTAACATTCAGGGCCACCTAATGACGATGGACCACACAAATTGCGTCCCGATTCAGTACATCGTCCTCCAGCCGACTTGTCTCCATGGGTCTATTGCTGCCTCGGGCACCTTATGGCCGTTCTGCTGTGAGTCTAGATTATCGAATGGGACGAAAAACTGATAGTGAATTGTAACGTTCAGGGACACCTAATGACGATGGATCACTCAAATTGCGTCCCGATTCAATACATCGTCCTCCAGCAGACTTGTCTCCATGGGTCTATTGCTGCCTCGGGCACCTTATGGCCGTTCTGCTGTGAGTCAAAGATTTTCGAATCGGACGAAAAACTGATAGTGAATTGTAACGTTCAGGGCCTCCTAATGACGATGGAACACTAAAATTGCGTCCCGATTCAATACATCGTCCTCCAGCAGACTTGTCTCCATGGGTCTATTGCTGCCTCGGGCACCTTATGGCCGTTCTGCTGTGAGTCAAAGATTTTCGAATCGGACGAAAAACTGATAGTGAATTGTAACGTTCAGGGCCACCTAATGACGATGGATCACTCAAATTGCGTCCCGATTCAATACATCGTCCTCCAGCCGACATGTCTCCATGGGTCTATTGCTGCCTTGGCACCTTATGGCCGTTCTGCTGTGAGTCAAAGATTTTCGAATCGGACGAAAAACTAATAGTGAATTGTAACGTTCAGGGCCACCTAATGACGATGGACCACACAAATTGCGTCCCGATTCAGTACATCGTCCTCCAGCCGACTTGTCTCCATGGGTCTATTGCTGCCTCGGGCACCTTATGGCCGTTCTGCAGTGAGTCTAGATTATCGAATGGGACGAAAAACTGATAGTGAATTGTAACGTTCAGGGACACCTAATGACGATGGATCACTAAAATTGCGTCCCGATTCAATACATCGTCCTCCAGCCGACATGTCTCCATGGGTCTATTGCTGCCTTGGCACCATATGGCCGTTCTGCTGTGAGTCAAAGATTTTCGAATCGGACGAGAAACTGATAGTGAATTGTAACGTTCAGGGCCACCTAATGACGATGGATCACTCAAATTGCGTCCCGATTCAATACATTGTCCTCCAGCAGACTGTCTCCATGGGTCTATTGCTGCCTCGGGCACCTTATGGCCGTTCAGCTGTGACTCAAAGATTTTCGAATCGGACGAAAAACTGATAGTGAATTGTAACGTTCAGGGCCACCTAATGACGATGGAACACTCAAATTGCGTCCCGATTCAATACATCGTCCTCCAGCCGACTTGTCTCCATGGGTCTATTGCTGCCTCGGGCACCTTATGGCCGTTCTGCTGTGAGTCAAAGATTTTCGAATCGGACGAAAAACAAATAGAGAATTGTAACTTTCAGGACCACCTAATGACGATGGATCACTCAAATTGCGTCCCGATTAAATACATCGTCCTCCAGCCGACTTGTCTCCATGGGTCTATTGCTGCCTCGGTCACCTTATGGCCGTTCTGCTGTGAGTCAAAGATTTTCGAATCGGACGAAAAACTGATAGTGAATTGTAACGTTCAGGGCCTCCTAATGACGATGGAACACTAAAATTGCGTCCCGATTCAATACATCGTCCTCCAGCAGACTTGACTTCATGGGTCTATTGCTGCTTCGGGCACCTTATGGCAGGCCTGCTGTGACTCAAAGATTTTCGAATCGGACGAAAAACTGATTGTGAATTGTAACGTTCAGGGCCTCCTAATGACGATGGAACACTCAAATTGCGTCCTGATTCAATATATCGTCCTCCAGCAGACTTGTCTCCATGGGTCTATTGCTGCCTCGGGCACCTTATGGCCGTTCTGCTGTGAGTTAAAGATTTTCGAATCGGACGAAAAACTGATAGTGAATTGTAACATTCAGGGCCACCTAATGACGATGGACCACACAAATTGCGTCCCGATTCAGTACATCGTCCTCCAGCCGACTTGTCTCCATGGGTCTATTGCTGCCTCGGGCACCTTATGGCCGTTCTGCAGTGAGTCTAGATTATCGAATGGGACGAAAAACTGATAGTGAATTGTAACGTTCAGGGACACCTAATGACGATGGATCACTAAAATTGCGTCCCGATTCAATACATCGTCCTCCAGCAGACTTGTCTCCATGGGTCTATTGCTGCCTCGGGCACCTTATGGCCGTTCTGCTGTGAGTCAAAGATTTTCGAATCGGACGAAAAACTGATAGTGAATTGTAACGTTCAGGGCCTCCTAATGACGATGGAACACTAAAATTGCGTCCCGAATCAATACATCGTCCACCAGCAGACTTGACTTCATGGGTCTATTGCTGCCTCGGGCACCTTATGGCCGTTCTGCTGTGAGTCAAAGATTTTCGAATCGGACGAAAAACTGATAGTGAATTGTAACGTTCAGGGCCACCTAATGACGATGGATCACTCAAATTGCGTCCCGATTCAATACATCGTCCTGCAGCAGACTTGTCTCCATGGGTCTATTGCTGCCTCTGGCACCTTATGGCAGTCCTGCTGTGACTCAAAGATTTTCGAATCGGACGAAAAACTGATAGTGAATTGTAACGTTCAGGGCCTCCTAATGACGATGGAACACTCAAATTGCGTCCCGATTCAATACATCGTCCTCCAGCAGACTTGTCTCCATGGGTCTATTGCTGCCTCGGGCACCTTATGGCCGTTCTGCTGTGAGTCAAAGATTTTCGAATCGGACGAAAAACTGATAGTGAATTGTAACATTCAGGGCCACCTAATGACGATGGACCACACAAATTGCGTCCCGATTCAGTACATCGTCCTCCAGCCGACCTGACTCCATGGGTCTATTGCTGCCTCGGGCACCTTATGGCCGTTCTGCTGTGAGTCTAGATTATCGAATGGGACGAAAAACTGATAGTGAATTGTAACGATCAGGGCCACCTAATGACGATGGATCACTCAAATTGCGTCCCGATTCAATACATCGTCCTCCAGCAGACTTGTCTCCATGGGTCTATTGCTGCCTCGGGCACCTTATGGCCGTTCTGCTGTGAGTCAAAGATTTTCGAATCGGACGAAAAACTGATAGTGAATTGTAACGTTCAGGGCCTCCTAATGACGATCGAACACTCAAATTGCGTCCCGATTAAATACATCGTCCTCCAGCCGACTTGTCTCCATGGGTCAATTGCTGCCTCGGTCACCTTATGGCCGTTCTGCTGTGAGTCAAAGATTTTCGAATCGGACGAAAAACTGATAGTGAATTGTAACGTTCAGGGCCTCCTAATGACGATGGAACACTAAAATTGCGTCCCGATTCAATACATCGTCCTCCAGCAGACTTGACTTCATGGGTCTATTGCTGCCCCGGGCACCTTGTGGCAGGCCTGCTGTGACTCAAAGATTTTCGAATCGGACGAAAAACTGATTGTGAATTGTAACGTTCAGGGCCTCCTAATGACGATGGAACACTCAAATTGCGTCCCGATTCAATATATCGTCCTCCAGCAGACTTGTCTCCATGGGTCTATTGCTGCCTCGGGCACCTTATGGCCGTTCTGCTGTGAGTTAAAGATTTTCGAATCGGACGAAAAACTGATAGTGAATTGTAACATTCAGGGCCACCTAATGACGATGGACCACACAAATTGCGTCCCGATTCAGTACATCGTCCTCCAGCCGACTTGTCTCCATGGGTCTATTGCTGCCTCGGGCACCTTATGGCCGTTCTGCTGTGAGTCTAGATTATCGAATGGGACGAAAAACTGATAGTGAATTGTAACGTTCAGGGACACCTAATGACGATGGATCACTCAAATTGCGTCCCGATTCAATACATCGTCCTCCAGCAGACTTGTCTCCATGGGTCTATTGCTGCCTCGGGCACCTTATGGCCGTTCTGCTGTGAGTCAAAGATTTTCGAATCGGACGAAAAACTGATAGTGAATTGTAACGTTCAGGGCCTCCTAATGACGATGGAACACTAAAATTGCGTCCCGATTCAATACATCGTCCACCAGCAGAATTGACTTCATGGGTCTATTGCTGCCTCGGGCACCTTATGGCCGTTCTGCTGTGAGTCAAAGATTTTCGAATCGGACGAAAAACTGATAGTGAATTGTAACGTTCAGGGCCACCTAATGACGATGGATCACTCAAATTGCGTCCCGATTCAATACATCGTCCTGCAGCAGACTTGTCTCCATGGGTCTATTGCTGCCTCTGGCACCTTATGGCAGTCCTGCTGTGACTCAAAGATTTTCGAATCGGACGAAAAACTGGTAGTGAATTGTAACGTTCAGGGCCTCCTAATGACGATGGACCACACAAATTGCGTCCCGATTCAGTACATCGTCCTCCAGCCGACCTGACTCCATGGGTCTATTGCTGCCTCGGGCACCTTATGGCCGTTCTGCTGTGAGTCTAGATTATCGAATGGGACGAAAAACTGATAGTGAATTGTAACGATCAGGGCCACCTAATGACGATGGATCACTCAAATTGCGTCCCGATTCAATACATCGTCCTCCAGCAGACTTGTCTCCATGGGTCTATTGCTGCCTCGGGCACCTTATGGCCGTTCTGCTGTGAGTCAAAGATTTTCGAATCGGACGAAAAACTGATAGTGAATTGTAACGTTCAGGGCCTCCTAATGACGATCGAACACTCAAATTGCGTCCCGATTCAATACATCGTCCTCCAGCAGACTTGTCTCCATGCGTCTATTGCTGCCTCGGGCACCTTATGGCCGTTCTGCTGTGAGTCAAAGATTTTCGATTCGGACGAAAAACTGATAGTGAATTGTAACTTTCAGGGCCACCTAATGACGATGGATCACTCAAATTGCGTCCCGATTCAATACATCGTCCTCCAGCAGACTTGTCTCCATGGGTCTATTGCTGCCTCGGGCACCTTATGGCCGTTCTGCTGTGAGTCAAAGATTTTCGAATCGGACGAAAAACTGATAGTGAATTGTAACGTTCAGGGCCTCCTAATGACGATGGAACACTAAAATTGCGTCCCGATTCAATACATCGTCCTCCAGCAGACTTGACTTCATGGGTCTATTGCTGCTTCGGGCACCTTATGGCAGGCCTGCTGTGACTCAAAGATTTTCGACCCATGAAGTCAATTCTGCTGGTGGACGATGTATTGAATCGGGACGCAATTTTAGTGTTCCATCGTCATTAGGAGGCCCTGAACGTTACAATTCACTATCAGTTTTTCGTCCCATTCGATAATCTAGACTCACAGCAGAACGGCCATAAGGTGCCCGAGGCAGCAATAGACCCATGGAGACAAGTCGGCTGGAGGACGATGTACTGAATCGGGACGCAATTTGTGTGGTCCATCGTCATTAGGTGGCCCTGAATGTTACAATTCACTATCAGTTTTTCGTCCGATTCGAAAATCTTTAACTCACAGCAGAACGGCCATAAGGTGCCCGAGGCAGCAATAGACCCATGGAGACAAGTCTGCTGGAGGACGATATATTGAATCGGGACGCAATTTGAGTGTTCCATCGTCATTAGGAGGCCCTGAACGTTACAATTCACAATCAATTTTTCGTCCGATTCGAAAATCTTTGAGTCACAGCAGGCCTGCCATAAGGTGCCCGAGGCAGCAATAGACCCATGAAGTCAAGTCTGCTGGAGGACGATGTATTGAATCGGGACGCAATTTTAGTGTTCCATCGTCATTAGGAGGCCCTGAACGTTACAATTCACTATCAGTTTTTCGTCCGATTCGAAAATCTTTGACTCACAGCAGAACGGCCATAAGGTGACCGAGGCAGCAATTGACCCATGGAGACAAGTCGGCTGGAGGACGATGTATTTAATCGGGACGCAATTTGAGTGTTCGATCGTCATTAGGAGGCCCTGAACGTTACAATTCACTATCAGTTTTTCGTCCGATTCGAAAATCTTTGACTCACAGCAGAACGGCCATAAGGTGCCCGAGGCAGCAATAGACCCATGGAGACAAGTCTGCTGGAGGACGATGTATTGAATCGGGACGCAATTTGAGTGATCCATCGTCATTAGGTGGACCTGAAAGTTACAATTCACTATCAGTTTTTCGTCCGAATCGAAAATCTTTGACTCACAGCAGAACGGCCATAAGGTGCCCGAGGCAGCAATAGACGCATGGAGACAAGTCTGCTGGAGGACGATGTATTGAATCGGGACGCAATTTGAGTGTTCGATCGTCATTAGGAGGCCCTGAACGTTACAATTCACTATCAGTTTTTCGTCCGATTCGAAAATCTTTGACTCACAGCAGAACGGCCATAAGGTGCCCGAGGCAGCAATAGACCCATGGAGACAAGTCTGCTGGAGGACGATGTATTGAATCGGGACGCAATTTGAGTGATCCATCGTCATTAGGTGGCCCTGATCGTTACAATTCACTATCAGTTTTTCGTCCCATTCGATAATCTAGACTCACAGCAGAACGGCCATAAGGTGCCCGAGGCAGCAATAGACCCATGGAGTCAGGTCGGCTGGAGGACGATGTACTGAATCGGGACGCAATTTGTGTGGTCCATCGTCATTAGGTGGCCCTGAATGTTACAATTCACTATCAGTTTTTCGTCCGATTCGAAAATCTTTGACTCACAGCAGAACGGCCATAAGGTGCCCGCGGCAGCAATAGACCCATGGAGACAAGTCTGCTGGAGGACGATGTATTGAATCGGGACGCAATTTGAGTGTTCCATCGTCATTAGGAGGCCCTGAACGTTACAATTCACTACCAGTTTTTCGTCCGATTCGAAAATCTTTGAGTCACAGCAGGACTGCCATAAGGTGCCAGAGGCAGCAATAGACCCATGGAGACAAGTCTGCTGCAGGACGATGTATTGAATCGGGACGCAATTTGAGTGATCCATCGTCATTAGGTGGCCCTGAACGTTACAATTCACTATCAGTTTTTCGTCCGATTCGAAAATCTTTGACTCACAGCAGAACGGCCATAAGGTGCCCGAGGCAGCAATAGACCCATGAAGTCAATTCTGCTGGTGGACGATGTATTGAATCGGGACGCAATTTTAGTGTTCCATCGTCATTAGGAGGCCCTGTACGTTACAATTCACTATCAGTTTTTCGTCCGATTCGAAAATCTTTGACTCACAGCAGAACGGCCATAAGGTGCCCGAGGCAGCAATAGACCCATGGAGACAAGTCTGCTGGAGGACGATGTATTGAATCGGGACGCAATTTGAGTGATCCATCGTCATTAGGTGTCCCTGAACGTTACAATTCACTATCAGTTTTTCGTCCCATTCGATAATCTAGACTCACAGCAGAACGGCCATAAGGTGCCCGAGGCAGCAATAGACCCATGGAGACAAGTCGGCTGGAGGACGATGTACTGAATCGGGACGCAATTTGTGTGGTCCATCGTCATTAGGTGGCCCTGAATGTTACAATTCACTATCAGTTTTTCGTCCGATTCGAAAATCTTTAACTCACAGCAGAACGGCCATAAGGTGCCCGAGGCAGCAATAGACCCATGGAGACAAGTCTGCTGGAGGACGATATATTGAATCGGGACGCAATTTGAGTGTTCCATCGTCATTAGGAGGCCCTTAACGTTACAATTCACAATCAGTTTTTCGTCCGATTCGAAAATCTTTGAGTCACAGCAGGCCTGCCATAAGGTGCCCGAGGCAGCAATAGACCCATGAAGTCAAGTCTGCTGGAGGACGATGTATTGAATCGGGACGCAATTTTAGTGTTCCATCGTCATTAGGAGGCCCTGAACGTTACAATTCACTATCAGTTTTTCGTCCGATTCGAAAATCTTTGACTCACAGCAGAACGGCCATAAGGTGACCGAGGCAGCAATTGACCCATGGAGACAAGTCGGCTGGAGGACGATGTATTTAATCGGGACGCAATTTGAGTGTTCGATCGTCATTAGGAGGCCCTGAACGTTACAATTCACTATCAGTTTTTCGTCCGATTCGAAAATCTTTGACTCACAGCAGAACGGCCATAAGGTGCCCGAGGCAGCAATAGACCCATGGAGACAAGTCTGCTGGAGGACGATGTATTGAATCGGGACGCAATTTGAGTGATCCATCGTCATTAGGTGGCCCTGATCGTTACAATTCACTATCAGTTTTTCGTCCCATTCGATAATCTAGACTCACAGCAGAACGGCCATAAGGTGCCCGAGGCAGCAATAGACCCATGGAGTCAGGTCGGCTGGAGGACGATGTACTGAATCGGGACGCAATTTGTGTGGTCCATCGTCATTAGGTGGCCCTGAATGTTACAATTCACTATCAGTTTTTCGTCCGATTCGAAAATCTTTGACTCACAGCAGAACGGCCATAAGGTGCCCGAGGCAGCAATAGACCCATGGAGACAAGTCTGCTGGAGGACGATGTATTGAATCGGGACGCAATTTGAGTGTTCCATCGTCATTAGGAGGCCCTGAACGTTACAATTCACTATCAGTTTTTCGTCCGATTCGAAAATCTTTGAGTCACAGCAGGACTGCCATAAGGTGCCAGAGGCAGCAATAGACCCATGGAGACAAGTCTGCTGCAGGACGATGTATTGAATCGGGACGCAATTTGAGTGATCCATCGTCATTAGGTGGCCCTGAACGTTACAATTCACTATCAGTTTTTCGTCCGATTCGAAAATCTTTGACTCACAGCAGAACGGCCATAAGGTGCCCGAGGCAGCAATAGACCCATGAAGTCAAGTCTGCTGGTGGACGATGTATTGAATCGGGACGCAATTTTAGTGTTCCATCGTCATTAGGAGGCCCTGAACGTTACAATTCACTATCAGTTTTTCGTCCGATTCGAAAATCTTTGACTCACAGCAGAACGGCCATAAGGTGCCCGAGGCAGCAATAGACCCATGGAGACAAGTCTGCTGGAGGACGATGTATTGAATCGGGACGCAATTTTAGTGATCCATCGTCATTAGGTGTCCCTGAACGTTACAATTCACTATCAGTTTTTCGTCCCATTCGATAATCTAGACTCACAGCAGAACGGCCATAAGGTGCCCGAGGCAGCAATAGACCCATGGAGACAAGTCGGCTGGAGGACGATGTACTGAATCGGGACGCAATTTGTGTGGTCCATCGTCATTAGGTGGCCCTGAATGTTACAATTCACTATCAGTTTTTCGTCCGATTCGACAATCTTTAACTCACAGCAGAACGGCCATAAGGTGCCCGAGGCAGCAATAGACCCATGGAGACAAGTCTGCTGGAGGACGATATATTGAATCGGGACGCAATTTGAGTGTTCCATCGTCATTAGGAGGCCCTGAACGTTACAATTCACAATCAGTTTTTCGTCCGATTCGAAAATCTTTGAGTCACAGCAGGCCTGCCATAAGGTGCCCGAAGCAGCAATAGACCCATGAAGTCAAGTCTGCTGGAGGACGATGTATTGAATCGGGACGCAATTTTAGTGTTCCATCGTCATTAGGAGGCCCTGAACGTTACAATTCACTATCAGTTTTTCGTCCGATTCGAAAATCTTTGACTCACAGCAGAACGGCCATAAGGTGACCGAGGCAGCAATAGACCCATGGAGACAAGTCGGCTGGAGGACGATGTATTTAATCGGGACGCAATTTGAGTGATCCATCGTCATTAGGTGGTCCTGAAAGTTACAATTCTCTATTTGTTTTTCGTCCGATTCGAAAATATTTGACTCACAGCAGAACGGCCATAAGGTGCCCGAGGCAGCAATAGACCCATGGAGACAAGTCGGCTGGAGGACGATGTATTGAATCGGGACGCAATTTGAGTGTTCCATCGTCATTAGGTGGCCCTGAACGTTACAATTCACTATCAGTTTTTCGTCCGATTCGAAAATCTTTGAGTCACAGCTGAACGGCCATAAGGTGCCCGAGGCAGCAATAGACCCATGGAGACAGTCTGCTGGAGGACAATGTATTGAATCGGGACGCAATTTGAGTGATCCATCGTCATTAGGTGGCCCTGAACGTTACAATTCACTATCAGTTTCTCGTCCGATTCGAAAATCTTTGACTCACAGCAGAACGGCCATTTGGTGCCAAGGCAGCAATAGACCCATGGAGACATGTCGGCTGGAGGACGATGTATTGAATCGGGACGCAATTTGAGTGATCCATCGTCATTAGGTGGCCCTGAATGTTACAATTCACTATCAGTTCTTCGTCCGATTCGAAAATCTTTGACTCACAGCAGAACGGCCATAAGGTGCCCGAGGCAGCAATAGACCCATGGAGACAAGTCGGTTGGAGGACGATGTATTGAATCGGGACGCAATTTGAGTGTTCCATCGTCATTAGGAGGCCCTGAACGTTACAATTCACTATCAGTTTTTCGTCCGATTTGAAAATCTTTGAGTCACAGCTGAACGGCCATAAGGTGCCCGAGGCTGCAATAGACCCATGGAGACAGTCTGCTGGAGGACAATGTATAGAATCGGGACGCAATTTGAGTGATCCATCGTCATTAGGTGGCCCTGAACGTTACAATTCACTATCAGTTTTTCGTCCGATTCGAAAATCTTTGACTCACAGCAGAACGGCCATAAGGTGCCAAGGCAGCAATAGACCCATGGAGACATGTCGGCTGGAGGACGATGTATTGAATCGGGACGCAATTTGAGTGATCCATCGTCATTAGGTGGCCCTGAACGTTACAATTCACTATCAGTTTTTCGTCCGATTCGAAAATCTTTGACTCACAGCAGAACGGCCATAAGGTGCCCGAGGCAGCAATAGACCCATGGAGACAAGTCTGCTGGAGAACGATGTATTGAATCGGGACGCAATTTGAGTGATCCATCGTCATTAGGTGGCCCTGATCGTTACAATTCACTATCAGTTTTTCGTCCCATTCGATAATCTAGACTCACAGCAGAACGGCCATAAGGTGCCCGAGGCAGCAATAGACCCATGGAGTCAGGTCGGCTGGAGGACGATGTACTGAATCGGGACGCAATTTGTGTGGTCCATCGTCATTAGGTGGACCTGAATGTTACAATTCACTATCAGTTTTTCGTCCGATTCGAAAATCTTTGACTCACAGCAGAACGGCCATAAGGTGCCCGAGGCAGCAATAGACCCATGGAGACAAGTCTGCTGGAGGACGATGTATTGAATCGGGACGCAATTTGAGTGTTCCATCGTCATTAGGAGGCCCTGAACGTTGCAATTCACTATCAGTTTTTCGTCCGATTCGAAAATCTTTGAGTCACAAAAGGACTGCCATAAGGTGCCAGAGGCAGCAATAGACCCATGGAGACAAGTCTGCTGCAGGACGATGTATTGAATCGGGACGCAATTTGAGTGATCCATCGTCATTAGGTGGCCCTGAACGTTACAATTCACTATCAGTTTTTCGTCCGATTCGAAAATCTTTGACTCACAGCAGAACGGCCATAAGGTGCCCGAGGCAGCAATAGACCCATGAAGTCAAGTCTGCTGGAGGACGATGTATTGAATCGGGACGCAATTTTAGTTTTCCATCGTCATTAGGAGGCCCTGAACGTTACAATTCACTATCAGTTTTTCGTCCGATTCGAAAATCTTTGAGTCACAGCAGGCCTGCCATAAGGTGCCCGAGGCAGCAATAGACCCATGATGTCAAGTCTGCTGGAGGACGATGTATTGAATCGGGACGCAATTTTAGTGTTCCATCGTCATTAGGAGGCCCTGAACGTTACAATTCACAATCAGTTTTTCGTCCGACTCGAAAATCTTTGAGTCACAGCAGGCCTGCCATAAGGTGCCCGAGGCAGCAATAGACCCATGAAGTCAAGTCTGCTGGAGGACGATGTATTGAATCGGGACGCAATTTTAGTGTTCCATCGTCATTAGGAGGCCCTGAACGTTAAAATTCACTATCAGTTTTTCGTCCGATTCGAAAATCTTTGACTCACAGCAGAACGGCCATAAGGTGACCGAGGCAGCAATTGACCCATGGAGACAAGTCGGCTGGAGGACGATGTATTTAATCGGGACGCAATTTGAGTGTTCGATCGTCATTAGGAGGCCCTGAACGTTACAATTCACTATCAGTTTTTCGTCCGATTCGAAAATCTTTGACTCACAGCAGAACGGCCATAAGGTGCCCGAGGCAGCAATAGACCCATGGAGACAAGTCTGCTGGAGGACGATGTATTGAATCGGGACGCAATTTGAGTGATCCATCGTCATTAGGTGGCCCTGATCGTTACAATTCACTATCAGTTTTTCGTCCCATTCGATAATCTAGACTCACAGCAGAACGGCCATAAGGTGCCCGAGGCAGCAATAGACCCATGGAGTCAGGTCGGCTGGAGGACGATGTACTGAATCGGGACGCAATTTGTGTGGTCCATCGTCATTAGGTGGCCCTGAATGTTACAATTCACTATCAGTTTTTCGTCCGATTCGAAAATCTTTGACTCACAGCAGAACGGCCATAAGGTGCCCGAGGCAGCAATAGACCCATGGAGACAAGTCTGCTGGAGGACGATGTATTGAATCGGGACGCAATTTGAGTGTTCCATCGTCATTAGGAGGCCCTGAACGTTACAATTCACTATCAGTTTTTCGTCCGATTCGAAAATCTTTGAGTCACAGCAGGACTGCCATAAGGTGCCAGAGGCAGCAATAGACCCATGGAGACAAGTCTGCTGCAGGACGATGTATTGAATCGGGACGCAATTTGAGTGATCCATCGTCATTAGGTGGCCCTGAACGTTACAATTCACTATCAGTTTTTCGTCCGATTCGAAAATCTTTGACTCACAGCAGAACGGCCATAAGGTGCCCGAGGCAGCAATAGACCCATGAAGTCAAGTCTGCTGGTGGACGATGTATTGAATCGGGACGCAATTTTAGTGTTCCATCGTCATTAGGAGGCCCTGAACGTTACAATTCACTATGAGTTTTTCGTCCGATTCGAAAATCTTTGACTCACAGCAGAACGGCCATAAGGTGCCCGAGGCAGCAATAGACCCATGGAGACAAGTCTGCTGGAGGACGATGTATTGAATCGGGACGCAATTTTAGTGATCCATCGTCATTAGGTGTCCCTGAACGTTACAATTCACTATCAGTTTTTCGTCCCATTCGATAATCTAGACTCACAGCAGAACGGCCATAAGGTGCCCGAGGCAGCAATAGACCCATGGAGACAAGTCGGCTGGAGGACGATGTACTGAATCGGGACGCAATTTGTGTGGTCCATCGTCATTAGGTGGCCCTGAATGTTACAATTCACTATCAGTTTTTCGTCCGATTCGAAAATCTTTAACTCACAGCAGAACGGCCATAAGGTGCCCGAGGCAGCAATAGACCCATGGAGACAAGTCTGCTGGAGGACGATATATTGAATCGGGACGCAATTTGAGTGTTCCATCGTCATTAGGAGGCCCTGAACGTTACAATTCACAATCAGTTTTTCGTCCGATTCGAAAATCTTTGAGTCACAGCAGGCCTGCCATAAGGTGCCCGAAGCAGCAATAGACCCATGAAGTCAAGTCTGCTGGAGGACGATGTATTGAATCGGGACGCAATTTTAGTGTTCCATCGTCATTAGGAGGCCCTGAACGTTACAATTCACTATCAGGTTTTCGTCCGATTCGAAAATCTTTGACTCACAGCAGAACGGCCATAAGGTGACCGAGGCAGCAATAGACCCATGGAGACAAGTTGGCTGGAGGACGATGTATTTAATCGGGACGCAATTTGACTGATCCATCGTCATTAGGTGGTCCTGAAAGTTACAATTCTCTATTTGTTTTTCGTCCGATTCGAAAATCTTTGACTCACAGCAGAACGGCCATAAGGTGCCCGAGGCAGCAATAGACCCATGGAGACAAGTCGGCTGGAGGACGATGTATTGAATCGGGACGCAATTTGAGTGTTCCATCGTCATTAGGTGGCCCTGAACGTTACAATTCACTATCAGTTTTTCGTCCGATTCGAAAATCTTTGAGTCACAGCTGAACGGCCATAAGGTGCCCGAGGCAGCAATAGACCCATGGAGACAGTCTGCTGGAGGACAATGTATTGAATCGGGACGCAATTTGAGTGATCCATCGTCATTAGGTGGCCCTGAACGTTACAATTCACTATCAGTTTCTCGTCCGATTCGAAAATCTTTGACTCACAGCAGAACGGCCATATGGTGCCAAGGCAGCAATAGACCCATGGAGACATGTCGGCTGGAGGACGATGTATTGAATCGGGACGCAATTTGAGTGATCCATCGTCATTAGGTGGCCCTGAATGTTACAATTCACTATCAGTTCTTCGTCCGATTCGAAAATCTTTGACTAACAGCAGAACGGCCATAAGGTGCCCGAGGCAGCAATAGACCCATGGAGACAAGTCGGTTGGAGGACGATGTATTGAATCGGGACGCAATTTGAGTGTTCCATCGTCATTAGGAGGCCCTGAACGTTACAATTCACTATCAGTTTTTCGTCCGATTCGAAAATCTTTGAGTCACAGCTGAACGGCCATAAGGTGCCCGAGGCTGCAATAGACCCATGGAGACAGTCTGCTGGAGGACAATGTATTGAATCGGGACGCAATTTGAGTGATCCATCGTCATTAGGTGGCCCTGAACGTTACAATTCACTATCAGTTTTTCGTCCGATTCGAAAATCTTTGACTCACAGCAGAACGGCCTTAAGGTGCCAAGGCAGCAATAGACCCATGGAGACATGTCGGCTGGAGGACGATGTATTGAATCGGGACGCAATTTGAGTGATCCATCGTCATTAGGTGGCCCTGAACGTTACAATTCACTATCAGTTTTTCGTCCGATTCGAAAATCTTTGACTCACAGCAGAACGGCCATAAGGTGCCCGAGGCAGCAATAGACCCATGGAGACAAGTCTGCTGGAGGACGATATATTGAATCGGGACGCAATTTGAGTGTTCCATCGTCATTAGGAGGCCCTGAACGTTACAATTCACAATCAGTTTTTCGTCCGATTCGAAAATCTTTGAGTCACAGCAGGCCTGCCATAAGGTGCCCGAAGCAGCAATAGACCCATGAAGTCAAGTCTGCTGGAGGACGATGTATTGAATCGGGACGCAATTTTAGTGTTCCATCGTCATTAGGAGGCCCTGAACGTTACAATTCACTATCAGGTTTTCGTCCGATTCGAAAATCTTTGACTCACAGCAGAACGGCCATAAGGTGACCGAGGCAGCAATAGACCCATGGAGACAAGTCGGCTGGAGGACGATGTATTTAATCGGGACGCAATTTGACTGATCCATCGTCATTAGGTGGTCCTGAAAGTTACAATTCTCTATTTGTTTTTCGTCCGATTCGAAAATCTTTGACTCACAGCAGAACGGCCATAAGGTGCCCGAGGCAGCAATAGACCCATGGAGACAAGTCGGCTGGAGGACGATGTATTGAATCGGGACGCAATTTGAGTGTTCCATCGTCATTAGGTGGCCCTGAACGTTACAATTCACTATCAGTTTTTCGTCCGATTCGAAAATCTTTGAGTCACAGCTGAACGGCCATAAGGTGCCCGAGGCAGCAATAGACCCATGGAGACAGTCTGCTGGAGGACAATGTATTGAATCGGGACGCAATTTGAGTGATCCATCGTCATTAGGTGGCCCTGAACGTTACAATTCACTATCAGTTTCTCGTCCGATTCGAAAATCTTTGACTCACAGCAGAACGGCCATATGGTGCCAAGGCAGCAATAGACCCATGGAGACATGTCGGCTGGAGGACGATGTATTGAATCGGGACGCAATTTGAGTGATCCATCGTCATTAGGTGGCCCTGAATGTTACAATTCACTATCAGTTCTTCGTCCGATTCGAAAATCTTTGACTAACAGCAGAACGGCCATAAGGTGCCCGAGGCAGCAATAGACCCATGGAGACAAGTCGGTTGGAGGACGATGTATTGAATCGGGACGCAATTTGAGTGTTCCATCGTCATTAGGAGGCCCTGAACGTTACAATTCACTATCAGTTTTTCGTCCGATTCGAAAATCTTTGAGTCACAGCTGAACGGCCATAAGGTGCCCGAGGCTGCAATAGACCCATGGAGACAGTCTGCTGGAGGACAATGTATTGAATCGGGACGCAATTTGAGTGATCCATCGTCATTAGGTGGCCCTGAACGTTACAATTCACTATCAGTTTTTCGTCCGATTCGAAAATCTTTGACTCACAGCAGAACGGCCTTAAGGTGCCAAGGCAGCAATAGACCCATGGAGACATGTCGGCTGGAGGACGATGTATTGAATCGGGACGCAATTTGAGTGATCCATCGTCATTAGGTGGCCCTGAACGTTACAATTCACTATCAGTTTTTCGTCCGATTCGAAAATCTTTGACTCACAGCAGAACGGCCATAAGGTGCCCGAGGCAGCAATAGACCCATGGAGACAAGTCTGCTGGAGGACGATGTATTGAATCGGGACGCAATTTGAGTGATCCATCGTCATTAGGTGGCCCTGATCGTTACAATTCACTATCAGTTTTTCGTCCCATTCGATAATCTAGACTCACAGCAGAACGGCCATAAGGTGCCCGAGGCAGCAATAGACCCATGGAGTCAGGTCGGCTGGAGGACGATGTACTGAATCGGGACGCAATTTGTGTGGTCCATCGTCATTAGGTGGACCTGAATGTTACAATTCACTATCAGTTTTTCGTCCGATTCGAAAATCTTTGACTCACAGCAGAACGGCCATAAGGTGCCCGAGGCAGCAATAGACCCATGGAGACAAGTCTGCTGGAGGACGATGTATTGAATCGGGACGCAATTTGAGTGTTCCATCGTCATTAGGAGGCCCTGAACGTTGCAATTCACTATCAGTTTTTCGTCCGATTCGAAAATCATTGAGTCACAGCAGGACTGCCATAAGGTGCCAGAGGCAGCAATAGACCCATGGAGACAAGTCTGCTGCAGGACGATGTATTGAATCGGGACGCAATTTGAGTGATCCATCGTCATTAGGTGGCCCTGAACGTTACAATTCACTATCAGTTTTTCGTCCGATTCGAAAATCTTTGACTCACAGCAGAACGGCCATAAGGTGCCCGAGGCAGCAATAGACCCATGAAGTCAAGTCTGCTGGAGGACGATGTATTGAATCGGGACGCAATTTTAGTTTTCCATCGTCATTAGGAGGCCCTGAACGTTACAATTCACTATCAGTTTTTCGTCCGATTCGAAAATCTTTGAGTCACAGCAGGCCTGCCATAAGGTGCCCGAGGCAGCAATAGACCCATGATGTCAAGTCTGCTGGAGGACGATGTATTGAATCGGGACGCAATTTGAGTGATCCATCGTCATTAGGTGGCCCTGATCGTTACAATTCACTATCAGTTTTTCGTCCCATTCGATAATCTAGACTCACAGCAGAACGGCCATAAGGTGCCCGAGGCAGCAATAGACCCATGGAGTCAGGTCGGCTGGAGGACGATGTACTGAATCGGGACTCAATTTGTGTGGTCCATCGTCATTAGGTGGCCCTGAATGTTACAATTCACTATCAGTTTTTCGTCCGATTCGAAAATCTTTGACTCACAGCAGAACGGCCATAAGGTGCCCGAGGCAGCAATAGACCCATGGAGACAAGTCTGCTGGAGGACGATGTATTGAATCGGGACGCAATTTGAGTGTTCCATCGTCATTAGGAGGCCCTGAACGTTACAATTCACTATCAGTTTTTCGTCCGATTCGAAAATCTTTGAGTCACAGCAGGACTGCCATAAGGTGCCAGAGGCAGCAATAGACCCATGGAGACAAGTCTGCTGCAGGACGATGTATTGAATCGGGACGCAATTTGAGTGATCCATCGTCATTAGGTGGCCCTGAACGTTACAATTCACTATCAGTTTTTCGTCCGATTCGAAAATCTTTGACTCACAGCAGAACGGCCATAAGGTGCCCGAGGCAGCAATAGACCCATGAAGTCAAGTCTGCTGGTGGACGATGTATTGAATCGGGACGCAATTTTAGTGTTCCATCGTCATTAGGAGGCCCTGAACGTTACAATTCACTATCAGTTTTTCGTCCGATTCGAAAATCTTTGACTCACAGCAGGTCTGCCATAAGGTGCCCGAAGCAGCAATAGACCCATGAAGTCAAGTCTGCTGGAGGACGATGTATTGAATCGGGACGCAATTTTAGTGTTCCATCGTCATTAGGAGGCCCTGAACGTTACAATTCACTATCAGTTTTTCGTCCGATTCGAAAATCTTTGACTCACAGCAGAACGGCCATAAGGTGACCGAGGCAGCAATAGACCCATGGAGACAAGTCGGCTGGAGGACGATGTATTTAATCGGGACGCAATTTGAGTGATCCATCGTCATTAGGTGGTCCTGAAAGTTACAATTCTCTATTTGTTTTTCGTCCGATTCGAAAATCTTTGACTCACAGCAGAACGGCCATAAGGTGCCCGAGGCAGCAATAGACCCATGGAGACAAGTCGGCTGGAGGACGATGTATTGAATCGGGACGCAATTTGAGTGTTCCATCGTCATTAGGAGCCCCTGAACGTTACAATTCACTATCAGTTTTTCGTCCGATTCGAAAATCTTTGAGTCACAGCTGAACGGCCATAAGGTGCCCGAGGCAGCAATAGACCCATGGAGACAGTCTGCTGGAGGACAATGTATTGAATCGGGACGCAATTTGAGTGATCCATCGTCATTAGGTGGCCCTGAACGTTACAATTCACTATCAGTTTCTCGTCCGATTCGAAAATCTTTGACTCACAGCAGAACGGCCATATGGTGCCAAGGCAGCAATAGACCCATGGAGACATGTCGGCTGGAGGACGATGTATTGAATCGGGACGCAATTTGAGTGATCCATCGTCATTAGGTGGCCCTGAATGTTACAATTCACTATCAGTTCTTCGTCCGATTCGAAAATCTTTGACTCACAGCAGAACGGCCATAAGGTGCCCGAGGCAGCAATAGACCCATGGAGACAAGTCGGTTGGAGGACGATGTATTGAATCGGGACGCAATTTGAGTGTTCCATCGTCATTAGGAGGCCCTGAACGTTACAATTCACTATCAGTTTTTCGTCCGATTCGAAAATCTTTGAGTCACAGCTGAACGGCCATAAGGTGCCCGAGGCTGCAATAGACCCATGGAGACAGTCTGCTGGAGGACAATGTATTGAATCGGGACGCAATTTGAGTGATCCATCGTCATTAGGTGGCCCTGAACGTTACAATTCACTATCAGTTTTTCGTCCGATTCGAAAATCTTTGACTCACAGCAGAACGGCCATAAGGTGCCAAGGCAGCAATAGACCCATGGAGACATGTCGGCTGGAGGACGATGTATTGAATCGGGACGCAATTTGAGTGATCCATCGTCATTAGGTGGCCCTGAACGTTACAATTCACTATCAGTTTTTCGTCCGATTCGAAAATTTTTGACTCACAGCAGAACGGCCATAAGGTGCCCGAGGCAGCAATAGACCCATGGAGACAAGTCTGCTGGAGGACGATGTATTGAATCGGGACGCAATTTTAGTTTTCCATCGTCATTAGGAGGCCCTGAACGTTACAATTCACTATCAGTTTTTCGTCCGATTCGAAAATCTTTGACTCACAGCAGAACGGCCATAAGGTGCCCGAGGCAGCAATAGACCCATGGAGACAAGTCTGCTGGAGGACGATGTATTGAATCGGGACGCAATTTGAGTGATCCATCGTCATTAGGTGTCCCTGAACGTTACAATTCACTATCAGTTTTTCGTCCCATTCGATAATCTAGACTCACAGCAGAACGGCCATAAGGTGCCCGAGGCAGCAATAGACCCATGGAGACAAGTCGGCTGGAGGACGATGTACTGAATCGGGACGCAATTTGTGTGGTCCATGGTCATTAGGTGGCCCTGAATGTTACGATTCACTATCAGTTTTTCGTCCGATTCGAAAATCTTTAACTCACAGCAGAACGGCCATAAGGTGCCCGAGGCAGCAATAGACCCATGGAGACAAGTCTGCTGGAGGACGATATATTGAATCGGGACGCAATTTGAGTGTTCCATCGTCATTAGGAGGCCCTGAACGTTACAATTCACAATCAGTTTTTCGTCCGATTCGAAAATCTTTGAGTCACAGCAGGCCTGCCATAAGGTGCCCGAGGCAGCAATAGACCCATGAAGTCAAGTCTGCTGGAGGACGATGTATTGAATCCGGACGCAGTTTTAGTGTTCCATCGTCATTAGGAGGCCCTGAACGTTACAATTCACTATCAGTTTTTCGTCCGATTCGAAAATCTTTGACTCACAGCAGAACGGCCATAAGGTGCCCGAGGCAGCAATAGACCCATGGAGACAAGTCGGCTGGAGGACGATGTATTGAATCGGGACGCAATTTGAGTGATCCATCGTCATTAGGTTGCCCTGAAAGTTATAATTCACTATCAGTTTTTCGTCCGATTCGAAAATCTTTGACTCACAGCAGAACGGCCATAAGGTGCCCGAGGCAACAATAGACCCATGGAAACAAGTCTGCTGGAGGACGATATATTGAATCGGGACGCAATTTGAGTGATCCATCGTCATTAGGTGGTCCTGAAAGTTACAATTCTCTATTTGTTTTTCGTCCCATTTGGAAATCTTTGACTCACAGCAGAACGGCCATAAGGTGCCCGAGGCAGCAATAGACCCATGGAGACAAGTCGGCTGGAGGACGATGTATTGAATCGGGACGCAATTTGAGTGTTCCATCGTCATTAGGAGGCCCTGAACGTTACAATTCACTATCAGTTTTTCGTCCGATTCGAAAATCTTTAAGTCACAGCTGAACGGCCATAAGGTGCCCGAGGCAGCAATAGACCTATGGAGACAGTCTGCTGGAGGACAATGTATTGAATCGGGACGCAATTTGAGTGATCCATCGTCATTAGGTGGCCCTGAACGTTACAATTCACTATCAGTTTTTCGTCCGATTCGAAAATCTTTGACTCAAAGCAGAACGGCCATAAGGTGCCAAGGCAGCAATAGACCCATGGAGACATGTCGGCTGGAGGACGATGTATTGAATCGGGACGCAATTTGAGTGATCCATCGTCATTAGGAGGCCCTGAACGTTACAATTCACTATCAGTTTTTCGTCCGATTCGAAAATCTTTGAGTCACAGCTCAACGGCCATAAGGTGCCCGAGGCTGCAATAGACCCATGGAGACAGTCTGCTGGAGGACAATGTATTGAATCGGGACGAAATTTGAGTGATCCATCGTCATTAGGTGGCCCTGAACGTTACAATTCACTATCAGTTTTTCGTCCGATTCGAAAATCTTTGACTCACAGCAGAACGGCCATAAGTGGCCAAGGCAGCAATTGACCCATGGAGGAATGTCGGCTGGAGGACGATGTATTGAATCGGGACGCAATTTGAGTGTTCCATCGTCATTAGGAGGCCCTGAACGTTACAATTCACTATCAGTTTTTCGTCCGATTCGAAAATCTTTGACTCACAGCAGAACGGCCATAAGGTGCCCGAGGCAGCAATAGACCCATGGAGACAAGTCGGCTGGTGGACGATGTATTGAATCGGGACGCAATTTGAGTGATCCATCGTCATTAGGTGGCCCTGAAAGTTACAATTCACTATCAGTTTTTCGTCCGATTCCAAAATCTTTGACTCACAGCAGAACGGCCATAAGGTGCCCGAGGCAGCAATAGACCCATGGAGACAAGTCTGCTGGAGGACGATGTATTGAATCGGGACGCAATTTGAGTGATCCATCGTCATTAGGTGCCCTGAACGTTACAATTCACTATCATCTTTTCGTCCCATTCGATAATCTAGACTCACAGCAGAACGGCCATAAGGTGCCCGAGGCAGCAATAGACCCAAGGAGTCAGGTCGGCTGGAGGACGATGTACTGAATCGGGACGCAATTTGTGTGTTCCATCGTCATTAGGTGGCCCTGAATGTTACAATTCACTATCAGTTTTTCGTCCGATTCGAAAATCTTTGACTCACAGCAGAACGGCCATAAGGTGCCCGAGGCAGCAATAGACCCATGGACACAAGTCTGCTGGAGGACGATGTATTGAATCGGGACGCAATTTGAGTGTTCCATCGTCATTAGGAGGCCCTGAACGTTACAATTCACAATCAGTTTTTCGTCCGATTCGAAAATCATTGAGTCACAGCAGGACTGCCATAAGGTTCCCGAGGCAGCAATAGACCCATGGAGACAAGTCGGCTGGAGGACGATGTATTGAATCGGGACGCAATTTGAGTGATCCATCGTCATTAGGTGGCCCTGAACGTTACAATTCACTACCAGATTTTCGTCCCATTCGATAATCTAGATTCACAGCAGAACGGCCATAAGGTGCCAAGGCAGCAATAGACCCATATAGTCAACTCGGCTGGAGGACGATGTATTGAATCGGGACGCAATTTGCGTGGTCCATCGTCATTAGGTGGCCCTGAATGTTAAAATTCACTATCAGTTATTCGTCCGATTCGAAAGTCTTTGACTGACAGCAGAACGGCCATTAGGTGCCCGAGGCAGCAATAGACCAATGGAGACAAGTCCGCTGGAGGACGATGTATTGAATCGGGACGCAATTTGAGTGTTCCATCGTCATTAGGAGGCCCTGAACGTTACAATTCACTATCAGTTTTTTGTCCCATTCGATAATCTAGACTCACAGCAGAACGGCCATAAGGTGACCGAGGCAGCAATAGACCCATGGAGTCAAGTCGGCTGGAGGACGATGTATTGAATCGGGACGCAATTTGAGTGATCCATCGTCATTAGGTTGCCCTGAAAGTTACAATTCACTATCAGTTTTTCGTCCGATTCGAAAATCTTTGACTCACAGCAGAACGGCCATAAGGTGCCCGAGGCAACAATAGACCCATGGAATCAAGTCTCCTGGAGGACGATATATTGAATCGGGACGCAATTTGAGTGATCCATCGTCATTAGGTGGCCCTGAACGTTACAATTCACTATCAGTTTTTCGTCCCATTCGATAATCTAGACTCACAGCAGAACGGCCATAAGGTGCCTGAGGCAGCAATAGACCCATGGAGTCAGGTCGGCTGGAGGACGATGTACTAAATCGGGACGCAATTTGTGTGGTCCATCGTCATTAGGTGGCCCTGAATGTTACAATTCACTATCAGTTTTTCGTCCGATTCGAAAATCTTTGACTCACAGCAGAACGGCCATAAGGTGCCCGAGGCAACAATAGACCCATGAAAACAAGTCTGCTGGAGGACGATATATTGAATCGGGACGCAATTTGAGTGATCCATCGTCATTAGGTGGCCCTGAACGTTACAATTCACTATCAGTTTTTCATCCCATTCTATAATCTAGACTCACAGCAGAACGGCCATAAGGTGCCCGAGGCAGCAATAGTCCCATGGAGTCAAGTCGGCTAGTGGACGATAATCTGAATCGGGACGCAATTTGTGTGGTCCATCGTCATTAGGTGGCCCTGAATGTTACAAATCACTATCAGTTTTTCACCGATTCGAAAATCTTTGACTCACAGCAGAACGGCCATAAGGTGCCCGAGGCAGCAATCGACCCATGGAGACAAGTCTGCTGGAGGATGATGTATTGAATCGGGACGCAATTTGAGTGATCCATCGTCATTAGGAGGCCCTGAACGTTACAATTCACTATCAGTTTTTCGTCCCATTCGATAATCTAGACTCACAGCAGAACGGCCATAAGGTGCCCGAGGCAGCATTAGACCCATGGAGTCAAGTCGGCTGGAGGACGATGTAATGAATCGGGACGCAATTTGAGTGATCCATCGTCATTAGGTGGCCCTGAACGTTACAATTCACTATCAGTTTTTCGTCCGATTCGAAAATCTTTGACTCACAGCAGAACGGCCATAAGGTGCCCGAGGCAGCAATAGACGCATGGAGACATGTCTGCTGGAGGACGATGTATTGAATCGGGACGCAATTTGGTTGTTCCATGGTCATTAGGAGGCCCTGAACGTTACAATTCACTATCAGTTTTTCGTCCGATTCGAAAATCTTTGAGTCACAGCAGGTCTGCCATAAGGTGCCCGAGGCAGCAATAGACCCATGGAGACAAGTCTGCTGGAGGACGATGTATTGAATCGGGACGCAATTTGAGTGATCCATCGTCATTAGGTGGCCCTGAACGTTACAATTCACTATCAGTTTTTCATCCCCTTTCTATAATCTAGACTCACAGCAGAACGGCCATAAGGTGCCCGAGGCAGCAATAGTCCCATGGAGTCAAGTCGGCTAGTGGACGATGTACTGAATCGGGACGCAATTTGTGTGGTCCATCGTCATTAGGTGGCCCTGAAAGTTACAATTCACTATCAGTTTTTCGTCCGATTCGAAAATCTTTGACTCCCAGCAGAACGGCCATAAGGTGCCCGAGGCAGCAATAGACCCATGAAGTCAAGTGTGCTGGAGGACGATGTATTGAATCAGGACGCAATTTGAGTGATTCATCGTCATTATGTGGCCCTGAACGTTACAATTCACTATCAGTTTTTCGTCCCATTCGATAATCTAGACTCACAGCAGAACGGCCATAAGGTGCCCGAGGCAGCAATAGACCCATGGAGTGAAGTCGGCTGGAGGACGATGTATTGAATCGGGATGCAATTTGAGTGATCCATCGTCATTAGGTGGCCCTGAACGTTACAATTCACTATCAGTTTTTTGTCCCATTCGATAATCTAGACTCACAGCAGAACGGCCATAAGGTGCCCGAGGCAGCAATAGACCCATGGAGTCAAATCGGCTGGAGGACGATGTATTGAATCGGGACGCAATTTGCGTGCGCCCTGAATGTTACAATTCACTATCAGTTTTTCGTCCGATTCGAAAATCTTTGACTCACAGCAGAACGGCCATTAGGTGCCCGAGGCAGCAATCGACCCATGGAGACAAGTCTGCTGGAGGACGATGTATTGAATCGGGACGCAATTTGAGTGATCCATCGTCATTAGGAGGCCCTGAACGTTACAATTCACTATCAGTTTTTCGTCCCATTCGATAATCTAGGCTCACAGCAGAACGGCCATAAGGTGCCCGAGGCAGCAATAGACCCATGGGGTCAAGTCGGCTAGAGGACGATGTATTGAATCGGGACGCAATTTGAGTGATCCATCGTCATTAGGTTGCCCTGAAAGTTACAATTCACTATCAGTTTTTCGTCCGATTCGAAAATCTTTGACTCACAGCAGAACGGCCATAAGGTGCCCGAGGCAACAATAGACCCATGGAAACAAGTCTGCTGGAGGACGATATATTGAATCGGGACGCAATTTGAGTGATCCATCGTCATTAGGTGGCCCTGAACGTTACAATTCACTATCAGTTTTTCGTCCCATTCGATAATCTAGACTCACAGCAGAACGGCCATAAGGTGCCTGTGGCAGCAATAGACCCATGGAGTCAGGTCGGCTGGAGGACGATGTACTAAATCGGGACGCAATTTGTGTGGTCCATCGTCATTAGGTGGCCCTGAATGTTACAATTCACTATCAGTTTTTCGTCCGATTCGAAAATCTTTGACTCACAGCAGAACGGCCATAAGGTGCCCGAGGCAACAATAGACCCATGGAAACAAGTCTGCTGGAGGACGATATATTGAATCGGGACGCAATTTGAGTGATCCATCGTCATTAGGTGGCCCTGAACGTTACAATTCACTATCAGTTTTTCATCCCATTCTATAATCTAGACTCACAGCAGAACGGCCATAAGGTGCCCGAGGCAGCAATAGTCCCATGGAGTCAAGTCGGCTAGTGGACGATGTTCTGAATCGGGACGCAATTTGGGTGGTCCATCGTCATTAGGTGGCCCTGAATGTTACAAATCACTATCAGTTTTTCGTCCGATTCGAAAATCTTTGACTCACAGCAGAACGGCCATAAGGTGCCCGAGGCAGCAATCGACCCATGGAGACAAGTCTGCTGGAGGACGATGTATTGAATCGGGACGCAATTTGAGTGTTCCATCGTCATTAGGTGGCCCTGAAAGTTACAATTCACTATCAGTTTTTCGTCCGATTCGAAAATCTTTGACTCACAGCAGAACGGCCATAAGGTGCCCGAGGCAGCAATAGACGCATGGAGACATGTCTGCTGGAGGATGATGTATTGAATCTGGACGCAATTTGAGTGATCCATCGTCATTAGGAGGCCCTGAACGTTACAATTCACTATCAGTTTTTCGTCCCATTCGATAATCTAGACTCACAGCAGAACGGCCATAAGGTGCCCGAGGCAGCAATAGACCCATGGAGTCAAGTCGGCTGGAGGACGATGTATTGAATCGGGACGCAATTTGAGTGATCCATCGTCATTAGGTGGCCCTGAACGTTACAATTCACTATCAGATTTTCGTCCGATTCGAAAATCTTTGACTCACAGCAGAACGGCCATAAGGTGCCCGAGGCAGCAATAGACGCATGGAGACATGTCTGCTGGAGGACGATGTATTGAATCGGGACGCAATTTGAGTGTTCCATCGTCATTAGGAGGCCCTGAACGTTACAATTCACTATCAGTTTTTCGTCCGATTCGAAAATCTTTGAGTCACAGCAGGCCTGCCATAAGGTGCCCGAGGCAGCAATAGACCCATGGAGACAAGTCTGCTGGAGGACGATGTATTGAATCGGGACGCAATTTGAGTGATCCATCGTCATTAGGTGGCCCTGAACGTTACAATTCACTATCAGTTTTTCATCCCATTCTATAATCTAGACTCACAGCAGAACGGCCATAAGGTGCCCGAGGCAGCAATAGTCCCATGGAGTCAAGTCGGCTAGTGGACGATGTACTGAATCGGGACGCAATTTGTGTGGTCCATCGTCATTAGGTGGCCCTGAAAGTTACAATTCACTATCAGTTTTTCGTCCGATTCGAAAATCTTTGACTCACAGCAGAACGGCCATAAGGTGCCCGAGGCAGCAATAGACCCATGGAAACAAGTCTGCTGGAGGACGATATATTGAATCGGGACGCAATTTGAGTGATCCATCGTCATTAGGTGGCCCTGAACGTTACAATTCACTATCAGTTTTTCGTCCCATTCGATAATCTAGACTCACAGCAGAACGGCCATAAGGTGCCTGAGGCAACAATAGACCCATGGAGTCAGGTCGGCTGGAGGACGATGTACTGAATCGGGACGCAATTTGTGTGGTCCATCGTCATTAGGTGGCCCTGAATGTTACAATTCACTATCAGTTTTTCGTCTGATTCGAAAATCTTTGACTCACAGCAGAACGGCCATAAGGTGCCCGAGGCAGCAATAGACCCATGAAGTCAAGTCTGCTGGAGGACGATGTATTGAATCGGGACGCAATTTTAGTGTTTCATAGTCATTAGGAGGCCCTGAACGTTACAATTCACTATCAGTTTTTCGTCCGATTCGAAAATCTTTGACTCACAGCAGAACGGCCATAAGGTGCCCGAGGCAGCAATAGACCCATGGAGACAAGTCGGCTGGAGGACGATGTATTTAATCGGGACGCAATTTGAGTGATCCATCGTCATTAGGTGGTCCTGAAAGTTACAATTCTCTATTTGTTTTTCGTCCGATTCGAAAATCTTTGACTCACAGCAGAACGGCCATAAGGTGCCCGAGGCAGCAATAGACCCATGGAGACAAGTCGGCTGGAGGACGATGTATTGAATCGGGACGTAATTTGAGTGTTCCATCGTCATTAGGAGGCCCTGAACGTTACAATTCACAATCAGTTTTTCGTCCGATTCGAAAATCTTTGAGTCACAGCAGGCCTGCCATAAGGTGCCCGAGGCAGCAATAGACCCATGAAGTCAAGTCTGCTGGAGGACGATGTATTGAATCGGGACGCAATTTTAGTGTTCCATCGTCATTAGGAGGCCCTGAACGTTACAATTCACTATCAGTTTTTCGTCCGATTCGAAAATCTTTGACTCACAGCAGAACGGCCATAAGGTGCCCGAGGCAGCAATAGACCCATGGAGACAAGTCGGCTGGAGGACGATGTATTGAATCGGGACGTAATTTGAGTGTTCCATCGTCATTAGGAGGCCCTGAACGTTACAATTCACTATCATCTTTTCGTCCCATTCGATAATCTAGACTCACAGCAGAACGGCCATAAGGTGCCCGAGGCAGCAATAGACCCAAGGAGTCAGGTCGGCTGGAGGACGATGTACTGAATCGGGACGCAATTTGTGTGTTCCATCGTCATTAGGTGGCCCTGAATGTTACAATTCACTATCAGTTTTTCGTCCGATTCGAAAATCTTTGACTCACAGCAGAACGGCCATAAGGTGCCCGAGGCAGCAATAGACCCATGGAGACAAGTCTGCTGGAGGACGATGTATTGAATCGGGACGCAATTTGAGTGTTCCATCGTCATTAGGAGGCCCTGAACGTTACAATTCACTATCAGTTTTTCGTCCGATTCGAAAATCTTTGAGTCACAGCAGGACTGCCATAAGGTGCCCGAGGCAGCAATAGACCCATGGAGACAAGTCTGCTGGAGGACGATGTATTGAATCGGGACGCAATTTGAGTGATCCATCGTCATTAGGTGGCCCTGAACGTTACAATTCACTATCAGTTTTTCATCCCATTCGATAATCTAGACTCACAGCAGAACGGCCATAAGGTGCCCGAGGCAGCAATAGTCCCATGGAGTCAAGTCGGCTAGTGGACGATGTACTGAATCGGGACGCAATTTGTGTGGTCCATCGTCATTAGGTGGCCCTGAAAGTTACAATTCACTATCAGTTTTTCGTCCGATTCGAAAATCTTTGACTCACAGCAGAACGGCCATAAGGTGCCCGAGGCAGCAATAGACCCATGAAGTCAAGTGTGCTGGAGGACGATGTATTGAATCAGGACGCAATTTGAGTGATTCATCGTCATTATGTGGCCCTGAACGTTACAATTCACTATCAGTTTTTCGTCCCATTCGATAATCTAGACTCACAGCAGAACGGCCATAAGGTGCCCGAGGCAGCAATAGACCCATGGAGTGAAGTCGGCTGGAGGACGATGTATTGAATCGGGACGCAATTTGAGTGATCCATCGTCATTAGGTGGCCCTGAACGTTGCAATTCACTATCAGTTTTTTGTCCCATTCGATAATCTAGACTCACAGCAGAACGGCCATAAGGTGCCCGAGGCAGCAATAGACCCATGGAGTCAAATCGGCTGGAGGACGATGTATTGAATCGGGACGCAATTTGCGTGCGCCCTGAATGTTACAATTCACTATCAGTTTTTCGTCCGATTCGAAAATCTTTGACTCACAGCAGAACGGCCATAAGGTGCGCGAGGCAGCAATAGACCCATGGAGTCAAGTCGGCTAGAGGACGATGTATTGAATCGGGACGCAATTTGAGTGATCCATCGTCATTAGGTTGCCCTGAAAGTTACAATTCACTATCAGTTTTTCGTCCGATTCGAAAATCTTTGACTCACAGCAGAACGGCCATAAGGTGCCCGAGGCAACAATAGACCCATGGAAACAAGTCTGCTGGAGGACGATATATTGAATCGGGACGCAATTTGAGTGATCCATCGTCATTAGGTGGCCCTGAACGTTACAATTCACTATCAGTTTTTCGTCCCATTCGATAATCTAGACTCACAGCAGAACGGCCATAAGGTGCCTGTGGCAGCAATAGACCCATGGAGTCAGGTCGGCTGGAGGACGATGTACTAAATCGGGACGCAATTTGTGTGGTCCATCGTCATTAGGTGGCCCTGAATGTTACAATTCACTATCAGTTTTTCGTCCGATTCGAAAATCTTTGACTCACAGCAGAACGGCCATAAGGTGCCCGAGGCAACAATAGACCCATGGAAACAAGTCTGCTGGAGGACGATATATTGAATCGGGACGCAATTTGAGTGATCCATCGTCATTAGGTGGCCCTGAACGTTACAATTCACTATCAGTTTTTCATCCCATTCTATAATCTAGACTCACAGCAGAACGGCCATAAGGTGCCCGAGGCAGCAATAGTCCCATGGAGTCAAGTCGGCTAGTGGACGATGTTCTGAATCGGGACGCAATTTGGGTGGTCCATCGTCATTAGGTGGCCCTGAATGTTACAAATCACTATCAGTTTTTCGTCCGATTCGAAAATCTTTGACTCACAGCAGAACGGCCATAAGGTGCCCGAGGCAGCAATCGACCCATGGAGACAAGTCTGCTGGAGGACGATGTATTGAATCGGGACGCAATTTGAGTGTTCCATCGTCATTAGGTGGCCCTGAAAGTTACAATTCACTATCAGTTTTTCGTCCGATTCGAAAATCTTTGACTCACAGCAGAACGGCCATAAGGTGCCCGAGGCAGCAATAGACGCATGGAGACATGTCTGCTGGAGGATGATGTATTGAATCGGGACGCAATTTGAGTGATCCATCGTCATTAGGAGGCCCTGAACGTTACAATTCACTATCAGTTTTTCGTCCCATTCGATAATCTAGACTCACAGCAGAACGGCCATAAGGTGCCCGAGGCAGCAATAGACCCATGGAGTCAAGTCGGCTGGAGGACGATGTATTGAATCGGGACGCAATTTGAGTGATCCATCGTCATTAGGTGGCCCTGAACGTTACAATTCACTATCAGATTTTCGTCCGATTCGAAAATCTTTGACTCACAGCAGAACGGCCATAAGGTGCCCGAGGCAGCAATAGACGCATGGAGACATGTCTGCTGGAGGACGATGTATTGAATCGGGACGCAATTTGAGTGTTCCATCGTCATTAGGAGGCCCTGAACGTTACAATTCACTATCAGTTTTTCGTCCGATTCGAAAATCTTTGAGTCACAGCAGGCCTGCCATAAGGTGCCCGAGGCAGCAATAGACCCATGGAGACAAGTCTGCTGGAGGACGATGTATTGAATCGGGACGCAATTTGAGTGATCCATCGTCATTAGGTGGCCCTGAACGTTACAATTCACTATCAGTTTTTCATCCCATTCTATAATCTAGACTCACAGCAGAACGGCCATAAGGTGCCCGAGGCAGCAATAGTCCCATGGAGTCAAGTCGGCTAGTGGACGATGTACTGAATCGGGACGCAATTTGTGTGGTCCATCGTCATTAGGTGGCCCTGAAAGTTACAATTCACTATCAGTTTTTCGTCCGATTCGAAAATCTTTGACTCACAGCAGAACGGCCATAAGGTGCCCGAGGCAGCAATAGACCCATGGAAACAAGTCTGCTGGAGGACGATATATTGAATCGGGACGCAATTTGAGTGATCCATCGTCATTAGGTGGCCCTGAAAGTTACAATTCACTATCAGTTTTTCGTCCCATTCGATAATCTAGACTCACAGCAGAACGGCCATAAGGTGCCTGAGGCAACAATAGACCCATGGAGTCAGGTCGACTGGAGGACGATGTACTGAATCGGGACGCAATTTGTGTGGTCCATCGTCATTAGGTGGCCCTGAATGTTACAATTCACTATCAGTTTTTCGTCTGATTCGAAAATCTTTGACTCACAGCAGAACGGCCATAAGGTGCCCGAGGCAGCAATAGACCCATGAAGTCAAGTCTGCTGGAGGACGATGTATTGAATCGGGACGCAATTTTAGTGTTCCATAGTCATTAGGAGGCCCTGAACGTTACAATTCACTATCAGTTTTTCGTCCGATTCGAAAATCTTTGACTCACAGCAGAACGGCCATAAGGTGCCCGAGGCAGCAATAGACCCATGGAGACAAGTCGGCTGGAGGACGATGTATTTAATCGGGACGCAATTTGAGTGATCCATCGTCATTAGGTGGTCCTGAAAGTTACAATTCTCTATTTGTTTTTCGTCCGATTCGAAAATCTTTGACTCACAGCAGAACGGCCATAAGGTGCCCGAGGCAGCAATAGACCCATGGAGACAAGTCGGCTGGAGGACGATGTATTGAATCGGGACGTAATTTGAGTGTTCCATCGTCTTTAGGAGGCCCTGAACGTTACAATTCACAATCAGTTTTTCGTCCGATTCGAAAATCTTTGAGTCACAGCAGGCCTGCCATAAGGTGCCCGAGGCAGCAATAGACCCATGAAGTCAAGTCCGCTGGAGGACGATGTATTGAATCGGGACGCAATTTTAGTGTTCCATCGTCATTAGGAGGCCCTGAACGTTACAATTCACTATCAGTTTTTCGTCCGATTCGAAAATCTTTGACTCACAGCAGAACGGCCATAAGGTGCCCGAGGCAGCAATAGACCCATGGAGACAAGTCGGCTGGAGGACGATGTATTGAATCGGGACGTAATTTGAGTGTTCCATCGTCATTAGGAGGCCCTGAACGTTACAATTCACTATCATCTTTTCGTCCCATTCGATAATCTAGATTCACAGCAGAACGGCCATAAGGTGCCCGAGGCAGCAATAGACCCAAGGAGTCAGGTCGGCTGGAGGACGATGTACTGAATCGGGACGCAATTTGTGTGTTCCATCGTCATTAGGTGGCCCTGAATGTTACAATTCACTATCAGTTTTTCGTCCGATTCGAAAATCTTTGACTCACAGCAGAACGGCCATAAGGTGCCCGAGGCAGCAATAGACCCATGGAGACAAGTCTGCTGGAGGACGATGTATTGAATCGGGACGCAATTTGAGTGTTCCATCGTCATTAGGAGGCCCTGAACGTTACAATTCACTATCAGTTTTTCGTCCGATTCGAAAATCTTTGAGTCACAGCAGGACTGCCATACGGTGCCCGAGGCAGCAATAGACCCATGGAGACAAGTCTGCTGGAGGACGATGTATTGAATCGGGACGCAATTTGAGTGATCCATCGTCATTAGGTGGCCCTGAACGTTACAACTCACTATCAGTTTTTCATCCCATTCGATAATCTAGACTCACAGCAGAACGGCCATAAGGTGCCCGAGGCAGCAATAGTCCCATGGAGTCAAGTCGGCTAGTGGACGATGTACTGAATCGGGACGCAATTTGTGTGGTCCATCGTCATTAGGTGGCCCTGAATGCTACAAATCACTATCAGGTTTTTCGTCCGATTCGAAAATCTTTGACTCACAGCAGAACGGCCATAAGGTGCCCGAGGCAGCAATCGACCCATGGAGACAAGTCTGCTGGAGGACGATGTATTGAATCGGGACGCAATTTGAGTGATCCATCGTCATTAGGTGGCCCTGAAAGTTACAATTCACTATCAGTTTTTCGTCCCATTCGATAATCTAGACTCACAGCAGAACGGCCATAAGGTGCCCGAGGCAGCAATAGACCCATGGAGACAAGTCGGCTGGAGGACGATGTATTGAATCGGGACGCAATTTGAGTGATCCATCGTCATTAGGTGGCCCTGAACGTTACAATTCACTACCAGTTTTTCGTCCCATTCGATAATCTAGATTCACAGCAGAACGGCCATAAGGTGCCAAGGCAGAAATAGACCCATGGAGTCAACTCGGCTGGAGGACGATGTATTGAATCGGGACGCAATTTGCGTGGTCCATCGTCATTAGGTGGCCCTGAATGTTACAATTCACTATCAGTTTTTCGTCCGATTCGAAAGTCTTTGACTCACAGCAGAACGGCCATTAGGTGCCCGAGGCAGCAATAGACCAATGGAGGCAAGTCCGCTGGAGGACGATGTATTGAATCGGGACGCAATTTGAGTGTTCCTTCGTCATTAGGAGGCCCTGAACGTTACAATTCACTATCAGTTTTTTGTCCCATTCGATAATCTAGACTCACAGCAGAACGGCCATAAGGTGCCCGAGGCAGCAATAGACCCATGGAGTCAAGTCGGCTGGAGGACGATGTATTGAATCGGGACGCAATTTGAGTGATCCATCGTCATTAGGTTGCCCTGAAAGTTACAATTCACTATCAGTTTTTCGTCCGATTCGAAAATCTTTGACTCACAGCAGAACGGCCATAAGGTGCCCGAGGCAACAATAGACCCATGGAAACAAGTCTGCTGGAGGACGATATATTGAATCGGGACGCAATTTGAGTGATCCATCGTCATTAGGTGGCCCTGAACGTTACAATTCACTATCAGTTTTTCGTCCCATTCGATAATCTAGACTCACAGCAGAACGGCCATAAGGTGCCTGAGGCAGCAATAGACCCATGGAGTCAGGTCGGCTGGAGGACGATGTACTAAATCGGGACGCAATTTGTGTGGTCTATCGTCATTAGGTGGCCCTGAATGTTACAATTCACTATCAGTTTTTCGTCCGATTCGAAAATCTTTGACTCACAGCAGAACGGCCATAAGGTGCCCAAGGCAACAATAGACCCATGGAAACAAGTCTGCTGGAGGACGATGTATTGAATCGGGACGCAATTTGAGTGATCCATCGTCATTAGGAGGCCCTGAACGTTACAATTCACTATCAGTTTTTCGTCCCATTCGATAATCTAGGCTCACAGCAGAACGGCCATAAGGTGCCCGAGGCAGCAATAGACCCATGGAGTCAAGTCGGCTGGAGGACGATGTGTTTAATCGGGACGCAATTTGAGTGATCCATCGTCATTAGGAGGCCCTGAACGTTACAATTCACTATCAGTTTTTCGTCCCATTCGATAATCTAGACTCACAGCAGAACGGCCATAAGGTGCCCGAGGCAGCAATAGACCCATGGAGTCAAGTCGGCTGGAGGACGATGTATTGAATCGGGACGCAATTTGAGTGTTCCATCGTCATTAGGAGGCCATGAACGTTACAATTCACTATCAGTTTTTCGTCCGATTCGAAAATCTTTGAGTCACAGCAGGACTGCCATAAGGTGCCCGAGGCAGCAATAGACCAATGGAGACATGTCTGCTGGAGGACGATGTATTGAATCGGGACGCAATTTGAGTGTTCCATCGTCATTAGGAGGCCCTGAACGTTACAATTCACAATCAGTTTTTCGTCCGATTCGAAAATCTTTGAGTCACAGCAGGCCTGCCATAAGGTGCCCGAGGCAGCAATAGACCCATGAAGTCAAGTCTGCTGGAGGACGATGTATTGAATCGGGACGCAATTTTAGTGTTCCATCGTCATTAGGAGGCCCTGAACGTTACAATTCACTATCAGTTTTTCGTCCGATTCGAAAATCTTTGACTCACAGCAGAACGGCCATAAGGTGCCCGAGGCAGCAATAGAACCATGGAGACAAGTCGGCTGGAGGACGATGTATTGAATCGGGACGTAATTTGAGTGTTCCATCGTCATTAGGAGGCCCTGAACGTTACAATTCACTATCAGTTTTTCGTCCGATTCGAAAATCGTTGAGTCACAGCTGAACGGCCATAAGGTGCCCGAGGCAGCAATAGACCTATGGAGACAGTCTGCTGGAGGACAATGTATTGAATCGGGACGAAATTTGAGTGATCCATCGTCATTAGGTGGCCCTGAACGTTACAATTCACTATCATCTTTTCGTTCCATTCGATAATCTAGACTCACAGCAGAACGGCCATAAGGTGCCCGAGGCAGCAATAGACCCAAGGAGTCAGGTCGGCTGGAGGACGATGTACTGAATCGGGACGCAATTTGTGTGTTCCATCGTCATTAGGTGGCCCTGAATGTTACAATTCACTATCAGTTTTTCGTCCGATTCGAAAATCTTTGACTCACAGCAGAACGGCCATAAGGTGCCCGAGGCAGCAATACACCATGGAGACAAGTCTGCTGGAGGACGATGTATTGAATCGGGACGCAATTTGAGTGTTCCATCGTCATTAGGAGGCCCTGAACGTTACAATTCACTATCAGTTTTTCGTCCGATTCGAAAATCTTTGAGTCACAGCAGGACTGCCATAAGGTGCCCGAGGCAGCAATAGACCCATGGAGACAAGTCTGCTGGAGGACGATGTATTGAATCGGGACGCAATTTGAGTGATCCATCGTCATTAGGTGGCCCTGAACGTTACAATTCACTATCAGTTTTTCATCCCATTCGATAATCTAGACTCACAGCAGAACGGCCATAAGGTGCCCGAGGCAGCAATCGACCCATGGAGACAAGTCTGCTGGAGGACGATGTATTGAATCGGGACGCAATTTGAGTGATCCATCGTCATTAGGTGGCCCTGAAAGTTACAATTCACTATCAGTTTTTCGTCCCATTCGATAATCTAGACTCACAGCAGAACGGCCATAAGGTGCCCGAGGCAGCAATAGACCCATGGAGACAAGTCGGCTGGAGGACGATGTATTGAATCGGGACGCAATTTGAGTGATCCATCGTCATTAGGTGGCCCTGAACGTTACAATTCACTACCAGTTTTTCGTCCCATTCGATAATCTAGATTCACAGCAGAACGGCCATAAGGTGCCAAGGCAGCAATAGACCCATGGAGTCAACTCGGCTGGAGGACGATGTATTAAATCGGGACGCAATTTGCGTGGTCCATCGTCATTAGGTGGCCCTGAATGTTACAATTCACTATCAGTTTTTCGTCCGATTCGAAAGTCTTTGACTCACAGCAGAACGGCCATTAGGTGCCCGAGGCAGCAATAGACCAATGGAGACAAGTCCGCTGGAGGACGATGTATTGAATCGGGACGCAATTGGAGTGTTCCATCGTCATTAGGAGGCCCTGATCGTTACAATTCACTATCAGTTTTTTGTCCCATTCGATAATCTAGACTCACAGCAGAACGGCCATAAGGTGCCCGAGGCAGCAATAGACCCATGGAGTCAAGTCGGCTGGAGGTCGATGTATTGAATCGGGACGCAATTTGAGTGATCCATCGTCATTAGGTTGCCCTGAAAGTTACAATTCACTATCAGTTTTTCGTCCGATTCGAAAATCTTTGACTCACAGCAGAACGGCCATAAGGTGCCCGAGGCAACAATAGACCCATGGAAACAAGTCTGCTGGAGGACGATATATTGAATCGGGACGCAATTTGAGTGATCCATCGTCATTAGGTGGCCCTGAATGTTACAATTCACTATCAGTTTTTCGTCCCATTCGATAATCTAGACTCACAGCAGAACGGCCATAAGGTGCCTGAGGCAGCAATAGACCCATGGTGTCAGGTTGGCTGGAGGACGATGTACTAAATCGGGACGCAATTTGTGTGGTCCATCGTCATTAGGTGGCCCTGAATGTTACAATTCACTATCAGTTTTTCGTCCGATTCGAAAATCTTTGACTCACAGCAGAACGGCCATAAGGTGCCCGAGGCAACAAGAGACCCATGGAAACAAGTCTGCTGGAGGACGATGTATTGAATCGGGACGCAATTTGAGTGATCCATCGTCATTAGGAGGCCCTGAACGTTACAATTCACTATCAGTTTTTCGTCCCATTCGATAATCTAGGCTCACAGCAGAACGGCCATAAGGTGCCCGAGGCAGCAATAGACCCATGGAGTCAAGTCGGCTGGAGGACGATGTATTTAATCGGGACGCAATTTGAGTGATCCATCGTCATTAGGAGGCCCTGAACGTTACAATTCACTATCAGTTTTTCGTCCGATTCGAAAATCTTTGAGTCACAGCTGAGCGGCCATAAGGTGCCCGAGGCTGCAATAGACCCATGGAGACAGTCTGCTGGAGGACAAAGTATTGAATCGGGACGCAATTTGAGTGATCCATCGTCATTAGGTGGCCCTGAACGTTACAATTCACTATCAGTTTTTCGTCCGATTCGAAAATCTTTGACTCACAGCAGAACGGCCATAAGTGGCCAAGGCAGCAATAGACCCATGGAGACATGTCGGCTGGAGGACGATGTATTGAATCGGGACGCAATTTGAGTGATCCATCGTCATTAGGTGGCCCTGAACGTTACAATTCACTATCAGTTTTTCGTCCGATTCGAAAATCTTTGACTCACAGCAGTACGGCCATAAGGTGCCCGAGGCAGCAATAGACCCATGGAGACAAGTCTGCTGGAGGACGATGTATTGAATCGGGACGCAATTGGAGTGTTCCATCGTCATTAGGAGGCCCTGAAAGTTACAATTCACTATCAGTTTTTCGTCCGATTCGAAAATCTTTGACTCACAGCAGAACGGCCATAAGGTGCCCGAGGCAGCAATAGACGCATGGAGACAAGTCTGCTGGAGGACGATGTATTGAATCGGGACGCAATTTGAGTGTTCCATCGTCATTAGGAGGCCCTGAACGTTACAATTCACTATCAGTTTTTCGTCCGATTCGAAAATATTTGACTCACAGCAGAACGGCCATAAGGTGCCCGAGGCAGCAATAGACCCATGGAGACAAGTCGGCTGGTGGACGATGTATTGAATCGGGACGCAATTTGAGTGATCCATCGTCATTAGGTGGCCCTGAAAGTTACAATTCACTATCAGTTTTTCGTCCGATTCGAAAATCTTTGACTCACAGCAGAACGGCCATAAGGTGCCCGAGGCAGCAATAGACCCATGGAGACAAGTCTGCTGGAGGACGATGTATTGAATCGGGACGCAATTTGAGTGATCCATCGTCATTAGGTGGCCCTGAACGTTACAATTCACTATCAGTTTTTCGTCCCATTCGATAATCTAGACTCACAGCAGAACGGCCATATGGTGCCCGAGGCAGCTATAGACCCATGGAGTCAGATCGGCTGGAGGACGATGTACTGAATCGGGACGCAATTTGTGTGTTCCATCGTCATTAGGTGGCCCTGAATGTTACAATTCACTATCAGTTTTTCGTCCGATTCGAAAATCTTTGACTCACAGCAGAACGGCCATAAGGTGCCCGAGGCAGCAATAGACCCATGGAGACAAGTCTGCTGGAGGACGATGTATTGAATCGGGACGCAATTTGAGTGTTCCATCGTCATTAGGAGGCCCTGAACGTTACGATTCACTATCAGTTTTTCGTCCGATTCGAAAATCTTTGAGTCACAGCAGGACTGCCATAAGGTGCCCGAGGCAGCAATAGACCCATGGAGACAAGTCTGCTGGAGGACGATGTATTGAATCGGGACGCAATTTGAGTGATCCATCGTCATTAGGTGGCCCTGAACGTTACAATTAACTATCAGTTTTTCATCCCATTCGATAATCTAGACTCACAGCAAAACGGCCATAAGGTGCCCGAGGCAGCAATAGTCCCATGGAGTCAAGTCGGCTAGTGGACGATGTACTGAATCGGGACGCAATTTGTGTGGTCCATCGTCATTAGGTGGCCCTGAATGTTACAAATCACTATCAGGTTTTTCGTCCGATTCGAAAATCTTTTACTCACAGCAGAACGGCCATAAGGTGCCCGAGGCGGCAATCGACCCATGGAGACAAGTCTGCTGGAGGACGATGTATTGAATCGGGACGCAATTTGAGTGATCCATCGTCATTAGGTGGCCCTGAAAGTTACAATTCACTATCAGTTTTTCGTCCCATTCGATAATCTAGACTCACAGCAGAACGGCCATAAGGTGCCCGAGGCAGCAATAGACCCATGGAGACAAGTCGGCTGGAGGACGATGTATTGAATCGGGACGCAATTTGAGTGATCCATCGTCATTAGGTGGCTCTGAACGTTACAATTCACTACCAGTTTTTCGTCCCATTCGATAATCTAGATTCACAGCAGAACGGCCATAAGGTGCCAAGGTAGCAATAGACCCATGGAGTCAACTCGGCTGGAGGACGATTTATTGAATCGGGACGCAATTTGCGTGGTCCATCGTCATTAGGTGGCCCTGTATGTTACAATTCACTATCAGTTTTTCGTCCGATTCGAAAGTCTTTGACTCACAGCAGAACGGCCATTAGGTGCCCGAGGCAGCAATAGACCAATGGAGACAAGTCCGCTGGAGGACGATGTATTGAATCGGGACGCAATTTGAGTGTTCCATCGTCATTAGGAGGCCCTGAACGTTACAATTCACTATCAGTTTTTTGTCCCATTCGATAATCTAGACTCACAGCAGAACGGCCATAAGGTGCCCGAGGCAGCAATAGACCCATGGAGTCAAGTCGGCTGGAGGACGATGTATTGAATCGGGACGCAATTTGAGTGATCCATCGTCATTAGGTGTCCCGAACGTTACAATTCACTATCAGTTTTTCGTCCGATTCGAAAATCTTTGACTCACAGCAGAACGGCCATAAGGTGCCCGAGGCAGCAATAGACCCATGGAGACAAGTCGGCTGGTGGACGATGTATTGAATCGGGACGCAATTTGAGTGATCCATCGTCATTAGGTTGCCCTGAAAGTTACAATTCACTATCAGTTTTTCGTCCGATTCGAAAATCTTTGACTCACAGCAGAACGGCCATAAGGTGCCCGAGGCAACAATAGACCCATGGAAACAAGTCTGCTGGAGGACGATATATTGAATCGGGACGCAATTTGAGTGATCCATCGTCATTAGGTGGCCCTGAACGTTACAATTCACTATCAGTTTTTCGTCCCATTCGATAATCTAGACTCACAGCAGAACGGCCATAAGGTGCCTGAGGCAGCAATAGACCCATGGAGTCAGGTCGGCTGGAGGACGATGTACTGAATCGGGACGCAATTTGTGTGGTCCATCGTCATTAGGTGGCCCGAATGTTACAATTCACTATCAGTTTTTCGTCCGATTCGAAAATCTTTGACTCACAGCAGAACGGCCATAAGGTGCTCGAGGCAACAATAGACCCATGGAAACAAGTCTGCTGGAGGGCGATATATTGAATCGGGACGCAATTTGAGTGATCCATCGTCATTAGGTGGCCCTGAACGTTACAATTCACTATCAGTTTTTCGTCCGATTCGAAAATCTTTGAGTCACAGCTGAACGGCCATAAGGTGCCCGAGGCAGCAATAGACCTATGGAGACAGTCTGCTGGAGGACAATGTATTGAATCGGGACGCAATTTGAGTGATCCATCGTCATTAGGTGGCCCTGAACGTTTCAATTCACTATCAGTTTTTCGTCCGATTCGAAAATCTTTGACTCACAGCAGAACGGCCATAAGGTGCCAAGGCAGCAATAGACCGATGGAGACATGTCGGCTGGAGGACGATGTATTGAATCGGGACGCAATTTGAGTGATCCATCGTCATTAGGAGGCCCTGAACGTTACAATTCACTATCAGTTTTTCGTCCGATTCGAAAATCTTTGAGTCACAGCTGAGCGGCCATAAGGTGCCCGAGGCTGCAATAGACCCATGGAGACAGTCTGCTGGAGGACAAAGTATTGAATCGGGACGCAATTTGAGTGATCCATCGTCATTAGGTGGCCCTGAACGTTACAATTCACTATCAGTTTTTCGTCCGATTCGAAAATCTTTGACTCACAGCAGTACGGCCATAAGGTGCCCGAGGCAGCAATAGACCCATGGAGACAAGTCTGCTCGAGGACGATGTATTGAATCGGGACGCAATTGGAGTGTTCCATCGTCATTAGGAGGCCCTGAAAGTTACAATTCACTATCAGTTTTTCGTCCGATTCGAAAATCTTTGACTCACAGCAGAACGGCCATAAGGTGCCCGAGGCAGCAATAGACGCATGGAGACAAGTCTGCTGGAGGACGATGTATTGAATCGGGACGCAATTTGAGTGTTCCATCGTCATTAGGAGGCCCTGAACGCTACAATTCACTATCAGTTTTTCGTCCGATTCGAAAATCTTTGACTCACAGCAGAACGGCCATAAGGTGCCCGAGGCAGCAATAGACCCATGGAGACAAGTCGGCTGGTGGACGATGTATTGAATCGGGACGCAATTTGAGTGATCCATCGTAATTGGGTGGCCCTGAAAGTTACAATTCACTATCAGTTTTTCGTCCGATTCGAAAATCTTTGACTCACAGCAGAACGGCCATAAGGTGCCCGAGGCAGCAATAGACCCATGGAGACAAGTCTGCTGGAGGACGATGTATTGAATCGGGACGCAATTTGAGTGATCCATCGTCATTAGGTGGCCCTGAACGTTACAATTCACTATCAGTTTTTCGTCCCATTCGATAATCTAGACTCACAGCAGAACGGCCATATGGTGCCCGAGGCAGCAATAGACCCATGGAGTCAGGTCGGCTGGAGGACGATGTACTGAATCGGGACGCAATTTGTGTGTTCCATCGTCATTAGGTGGCCCTGAATGTTACAATTCACTATCAGTTTTTCGTCCGATTCGAAAATCTTTGACTCACAGCAGAACGGCCATAAGGTGCCCGAGGCAGCAATAGACCCATGGAGACAAGTCTGCTGGAGGACGATGTATTGAATCGGGACGCAATTTGAGTGTTCCATCGTCATTAGGAGGCCCTGAACGTTACAATTCACTATCAGTTTTTCGTCCGATTCGAAAATCTTTGAGTCACAGCAGGACTGCCATAAGGTGCCCGAGGCAGCAATAGACCCATGGAGACAAGTCTGCTGGAGGACGATATATTGAATCGGGACGCAATTTGAGTGATCCATCGTCATTAGGTGGCCCTGAACGTTACAATTCACTATCAGTTTTTCATCCCATTCGATAATCTAGACTCACAGCAAAACGGCCATAAGGTGCCCGAGGCAGCAATAGTCCCATGGAGTCAAGTCGGCTAGTGGACGATGTACTGAATCGGGACGCAATTTGTGTGGTCCATCGTCATTAGGTGGCCCTGAATGTTACAAATCACTATCAGGTTTTTCGTCCGATTCGAAAATCTTTTACTCACAGCAGAACGGCCATAAGGTGCCCGAGGCAGCAATCGACCCATGGAGACAAGTCTGCTGGAGGACGATGTATTGAATCGGGACGCAATTTGAGTGATCCATCGTCATTAGGTGGCCCTGAAAGTTACAATTCACTATCAGTTTTTCGTCCCATTCGATAATCTAGACTCACAGCAGAACGGCCATAAGGTGCCCGAGGCAGCAATAGACCCATGGAGACAAGTCGGCTGGAGGACGATGTATTGAATCGGGACGCAATTTGAGTGATCCATCGTCATTAGGTGGCTCTGAACGTTACAATTCACTACCAGTTTTTCGTCCCATTCGATAATCTAGATTCACAGCAGAACGGCCATAAGGTGCCAAGGTAGCAATAGACCCATGGAGTCAACTCGGCTGGAGGTCGATTTATTGAATCGGGACGCAATTTGCGTGGTCCATCGTCATTAGGTGGCCCTGAATGTTACAATTCACTATCAGTTTTTCGTCCGATTCGAAAGTCTTTGACTCACAGCAGAACGGCCATTAGGTGCCCGAGGCAGCAATAGACCAATGGAGACAAGTCCGCTGGAGGACGATGTATTGAATCGGGACGCAATTTGAGTGTTCCATCGTCATTAGGAGGCCCTGAACGTTACAATTCACTATCAGTTTTTTGTCCCATTCGATAATCTAGACTCACAGCAGAACGGCCATAAGGTGCCCGAGGCAGCAATAGACCCATGGAGTCAAGTCGGCTGGAGGACGATGTATTGAATCGGGACGCATTTTGAGTGATCCATCGTCATTAGGTGTCCCGAACGTTACAATTCACTATCAGTTTTTCGTCCGATTCGAAAATCTTTGACTCACAGCAGAACGGCCATAAGGTGCCCGAGGCAGCAATAGTCCCATGGAGTCAAGTCGGCTAGTGGACGATGTTCTGAATCGGGACGCAATTTGTGTGGTCCATCGTCATTAGGTGGCCCTGAATGTTACAAATCACTATCAGTTTTTCGTCCGATTCGAAAATCTGTGACTCACAGCAGAACGGCCATAAGGTGCCCGAGGCAGCAATCGACCCATGGAGACAAGTCTGCTGGAGGACGATGTTTTGAATCGGGACGCAATTTGAGTGTTCCATCGTCATTAGGTGGCCCTGAAAGTTACAATTCACTATCAGTTTTTCGTCCGATTCGAAAATCTTTGACTCACAGCAGAACGGCCATAAGGTGCCCGAGGCAGCAATAGACGCATGGAGACATGTCTGCTGGAGGACGATGTATTGAATCGGGACGCAATTTGAGTGATCCATCGTCATTAGGAGGCCCTGAACGTTACAATTCACTATCAGTTTTTCGTTACATTCGATAATCTAGTCTCACAGCAGAACGGCCATAAGATCCCCTAGGCAGCAATAGACCCATGGAGTCAAGTCGGCTGGAGGACGATGTATTGAATCGGGACGCAATTTGAGTGATCCATCGTCATTAGGTGGCCCTGAACGTTACAATTCACTATCAGTTTTTCGTCCGATTCGAATATCTTTGACTCACAGCAGAACGGCCATAAGGTGCCCGAGGCAGCAATAGACGCATGGAGACATGTCTGCTGGAGGACGATGTATTGAATCGGGACGCAATTTGAGTGTTCCATCGTCATTAGGAGGCCCTGAACGTTACAATTCACTATCAGTTTTTCGTCCGATTCGAAAATCTTTGAGTCACAGCTGAACGGCCATAAGGTGCCCGAGGCAGCAATAGACCCATGGAGACAGTCTGCTGGAGGACAATGTATTGAATCGGGACGCAATTTGAGTGGTCCATCGTCATTAGGTGGCCCTGAACGTTACAATTCACTATCAGTTTCTCGTCCGATTCGAAAATCTTTGACTCACAGCAGAACGGCCATATGGTGCCAAGGCAGCAATAGACCCATGGAGACATGTCGGCTGGAGGACGATGTATTGAATCGGGACGCAATTTGAGTGATCCATCGTCATTAGGTGGCCCTGAATGTTACAATTCACTATCAGTTCTTCGTCCGATTCGAAAATCTTTGACTCACAGCAGAACGGCCATAAGGTGCCCGAGGCAGCAATAGACCCATGGAGACATGTCCGTTGGAGGACGATGTATTGAATCGGGACGCAATTTGAGTGTTCCATCGTCATTAGGAGGCCCTGAACGTTACAATTCACTATCAGTTTTTCGTCCGATTCGAAAATCTTTGAGTCACAGCTGAACGGCCATAAGGTGCCCGAGGCTGCAATAGACCCATGGAGACAGTCTGCTGGAGGACAATGTATTGAATCGGGACGCAATTTGAGTGATCCATCGTCATTAGGTGGCCCTGAACGTTACAATTCACTATCAGTTTTTCGTCCGATTCGAAAATCTTTGACTCACAGCAGAACGGCCATAAGGTGCCAAGGCAGCAATAGACCCATGGAGACATGTCGGCTGGAGGACGATGTATTGAATCGGGACGCAATTTGAGTGATCCATCGTCATTAGGTGGCCCTGAACGTTACAATTCACTATCAGTTTTTCGTCCGATTCGAAAATCTTTGACTCACAGCAGAACGGCCATAAGGTGCCCGAGGCAGCAATAGACCCATGGAGACAAGTCTGCTGGAGGACGATGTATTGAATCGGGACGCAATTTGAGTGATCCATCGTCATTAGGTGGCCCTGATCGTTACAATTCACTATCAGTTTTTCGTCCCATTCGATAATCTAGACTCACAGCAGAACGGCCATAAGGTGCCCGAGGCAGCAATAGACCCATGGAGTCAGGTCGGCTGGAGGACGATGTACTGAATCGGGACGCAATTTGTGTGGTCCATCGTCATTAGGTGGACCTGAATGTTACAATTCACTATCAGTTTTTCGTCCGATTCGAAAATCTTTGACTCACAGCAGAACGGCCATAAGGTGCCCGAGGCAGCAATAGACCCATGGAGACAAGTCTGCTGGAGGACGATGTATTGAATCGGGACGCAATTTGAGTGTTCCATCGTCATTAGGAGGCCCTGAACGTTGCAATTCACTATCAGTTTTTCGTCCGATTCGAAAATCTTTGAGTCACAGCAGGACTGCCATAAGGTGCAAGAGGCAGCAATAGACCCATGGAGACAAGTCTGCTGCAGGACGATGTATTGAATCGGGACGCAATTTGAGTGATCCATCGTCATTAGGTGGCCCTGAACGTTACAATTCACTATCAGTTTTTCGTCCGATTCGAAAATCTTTGACTCACAGCAGAACGGCCATAAGGTGCCCGAGGCAGCAATAGACCCATGAAGTCAAGTCTGCTGGAGGACGATGTATTGAATCGGGACGCAATTTTAGTGTTCCATCGTCATTAGGAGGCCCTGAACGTTACAATTCACTATCAGTTTTTCGTCCGATTCGAAAATCTTTGACTCACAGCAGAACGGCCATAAGGTGCCCGAGGCAGCAATAGACCCATGGAGACAAGTCTGCTGGAGGACGATGTATTGAATCGGGACGCAATTTGAGTGATCCATCGTCATTAGGTGTCCCTGAACGTTACAATTCACTATCAGTTTTTCGTCCCATTCGATAATCTAGACTCACAGCAGAACGGCCATAAGGTGCCCGAGGCAGCAATAGACCCATGGAGACAAGTCGGCTGGAGGACGATGTACTGAATCGGGACGCAATTTGTGTGGTCCATCGTCATTAGGTGGCCCTGAATGTTACAATTCACTATCAGTTTTTCGTCCGATTCGAAAATCTTTAACTCACAGCAGAACGGCCATAAGGTGCCCGAGGCAGCAATAGACCCATGGAGACAAGTCTGCTGGAGGACGATATATTGAATCGGGACGCAATTTGAGTGTTCCATCGTCATTAGGAGGCCCTGACCGTTACAATTCACAATCAGTTTTTCGTTCGATTCGAAAATCTTTGAGTCACAGCAGGCCTGCCATAAGGTGCCCGAGGCAGCAATAGACCCATGAAGTCAAGTCTGCTGGAGGACAATGTATTGAATCGGGACGCAGTTTTAGTGTTCCATCGTCATTAGGAGGCCCTGAACGTTACAATTCACTATCAGTTTTTCGTCCGATTCGAAAATCTTTGACTCACAGCAGAACGGCCATAAGGTGCCCGAGGCAGCAATAGACCCATGGAGACAAGTCGGCTGGAGGACGATGTATTGAATCGGGACGCAATTTGAGTGATCCATCGTCATTAGGTTCCCCTGAAAGTTATAATTCACTATCAGTTTTTCGTCCGATTCGAAAATCTTTGACTCACAGCAGAACGGCCATAAGGTGCCCGAGGCAACAATAGACCCATGGAAACAAGTCTGCTGGAGGACGATATATTGAATCGGGACGCAATTTGAGTGATCCATCGTCATTAGGTGGCCCTGAACGTTACAATTCACTATCAGTTTTTCGTCCCATTCGATAATCTAGACTCACAGCAGAACGGCCATAAGGTGCCTGAGGCAGCAATAGACCCATGGAATCAGGTCGGCTGGAGGACGATGTACTGAATCGGGACGCAATTTGTGTGGTCCATCGTCATTAGGTGGCCCTGAATGTTACAATTCACTATCAGTTTTTCGTCCGATTCGAAAATCTTTGACTCACAGCAGAACGGCCATAAGGTGCCCGAGGCAGCAATAGACGCATGGAGACATGTCTGCTGGAGGACGATGTATTGAATCGGGACGCAATTTGAGTGTTCCATCGTCATTAGGAGGCCCTGAACGTTACAATTCACTATCAGTTTTTCGTCCGATTCGAAAATCTTTGAGTCACAGCTGAACGGCCATAAGGTGCCCGAGGCAGCAATAGACCCATGGAGACAGTCTGCTGGAGGACAATGTATTGAATCGGGACGCAATTTGAGTGGTCCATCGTCATTAGGTGGCCCTGAACGTTACAATTCACTATCAGTTTCTCGTCCGATTCGAAAATCTTTGACTCACAGCAGAACGGCCATATGGTGCCAAGGCAGCAATAGACCCATGGAGACATGTCGGCTGGAGGACGATGTATTGAATCGGGACGCAATTTGAGTGATCCATCGTCATCAGGTGGCCCTGAATGTTACAATTCACTATCAGTTCTTCGTCCGATTCGAAAATCTTTGACTCACAGCAGAACGGCCATAAGGTGCCCGAGGCAGCAATAGACCCATGGAGACATGTCGGTTGGAGGTCGATGTATTGAATCGGGACGCAATTTGAGTGTTCCATCGTCATTAGGAGGCCCTGAACGTTACAATTCACTATCAGTTTTTCGTCCGATTCGAAAATCTTTGAGTCACAGCTGAACGGCCATAAGGTGCCCGAGGCTGCAATAGACCCATGGAGACAGTCTGCTGGAGGACAATGTATTGAATCGGGACGCAATTTGAGTGATCCATCGTCATTAGGTGGCCCTGAACGTTACAATTCCCTATCAGTTTTTCGTCCGATTCGAAAATCTTTGACTCACAGCAGAACGGCCATAAGGTGCCAAGGCAGCAATAGACCCATGGAGACATGTCGGCTGGAGGACGATGTATTGAATCGGGACGCAATTTGAGTGATCCATCGTCATTAGGTGGCCCTGAACGTTACAATTCACTATCAGTTTTTCGTCCGATTCGAAAATCTTTGACTCACAGCAGAACGGCCATAAGGTGCCCGAGGCAGCAATAGACCCATGGAGACAAGTCTGCTGGAGGACGATGTATTGAATCGGGACGCAATTTGAGTGATCCATCGTCATTAGGTGGCCCTGATCGTTACAATTCACTATCAGTTTTTCGTCCCATTCGATAATCTAGACTCACAGCAGAACGGCCATAAGGTGCCCGAGGCAGCAATAGACCCATGGAGTCAGGTCGGCTGGAGGACGATGTACTGAATCGGGACGCAATTTGTGTGGTCCATCGTCATTAGGTGGACCTGAATGTTACAATTCACTATCAGTTTTTCGTCCGATTCGAAAATCTTTGACTCACAGCAGAACGGCCATAAGGTGCCCGAGGCAGCAATAGACCCATGGAGACAAGTCTGCTGGAGGACGATGTATTGAATCGGGACGCAATTTGAGTGTTCCATCGTCATTAGGAGGCCCTGAACGTTGCAATTCACTATCAGTTTTTCGTCCGATTCGAAAATCTTTGAGTCACAGCAGGACTGCCATAAGGTGCAAGAGGCAGCAATAGACCCATGGAGACAAGTCTGCTGCAGGACGATGTATTGAATCGGGACGCAATTTGAGTGATCCATCGTCATTAGGTGGCCCTGAACGTTACAATTCACTATCAGTTTTTCGTCCGATTCGAAAATCTTTGACTCACAGCAGAACGGCCATAAGGTGCCCGAGGCAGCAATAGACCCATGAAGTCAAGTCTGCTGGAGGACGATGTATTGAATCGGGACGCAATTTTAGTGTTCCATCGTCATTAGGAGGCCCTGAACGTTACAATTCACTATCAGTTTTTCGTCCGATTCGAAAATCTTTGACTCACAGCAGAACGGCCATAAGGGGCCCGAGGCAGCAATAGACCCATGGAGACAAGTCTGCTGGAGGACGATGTATTGAATCGGGACGCAATTTGAGTGATCCATCGTCATTAGGTGTCCCTGAACGTTACAATTCACTATCAGTTTTTCGTCCCATTCGATAATCTAGACTCACAGCAGAACGGCCATAAGGTGCCCGAGGCAGCAATAGACCCATGGAGACAAGTCGGCTGGAGGACGATGTACTGAATCGGGACGCAATTTGTGTGGTCCATCGTCATTAGGTGGCCCTGAATGTTACAATTCACTATCAGTTTTTCGTCCGATTCGAAAATCTTTAACTCACAGCAGAACGGCCATAAGGTGCCCGAGGCAGCAATAGACCCATGGAGACAAGTCTGCTGGAGGACGATATATTGAATCGGGACGCAATTTGAGTGTTCCATCGTCATTAGGAGGCCCTGACCGTTACAATTCACAATCAGTTTTTCGTTCGATTCGAAAATCTTTGAGTCACAGCAGGCCTGCCATAAGGTGCCCGAGGCAGCAATAGACCCATGAAGTCAAGTCTGCTGGAGGACGATGTATTGAATCGGGACGCAGTTTTAGTGTTCCATCGTCATTAGGAGGCCCTGAACGTTACAATTCACTATCAGTTTTTCGTCCGATTCGAAAATCTTTGACTCACAGCAGAACGGCCATAAGGTGCCCGAGGCAGCAATAGACCCATGGAGACAAGTCGGCTGGAGGACGATGTATTGAATCGGGACGCAATTTGAGTGATCCATCGTCATTAGGTTGCCCTGAAGGTTATAATTCACTATCAGTTTTTCGTCCGATTCGAAAATCTTTGACTCACAGCAGAACGGCCATAAGGTGCCCGAGGCAGCAATAGACCCATGAAGTCAAGTCTCCTGGAGGACGATGTATTGAATCGGGACGCAATTTTAGTGTTCCATCGTCATTAGGAGGCCCTGAACGTTACAATTCACTAACAGTTTTTCGTCCGAATCGAAAATCTTTGACTCACAGCAGAACGGCCATAAGGTGCCCGAGGCAGCAATAGACCCATGGAGACAAGTCTGCTGGAGGACGATGTATTGAATCGGGACGCAATTTGAGTGATCCATCGTCATTAGGTGTCCCTGAACGTTACAATTCACTATCAGTTTTTCGTCCCATTCGATAATCTAGACTCACAGCAGAACGGCCATAAGGTGCCCGAGGCAGCAATAGACCCATGGAGACAAGTCGGCTGGAGGACGATGTACTGAATCGGGACGCAATTTGTGTGGTCCATCGTCATTAGGTGGCCCTGAATGTTACAATTCACTATCAGTTTTTCGTCCGATTCGAAAATCTTTAACTCACAGCAGAACGGCCATAAGGTGCCCGAGGCAGCAATAGACCCATGGAGACAAGTCTGCTGGAGGACGATATATTGAATCGGGACGCAATTTGAGTGTTCCATCGTCATTAGGAGGCCCTGACCGTTACAATTCACAATCAGTTTTTCGTTCGATTCGAAAATCTTTGAGTCACAGCAGGCCTGCCATAAGGTGCCCGAGGCAGCAATAGACGCATGGAGACATGTCTGCTGGAGGACGATGTATTGAATCGGGACGCAATTTGAGTGTTCCATCGTCATTAGGAGGCCCTGAACGTTACAATTCACTATCAGTTTTTCGTCCGATTCGAAAATCTTTGAGTCACAGCTGAACGGCCATAAGGTGCCCGAGGCAGCAATAGACCCATGGAGACAGTCTGCTGGAGGACAATGTATTGAATCGGGACGCAATTTGAGTGGTCCATCGTCATTAGGTGGCCCTGAACGTTACAATTCACTATCAGTTTCTCGTCCGATTCGAAAATCTTTGACTCACAGCAGAACGGCCATATGGTGCCAAGGCAGCAATAGACCCATGGAGACATGTCGGCTGGAGGACGATGTATTGAATCGGGACGCAATTTGAGTGATCCATCGTCATTAGGTGGCCCTGAATGTTACAATTCACTATCAGTTCTTCGTCCGATTCGAAAATCTTTGACTCACAGCAGAACGGCCATAAGGTGCCCGAGGCAGCAATAGACCCATGGAGACATGTCGGTTGGAGGACGATGTATTGAATCGGGACGCAATTTGAGTGTTCCATCGTCATTAGGAGGCCCTGAACGTTACAATTCACTATCAGTTTTTCGTCCGATTCGAAAATCTTTGAGTCACAGCTGAACGGCCATAAGGTGCCCGAGGCTGCAATAGACCCATGGAGACAGTCTGCTGGAGGACAATGTATTGAATCGGGACGCAATTTGAGTGATCCATCGTCATTAGGTGGCCCTGAACGTTACAATTCACTATCAGTTTTTCGTCCGATTCGAAAATCTTTGACTCACAGCAGAACGGCCATAAGGTGCCAAGGCAGCAATAGACCCATGGAGACATGTCGGCTGGAGGACGATGTATTGAATCGGGACGCAATTTGAGTGATCCATCGTCATTAGGTGGCCCTGAACGTTACAATTCACTATCAGTTTTTCGTCCGATTCGAAAATCTTTGACTCACAGCAGAACGGCCATAAGGTGCCCGAGGCAGCAATAGACCCATGGAGACAAGTCTGCTGGAGGACGATGTATTGAATCGGGACGCAATTTGAGTGATCCATCGTCATTAGGTGGCCCTGATCGTTACAATTCACTATCAGTTTTTCGTCCCATTCGACAATCTAGACTCACAGCAGAACGGCCATAAGGTGCCCGAGGCAGCAATAGACCCATGGAGTCAGGTCGGCTGGAGGACGATGTACTGAATCGGGACGCAATTTGTGTGGTCCATCGTCATTAGGTGGACCTGAATGTTACAATTCACTATCAGTTTTTCGTCCGATTCGAAAATCTTTGACTCACAGCAGAACGGCCATAAGGTGCCCGAGGCAGCAATAGACCCATGGAGACAAGTCTGCTGGAGGACGATGTATTGAATCGGGACGCAATTTGAGTGTTCCATCGTCATTAGGAGGCCCTGAACGTTGCAATTCACTATCAGTTTTTCGTCCGATTCGAAAATCTTTGAGTCACAGCAGGACTGCCATAAGGTGCAAGAGGCAGCAATAGACCCATGGAGACAAGTCTGCTGCAGGACGATGTATTGAATCGGGACGCAATTTGAGTGATCCATCGTCATTAGGTGGCCCTGAACGTTACAATTCACTATCAGTTTTTCGTCCGATTCGAAAATCTTTGACTCACAGCAGAACGGCCATAAGGTGCCCGAGGCAGCAATAGACCCATGAAGTCAAGTCTGCTGGAGGACGATGTATTGAATCGGGACGCAATTTTAGTGTTCCATCGTCATTAGGAGGCCCTGAACGTTACAATTCACTATCAGTTTTTCGTCCGATTCGAAAATCTTTGACTCACAGCAGAACGGCCATAAGGGGCCCGAGGCAGCAATAGACCCATGGAGACAAGTCTGCTGGAGGACGATGTATTGAATCGGGACGCAATTTGAGTGATCCATCGTCATTAGGTGTCCCTGAACGTTACAATTCACTATCAGTTTTTCGTCCCATTCGATAATCTAGACTCACAGCAGAACGGCCATAAGGTGCCCGAGGCAGCAATAGACCCATGGAGACAAGTCGGCTGGAGGACGATGTACTGAATCGGGACGCAATTTGTGTGGTCCATCGTCATTAGGTGGCCCTGAATGTTACAATTCACTATCAGTTTTTCGTCCGATTCGAAAATCTTTAACTCACAGCAGAACGGCCATAAGGTGCCCGAGGCAGCAATAGACCCATGGAGACAAGTCTGCTGGAGGACGATATATTGAATCGGGACGCAATTTGAGTGTTCCATCGTCATTAGGAGGCCCTGACCGTTACAATTCACAATCAGTTTTTCGTTCGATTCGAAAATCTTTGAGTCACAGCAGGCCTGCCATAAGGTGCCCGAGGCAGCAATAGACCCATGAAGTCAAGTCTGCTGGAGGACGATGTATTGAATCGGGACGCAGTTTTAGTGTTCCATCGTCATTAGGAGGCCCTGAACGTTACAATTCACTATCAGTTTTTCGTCCGATTCGAAAATCTTTGACTCACAGCAGAACGGCCATAAGGTGCCCGAGGCAGCAATAGACCCATGGAGACAAGTCGGCTGGAGGACGATGTATTGAGTCGGGACGCAATTTGAGTGATCCATCGTCATTAGGTTGCCCTGAAGGTTATAATTCACTATCAGTTTTTCGTCCGATTCGAAAATCTTTGACTCACAGCAGAACGGCCATAAGGTGCCCGAGGCAACAATAGACCCATGGAAACAAGTCTGCTGGAGGACGATATATTGAATCGGGACGCAATTTGAGTGATCCATCGTCATTAGGTGGCCCTGAACGTTACAATTCACTATCAGTTTTTCGTCCCATTCGATAATCTAGACTCACAGCAGAACGGCCATAAGGTGCCTGATGCAGCAATAGACCCATGGAGTCAGGTCGGCTGGAGGACGATGTACTGAATCGGGACGCAATTTGTGTGGTCCATCGTCATTAGGTGGCCCTGAATGTTACAATTCACTATCAGTTTTTCGTCCGATTCGAAAATCTTTGACTCACAGCAGAACGGCCATAAGGTGCCCGAGGCAGCAATAGACCTATGGAGACAAGTCTGCTGGAGGACGATGAATTGAATCGGGACGCAATTTTAGTGTTCCATCGTCATTAGGAGGCCCTGAACGTTACAATTCACTATCAGTTTTTCGTCCGATTTGAAAATCTTTGACTCACAGCAGAACGGCCATAAGGTGCCCGAGGCAGCAATAGACCCATGGAGACAAGTCGGCTGGAGGACGATGTATTTAATCGGGACGCAATTTGAGTGATCCATCGTCATTAGGTGGTCCTGAAAGTTACAATTCTCTATTTGTTTTTCGTCCCATTTGGAAATCTTTGACTCACAGCAGAACGGCCATAAGGTGCCCGAGGCAGCAATAGACCCATGGAGACAAGTCGGCTGGAGGACGATGTATTGAATCGGGACGCAATTTGAGTGTTCCATCGTCATTAGGAGGCCCTGAACGTTACAATTCACTATCAGTTTTTCGTCCGATTCGAAAATCTTTAAGTCACAGCTGAACGGCCATAAGGTGCCCGAGGCAGCAATAGACCTATGGAGACAGTCTGCTGGAGGACAATGTATTGAATCGGGACGCAATTTGAGTGATACATCGTCATTAGGTGGCCCTGAACGTTACAATTCACTATCAGTTTTTCGTCCGATTCGAAAATCTTTGACTCAAAGCAGAACGGCCATAAGGTGCCAAGGCAGCAATAGACCCTTGGAGACATGTCGGCTGGAGGACGATGTATTGAATCGGGACGCAATTTGAGTGATCCATCGTCATTAGGAGGCCCTGAACGTTACAATTCACTATCAGTTTTTCGTCCGATTCGAAAATCTTTGAGTCACAGCTCAACGGCCATAAGGTGCCCGAGGCTGCAATAGACCCATGGAGACAGTCTGCTGGAGGACAATGTATTGAATCGGGACGCAATTTGAGTGATCCATCGTCATTAGGTGGCCCTGAACGTTACAATTCACTGTCAGTTTTTCGTCCGATTCGAAAATCTTTGACTCACAGCAGAACGGCCATAAGTGGCCAAGGCAGCAATAGACCCTCGGGCACCTTATGGCCGTTCTGCTGTGAATCTAGATTATCGAATGGGACGAAAAACTGATAGTGAATTGTAACGTTCAGGGCGACCTAATGACGATGAATCACTCAAATTGCGTCCCGATTCAATACATCGTCCCCAGCCGACTTGTCTCCATTGGTCTATTGCTGCCTCGGGCACCTTATGGCCGTTCTGCTGTAAGTCTAGATTATTGAATGGGACGAAAAACTGATAGTGAATTGTAACGTTCAGGGCCACCTAATGACGATGGATCACTCAAATTGCGTCCTGATTCAATACATCGTCCTCCAGCAGACGTGACTTCATGGGTCTATTGCTGCCGCGGGCCCCTTATGGCCGTTCTGCTGTGGGTCAAAGATTTTCGAATCGGACGAAAAACTGATAGTGAATTGTAACTTTCAGGGCCACCTAATGACGATGGATCACTCAAATTGTGTCCCGATTCAATACATCGTCCTCCAGCAGACTTGTCTCCATGGGTCTATTGCTGCCTCGGGCACCTTATGGCCGTTCTGCTGTGAGTCTAGATTATCGAATGGGACGAAAAACTGATAGTGAATTGTAACGTTCAGGGCCACCTAATGACGATGGATCTCTCAAATTGCGTCCCGATTCAATACATCGTCCTCCAGCCGACTTGACTCCATGGGTCTATTGCTGCCTCGGGCACCTTATGGCCGTTCTGCTGTGAGTCTAGATTATCGAATGGGACGAAAAACTGATAGTGAATTGTAACGTTCAGGGCCACCTAATGACGATGGATCTCTCAAATTGCGTCCCGATTCAATACATCGTCCTCCAGCCGACTTGACTCCATGGGTCTATTGCTGCCTCGGGCACCTTATGGCCGTTCTGCTGTGAGTCTAGATTATCGAATGGGACGAAAAACTGATAGTGAATTGTAACGTTCAGGGCCTCCTAATGACGATGGATCACTCAAATTGCGTCCCGATTCAATACATCGTCCTCCAGCAGACTTGACTCCATGGGTCTATTGCTGCCTCGGGCACCTTATGGCCGTTCTGCTGTGAGTGTAGATTATCGAATGGGACGAAAAACTGATAGTGAATTGTAACGTTCAGGGCCTCCTAATGACGATGGATCACTCAAATTGCGTCCCGATTCAATACATCGTCCTCCAGCAGACTTGTCTCCGTGGGTCGATTGCTGCCTCGGGCACCTAATGGCCGTTCTGCTGTGAGTCAAAGATTTTCAAATCGGACGAAAAACTGATAGTGAATTGTAACATTCAGAGCCACCTAATGACGATGGACCACGCAAATTGCGTCCCGATTCAATACATCGTCCTCCAGCCGAGTTGACTCCATGGGTCTATTGCTGCCTCGGGCACCTTATGGCCGTTCTGCTGTGAATCTAGATTATCGAATGGGACGAAAAACTGATAGTGAATTGTAACGTTCAGGGCCACCTAATGACGATGGATCACTCAAATTGCGTCCCGATTCAATACATCGTCTTCAGCCGACTTGTCTCCATGGGTCTATTGCTGCCTCGGGCACCTTATGGCCGTTCTGCTGTGAGTCTAGATTATCGAATGGGACGAAAAACTGATAGTGAATTTTAACGTTCAAGGCCACCTAATGACGATGGATCACTCAAATTGCGTCCTGATTCAATACATCGTCCTCCAGCAGACTTGACTTCATGGGTCTATTGCTGCCTCGGGCACCTTATGGCCGTTCTGCTGTGAGTCAAAGATTTTCGAATCGGACGAAAAACTGATAGTGAATTGTAACTTTTAGGGCCACCTAATGACGATGGATCACTCAAATTGCGTCCCGATTCAATACATCGTCCTCCAGCAGACTTGTCTCCATGGGTCGATTGCTGCCTCGGGCACCTTATGGCCGTTCTGCTGTGAGTCAAAGATTTTCGAATCGGACGAAAAACTGATAGTGATTTGTAACATTCAGGGCCACCTAATGACGATGGACCACACAAATTGCGTCCCGATTCAGTACAACGTCCACTAGCCGACTTGACTCCTTGGGACTATTGCTGCCTCGGGCACCTTATGGCCGTTCTGCTGTGAGTCTAGATTATAGAATGGGATGAAAAACTGATAGTGAATTGTAACGTTCAGGGCCACCTAATGACGATGGATCACTCAAACTGCGTCCCGATTCAATACATCGTCCTCCAGCAGACTTGTCTCCATGGGTCTATTGCTGCCTCGGGCACCTTATGGCAGGCCTGCTGTGACTCAAAGATTTTCGAATCGGACGAAAAACTAATAGTGAATTGTAACTTTCAGGGCAACCTAATGACGATGGATCACTCAAATTGCGTCCCGATTCAATACATCGTCCTCCAGCCGACCTGACTCCATGGGTCTATTGCTGCCTCGGGCACCTTATGGCCGTTCTGCTGTGAGTCAAAGATTTTCGAATCGGACGAAAAACTGATAGTAAATTGGAACGTTCAGGGCCTCCTAATGACGATGGAACACTCAAATTGCGTCCCGATTCAATACATCGTCCTCCAGCGGACTTGTCTCCATTGGTCTATTGCTGCCTCGGGCACCTAAAGGCCGTTCTGCTGTGAGTCAAAGACTTTCGAATCGGACGAAAAACTGATAGTGAATTGTAACATTCTGGGCCACCTAATGACGATGGACCACGCAAATTGCGTCCCGATTCAATACATCGTCCTCCAGGCGAGTTGACTCCATGGGTCTATTGCTGCCTCGCGCACCTTATGGCCGTTCTGCTGTGAGTCTAGATTATCGAATGGGACGAAAAACTGATAGTGATTTGTAACTTTCAGGGCCACCTAATGACGATGGATCACTCAAATTGCGTCCCGATTCAATACATCATCCTCCAGCCGACTTGTCTCCATGGGTCGATTGCTGCCTCGGGCACCTTATGGCCGTTCTGCTGTGAGTCAAAGATTTTCGAATCGGACGAAAAACTGATAGTGAATTGTAACGTTCAGGGCCTCCTAATGACGATGGACCACACAAATTGCGTCCCGATTCAGTACATCGTCCTCCAGCCGACCTGACTCCATGGGTCGATTGCTGCCTCGGGCACCTTATGGCCGTTCTGCTGTGAGTCTAGATTATCGAATGTGACGAAAAACTGATAGTGAATTGTAACGTTCAGGGCCACCTAATGACGATGGATCACTCAAATTGCGTCCCGATTCAATACATCGTCCTCCAGCAGACTTGTCTCCATGCGTCTATTGCTGCCTCGGGCACCTTATGGCCGTTCTGCTGTGAGTCAAAGATTTTTGAATGGGACGAAAAACTGATAGTGAATTGAAACATTCAGGGCCACCTAATGACGATGGATCACTCAAATTGCGTCCCGATTCAATACATCGTCCACCAGCCGACTTGTCTCCATGGGTCTATTGCTGCCTCGGGCACCTTATGGCCGTTCTGCTGTGAGTCAAAGATTTTCGAATCGGACGAAAAACTGATAGTGAATTGTAACGTTCAGGGCCTCCTAATGACGATGGAACACTCAAATTGCGTCCCGATTCAATACATCGTCCTCCAGCAGACTTGTCTCCATGGGTCTATTGCTGCCTCGGACACCTTATGGCCGTTCTGCTGTGAGTCAAAGATTTTCGAATCGGACGAAAAACTGATAGTGAATTGTAACATTCAGGGCCACCTAATGACGATGGACCACACAAATTGCGTCCCGATTCAGTACATCGTCCTCCAGCCGACCTGACTCCATGGGTCGATTGCTGCCTCGGGCACCTTATGGCCGTTCTGCTGTGAGTCTAGATTATCGAATGGGACGAAAAACTGATAGTGAATTGTAACGTTCAGGGCCACCTAATGACGATGGATCACTCAAATTGCGTCCCGATTCAATACATCGTCCTCCAGCAGACTTGTCTCCATGGGTCTATTGCTGCCTCGGGCACCTTATGGCCGTTCTGCTGTGAGTCAAAGATTTTCGAATGGGACGAAAAACTGATAATGAATTGAAACATTCAGGGCCACCTAATGACGATGGATCACTCAAATTGCGTCCCGATTCAATACATCGTCCACCAGCCGACTTGTCTCCATGGGTCTATTGCTGCCTCGGGCACCTTATGGCCGTTCAGCTGTGAGTCAAAGATATTCGAATCGGACGAAAAACTGATAGTGAATTGTAACGTTCAGGGCCTCCTAATGACGATGGAACACTCAAATTGCGTCCCGATTCAATACATCGTCCTCCAGCAGACTTGTCTCCATGCGTCTATTGCTGCCTCGGGCACCTTATGGCCGTTCTGCTGTGAGTCAAAGATTTTCGAATCGGACGAAAAACTGATAGTGAATTGTAACTTTCAGGGCCTCCTAATGACGATGGAACACTCAAATTGCGTCCCGATTCAATACATCGTCCCACAGCAGACTTGTCTCCATGGGTCTATTGCTGCCTCGGGCACCTTATGGCCGTTCTGCTGTGAGTCAAAGATTTTCGAATCGGACGAAAAACTGATAGTGAATTGTAACGTTCAGTGCCACCTAATGACGATGGATCACTCAAATTGCGTCCCGATTCAATACATCGTCCTCCAGCCGACATGTCTCCATGTTTCTATTGCTGCCTTGGCACCTTATGGCCGTTCTGCTGTGAATCAAAGATTTTCGAATCGGACGAAATACTGATAGTGAATTGTAACGTTCAGGGCCACCTAATGACGATGGATCACTCAAATTGCGTCCCGATTCAATACATTGTCCTCCAGCAGACTGTCTCCATGGGTCTATTGCAGCCTCGGGCACCTTATGGCCGTTCTGCTGTGAATCAAAGATTTTCGAATCGGACGAAATACTGATAGTGAATTGTAACGTTCAGGGCCACCTAATTACGATGGATCACTCAAATTGCGTCCCGATTCAATACATCGTCCTCCAGCAGACTTGACTTCATGGGTCTATTGCTGCCTCGGGCACCTTATGGCCGTTCTGCTGTGAGTCAAAGATTTTTGAATCGGACGAAAAACTGATAGTGAATTGTAACGTTCAGGGCAACCTAATGACAATGGATCACTCAAATTGCGTCCCGATTCAATACATCGTCCTCCAGCCGACTTGACTCCATGGGTCTATTGCTGCCTCGGGCACCTTATGGCCGTTCTGCTGTGAGTCTAGATTATCGAATGGGACAAAAAACTGATAGTGAATTGTAACGTTCAGGGCCTCCTAATGACGATGGATCACTCAAATTGCGTCCCGATTCAATACATCGTCCTCCAGCAGACTTGTCTCCATGGGTCTATTGCTGCCTCGGGCACCTTCACTCCAAGTTTAAACGCAGCCAAAACCTCTCAGACAAACAGAAGCTAAACGATGTCAAAGTTAGCGTAAGGAGGGCTATGCGTGAAACGTTCAGTGAATTCGAAAGTAAAATACTAGGTACCGACTTGACAGAAAATCCTAGGAAGTTCTGGTCTTACGTTAAATCAGTAAGTGGCTCGAAACATCATGTCCAGACACTCTGGGATGATGATGGCATTGAAACAGAGGATGACAAGCGTAAAGCTGAAATACTAAACACCTTTTTCCAAAGCTGTTTCACAGAGGAAGACCGCACTGCAGTTCCTTCTCTAAATCCTCGCACCAACGAAAAAATGGCTGACATTGAAATAAGTGTCCAAGGAATAGAAAAGCAACTGGAATCACTCAACAGAGGAAAGTCCACTGGACCTGACGGGATACCAATTCGATTCTACACAGAGTACGCGAAAGAACTTGCCCCCCTTCTAACAGCCGTGTACCGCAAGTCTCTAGAGGAACAGAAGGTTCCAAATGATTGGAAAAGAGCACAGGTAGTCCCAGTCTTCAAGAAGGGTCGTCGAGCAGATGCGCAAAACTATAGACCTATCTCTCTGACGTCGATCTGTTGTAGAATTTTAGAACATGTCTTTTGCTCGAGTATCATGTCGTTTTTGGAAACTCAGAATCTACTATGTAGGAATCAACATGGATTCCAGAAACAGCGATCGTGTGAAACCCAACTCGCATTATTTGTTCATGAAACCCAGAAAATATTAGATACAGGCTCCCAGGTAGATGCCATTTTCCTTGACTTCCGGAAGGCGTTCGATACAGTTCCGCACTGTCGCCTGATAAACAAAGTAAGAGCCTACGGAATATCAGACCAGCTGTGTGGCTGGATTGAAGAGTTTTTAGCAAACAGAACACAGCATGTTGTTCTCAATGGAGAGACATCTACAGACGTTAAAGTAACCTCTGGCGTGCCACAGGGGAGTGTTATGGGACCATTGCTTTTCACAATATATATAAATGACCTAGTAGATAGTGTCGGAAGTTCCATGCGGCTTTTCGCGGATGATGCTGTAGTATACAGAGAAGTTGCAGCATTAGAAAATTGTAGCGAAATGCAGGAAGATCTGCAGCGGATAGGCACTTGGTGCAGGGAGTGGCAACTGACCCTTAACATAGACAAATGTAATGTATTGCGAATACATAGAAGGAAGGATCCTTTATTGTATGATTATATGATAGCGGAACAAACACTGGTAGCAGTTACTTCTGTAAAATATCTGGGAGTATGCGTGCGGAACGATTTGAAGTGGAATGATCATATAAAATTAATTGTTGGTAAGGCGGGTACCAGGTTGAGATTCATTGGGAGAGTCCTTAGAAAATGTAGTCCATCAACAAAGGAGGTGGCTTACAAAACACTCGTTCGACCTATACTTGAGTATTGCTCATCAGTGTGGGATCCGTACCAGATCGGGTTGACGGAGGAGATAGAGAAGATCCAAAGAAGAGCGGCGCGTTTCGTCACAGGGTTATTTGGTAACCGTGATAGCGTTACGGAGATGTTTAACAAACTCAAGTGGCAGACTCTGCAAGAGAGGCGCTCTGCATCGCGGTGTAGCTTGCTCGCCAGGTTTCGAGAGGGTGCGTTTCTGGATGAGGTATCGAATACATTGCTTCCCCCTACTTATACCTCCCGAGGAGATCACGAATGTAAAATTAGAGAGATTAGAGCGCGCACAGAGGCTTTCAGACAGTCGTTCTTCCCGCGAACCATACGCGACTGGAACAGGAAAGGGAGATAATGACAGTGGCACGTAAAGTGCCCTCCGCCACACACCGTTGGGTGGCTTGCGGAGTATAAATGTAGATGTAGAATGTAGATGTTATGTCCGTTCTGCTGTGAGTCTAGATTATCGAATGGGACGAAAAACTGATAGTGAATTGTAACGTTCAGGGCCACCTAATGACGATGGATCACTCAAATTGCGTCCCGATTCAATACATCGTCCTCCAGCAGACTTGTCTCCATGGGTCGATTGCTGCCTCGGGCACCTAATGGCCGTTCTGCTGTGAGTCAAAGATTTTCGAATCGGACGAAAAACTGATAGTGAATTGTAACATTCAGGGCCACCTAATGACGATGGACCACGCAAATTGCGTCCCGATTCAATTCATCGTCCTCCAGCCGAGTTGACTCCATGGGTCTATTGCTGCCTTGGGCACCTTATGGCCGTTCTGCTGTGAATCTAGATTATCGAATGGGACGAAAAACTGATAGTGAATTGTAACGTTCAGGGCCACCTAATGACGATGGATCACTCAAATTGCGTCCCGATTCAATACATCGTCCCCAGCCGACTTGTCTCCATGGGTCCATTGCTGCCTCGGGCACCTTATGGCCGTTCTGCTATGAGTCTAGATTATCGAATGGGACGAAAAACTGATAGTGAATTGTAACGTTCAAGGCCACCTAATGACGATGGATCACTCAAATTGCGTCCTGATTCAATACATCGTCCTCCAGCAGACTTGACTTCATGGGTCTATTGCTGCCTCGGGCACCTTATGGCCGTTCTGCTGTGAGTCAAAGATTTTCGAATCGGACGAAAAACTGATAGTGAATTGTAACTTTCAGGGCCACCTAATGACGATGGATCACTCAAATTGCGTCCCGATACAATACATCGTCCTCCAGCAGACTTGTCTCCATGGGTCGATTGCTGCCTCGGGCACCTTATGGCCGTTCTGCTGTGAGTCAAAGATTTTCGAATCGGACGAAAAACTGATACTGATTTGTAACATTCAGGGCCACCTAATGACGATGGACCACACAAATGGCGTCCCGATTCAGTACATCGTCCACTAGCCGACTTGACTCCATGGGACTATTGCTGCCTCGGGCACCTTATGGCCGTTCTGCTGTGAGTCTAGATTATAGAATGGGATGAAAAACTGATAGTGAATTGTAACGTTCAGGGCCACCTAATGACGATGGATCACTCAAACTGCGTCCCGATTCAATACATCGTCCTCCAGCAGACTTGTCTCCATGGGTCTATTGCTGCCTCGGGCACCTTATGGCAGGCCTGCTGTGACTCAAAGATTTTCGAATCGGACGAAAAACTGATAGTGAATTGTAACATTCAGGGCCACCTAATGACGATGGACCACACAAATTGCGTCCCGATTCAGTACATCGTCCTCCAGCCGACCTGACTCCATGGGTCTATTGCTGCCTCAGGCACCTTATGGCCGTTCTGCTGTGAGTCTAGATTATCGAATGGGACGAAAAACTGATAGAGAATTGTAACGTTCAGGGCCACCTAATGACGATGGATCACTCAAATTGCGTCCCGATTCAATATATCGTCCTCCAGCAGACTTGTTTCCGTGGGTCTATTGTTGCCTCGGGCACCTTATGGCCGCTCTGCTGTGAGTCAAAGATTTTCGTATCGGACGAAAAACTAATAGTGAATTGTAACTTTCAGGGCAACCTAATGACGATGGATCACTCAAATTGCGTCCCGATTCAATACATCGTCCTCCAGCCGACTTGTCTCCATGGGTCTATTGCTGCCTCGGGCACCTTATGGCCGTTCTGCTGTGAGTCAAAGATTTTCGAATCGGACGAAAAACTGATAGTAAATTGGAACGTTCAGGGCCTCCTAATGACGATGGAACACTCAAATTGCGTCCCGATTCAATACATCGTCCTCCAGCGGACTTGTCTCCATTGGTCTATTGCTGCCTCGGGCACCTAAAGGCCGTTCTGCTGTGAGTCAAAGACTTTCGAATCGGACGAAAAACTGATAGTGAATTGTAACATTCAGGGCCACCTAATGACGATGGACCACGCAAATTGCGTCCCGATTCAATACATCGTCCTCCAGCCGAGTTGACTCCATGGGTCTATTGCTGCCTCGGGCACCTTATGGCCGTTTTGCTGTGAGTCTAGATTATCGAATGGGACGAAAAACTGATAGTGATTTGTAACTTTCAGGGCCACCTAATCACGATGGATCACTCAAATTGCGTCCCGATTCAATACATCGTCCTCCAGCAGACTTGTCTCCATGGGTCGATTGCTGCCTCGGGCACCTTATGGCCGTTCTGCTGTGAGTCAAAGATTTTCGAATCGGACGAAAAACCTGATAGTGATTTGTAACATTCAGGGCCACCTAATGACGATGGACCACACAATTTGCGTCCCGATTCAGTACATCGTCCACTAGCCGACTTGACTCCATGGGACTATTGCTGCCTCGGGCACCTTATGGCCGTTCTGCTGTGAGTCTAGATTATCGAATGGGATGAAAAACTGATAGTGAATTGTAACGTTCAGGGCCACCTAATGACGATGGATCACTCAAATTGCGTCCCGATTCAATACATCGTCCTCCAGCAGACTTGTCTCCATGGGTCTATTGCTGCCTCGGACATCTTATGGCCGTTCTGCTGTGAGTCAAAGATTTTCGAATCGGACGAAAAACTGATAGTGAATTGTAACGTTCAGGGCCTCCTAATGATGATGGGACACTCAAATTGCGTCCCGATTCAATACATCGTCCTCCAGCAGACTTGTCTCCATGGGTCTATTGCTGCCTCGGACACCTTATGGCCGTTCTGCTGTGAGTCTAGATTATCGAATGGGACGAAAAACTGATAGTGAATTGTAACGTTCGGGGCCACCTAATGACGATGGATCACTCAAATTGCGTCCCGATTCAATACATCGTCCACCAGCCGACTTGTCTCCATGGGTCTATTGGTGCCTCGGGCACCTTATGGCCGTTCTGCTGTGAGTCAAAGATATTTGAATCGGACGAAAAACTGATAGTGAATTGTAACGTTCAGGGCCTCCTAATGACGATGGACCACACAAATTGCGTCCCGATTCAGTACATCGTCCTCCAGCCGACCTGACTCCATGGGTCGATTGCTGCCTCGGGCACCTTATGGCCGTTCTGCTGTGAGTCTAGATTATCGAATGTGACGAAAAACTGATAGTGAATTGTAACGTTCAGGGCCACCTAATGACGATGGATCACTCAAATTGCGTCCCGATTCAATACATCGTCCTCCAGCAGACTTGTCTCCATGCGTCTATTGCTGCCTCGGGCACCTTATGGCCGTTCTGCTGTGAGTCAAAGATTTTTGAATGGGACGAAAAACTGATAGTGAATTGAAACATTCAGGGCCACCTAATGACGATGGATCACTCAAATTGCGTCCCGATTCAATACATCGTCCACCAGCCGACTTGTCTCCATGGGTCTATTGCTGCCTCGGGCACCTTATGGCCGTTCTGCTGTGAGTCAAAGATTTTCGAATCGGACGAAAAACTGATAGTGAATTGTAACGTTCAGGGCCTCCTAATGACGATGGAACACTCAAATTGCGTCCCGATTCAATACATCGTCCTCCAGCAGACTTGTCTCCATGGGTCTATTGCTGCCTCGGACACCTTATGGCCGTTCTGCTGTGAGTCAAAGATTTTCGAATCGGACGAAAAACTGATAGTGAATTGTAACATTCAGGGCCACCTAATGACGATGGACCACACAAATTGCGTCCCGATTCAGTACATCGTCCTCCAGCCGACCTGACTCCATGGGTCGATTGCTGCCTCGGGCACCTTATGGCCGTTCTGCTGTGAGTCTAGATTATCGAATGGGACGAAAAACTGATAGTGAATTGTAACGTTCAGGGCCACCTAATGACGATGGATCACTCAAATTGCGTCCCGATTCAATACATCGTCCTCCAGCAGACTTGTCTCCATGGGTCTATTGCTGCCTCGGGCACCTTATGGCCGTTCTGCTGTGAGTCAAAGATTTTCGAATGGGACGAAAAACTGATAATGAATTGAAACATTCAGGGCCACCTAATGACGATGGATCACTCAAATTGCGTCCCGATTCAATACATCGTCCACCAGCCGACTTGTCTCCATGGGTCTATTGCTGCCTCGGGCACCTTATGGCCGTTCTGCTGTGAGTCAAAGATATTCGAATCGGACGAAAAACTGATAGTGAATTGTAACGTTCAGGGCCTCCTAATGACGATGGAACACTCAAATTGCGTCCCGATTCAATACATCGTCCTCCAGCAGACTTGTCTCCATGCGTCTATTGCTGCCTCGGGCACCTTATGGCCGTTCTGCTGTGAGTCAAAGATTTTCGAATCGGACGAAAAACTGATAGTGAATTGTAACTTTCAGGGCCTCCTAATGACGATGGAACACTCAAATTGCGTCCCGATTCAATACATCGTCCCACAGCAGACTTGTCTCCATGGGTCTATTGCTGCCTCGGGCACCTTATGGCCGTTCTGCTGTGAGTCAAAGATTTTCGAATCGGACGAAAAACTGATAGTGAATTGTAACGTTCAGTGCCACCTAATGACGATGGATCACTCAAATTGCGTCCCGATTCAATACATCGTCCTCCAGCCGACATGTCTCCATGTTTCTATTGCTGCCTTGGCACCTTATGGCCGTTCTGCTGTGAATCAAAGATTTTCGAATCGGACGAAATACTGATAGTGAATTGTAACGTTCAGGGCCACCTAATGACGATGGATCACTCAAATTGCGTCCCGATTCAATACATTGTCCTCCAGCAGACTGTCTCCATGGGTCTATTGCAGCCTCGGGCACCTTATGGCCGTTCTGCTGTGAATCAAAGATTTTCGAATCGGACGAAATACTGATAGTGAATTGTAACGTTCAGGGCCACCTAATTACGATGGATCACTCAAATTGCGTCCCGATTCAATACATCGTCCTCCAGCAGACTTGACTTCATGGGTCTATTGCTGCCTCGGGCACCTTATGGCCGTTCTGCTGTGAGTCAAAGATTTTTGAATCGGACGAAAAACTGATAGTGAATTGTAACGTTCAGGGCAACCTAATGACAATGGATCACTCAAATTGCGTCCCGATTCAATACATCGTCCTCCAGCCGACTTGACTCCATGGGTCTATTGCTGCCTCGGGCACCTTATGGCCGTTCTGCTGTGAGTCTAGATTATCGAATGGGACAAAAAACTGATAGTGAATTGTAACGTTCAGGGCCTCCTAATGACGATGGATCACTCAAATTGCGTCCCGATTCAATACATCGTCCTCCAGCAGACTTGTCTCCATGGGTCTATTGCTGCCTCGGGCACCTTCACTCCAAGTTTAAACGCAGCCAAAACCTCTCAGACAAACAGAAGCTAAACGATGTCAAAGTTAGCGTAAGGAGGGCTATGCGTGAAACGTTCAGTGAATTCGAAAGTAAAATACTAGGTACCGACTTGACAGAAAATCCTAGGAAGTTCTGGTCTTACGTTAAATCAGTAAGTGGCTCGAAACATCATGTCCAGACACTCTGGGATGATGATGGCATTGAAACAGAGGATGACAAGCGTAAAGCTGAAATACTAAACACCTTTTTCCAAAGCTGTTTCACAGAGGAAGACCGCACTGCAGTTCCTTCTCTAAATCCTCGCACCAACGAAAAAATGGCTGACATTGAAATAAGTGTCCAAGGAATAGAAAAGCAACTGGAATCACTCAACAGAGGAAAGTCCACTGGACCTGACGGGATACCAATTCGATTCTACACAGAGTACGCGAAAGAACTTGCCCCCCTTCTAACAGCCGTGTACCGCAAGTCTCTAGAGGAACAGAAGGTTCCAAATGATTGGAAAAGAGCACAGGTAGTCCCAGTCTTCAAGAAGGGTCGTCGAGCAGATGCGCAAAACTATAGACCTATCTCTCTGACGTCGATCTGTTGTAGAATTTTAGAACATGTCTTTTGCTCGAGTATCATGTCGTTTTTGGAAACTCAGAATCTACTATGTAGGAATCAACATGGATTCCAGAAACAGCGATCGTGTGAAACCCAACTCGCATTATTTGTTCATGAAACCCAGAAAATATTAGATACAGGCTCCCAGGTAGATGCCATTTTCCTTGACTTCCGGAAGGCGTTCGATACAGTTCCGCACTGTCGCCTGATAAACAAAGTAAGAGCCTACGGAATATCAGACCAGCTGTGTGGCTGGATTGAAGAGTTTTTAGCAAACAGAACACAGCATGTTGTTCTCAATGGAGAGACATCTACAGACGTTAAAGTAACCTCTGGCGTGCCACAGGGGAGTGTTATGGGACCATTGCTTTTCACAATATATATAAATGACCTAGTAGATAGTGTCGGAAGTTCCATGCGGCTTTTCGCGGATGATGCTGTAGTATACAGAGAAGTTGCAGCATTAGAAAATTGTAGCGAAATGCAGGAAGATCTGCAGCGGATAGGCACTTGGTGCAGGGAGTGGCAACTGACCCTTAACATAGACAAATGTAATGTATTGCGAATACATAGAAGGAAGGATCCTTTATTGTATGATTATATGATAGCGGAACAAACACTGGTAGCAGTTACTTCTGTAAAATATCTGGGAGTATGCGTGCGGAACGATTTGAAGTGGAATGATCATATAAAATTAATTGTTGGTAAGGCGGGTACCAGGTTGAGATTCATTGGGAGAGTCCTTAGAAAATGTAGTCCATCAACAAAGGAGGTGGCTTACAAAACACTCGTTCGACCTATACTTGAGTATTGCTCATCAGTGTGGGATCCGTACCAGATCGGGTTGACGGAGGAGATAGAGAAGATCCAAAGAAGAGCGGCGCGTTTCGTCACAGGGTTATTTGGTAACCGTGATAGCGTTACGGAGATGTTTAACAAACTCAAGTGGCAGACTCTGCAAGAGAGGCGCTCTGCATCGCGGTGTAGCTTGCTCGCCAGGTTTCGAGAGGGTGCGTTTCTGGATGAGGTATCGAATACATTGCTTCCCCCTACTTATACCTCCCGAGGAGATCACGAATGTAAAATTAGAGAGATTAGAGCGCGCACAGAGGCTTTCAGACAGTCGTTCTTCCCGCGAACCATACGCGACTGGAACAGGAAAGGGAGATAATGACAGTGGCACGTAAAGTGCCCTCCGCCACACACCGTTGGGTGGCTTGCGGAGTATAAATGTAGATGTAGAATGTAGATGTTATGTCCGTTCTGCTGTGAGTCTAGATTATCGAATGGGACGAAAAACTGATAGTGAATTGTAACGTTCAGGGCCACCTAATGACGATGGATCACTCAAATTGCGTCCCGATTCAATACATCGTCCTCCAGCAGACTTGTCTCCATGGGTCGATTGCTGCCTCGGGCACCTAATGGCCGTTCTGCTGTGAGTCAAAGATTTTCGAATCGGACGAAAAACTGATAGTGAATTGTAACATTCAGGGCCACCTAATGACGATGGACCACGCAAATTGCGTCCCGATTCAATTCATCGTCCTCCAGCCGAGTTGACTCCATGGGTCTATTGCTGCCTTGGGCACCTTATGGCCGTTCTGCTGTGAATCTAGATTATCGAATGGGACGAAAAACTGATAGTGAATTGTAACGTTCAGGGCCACCTAATGACGATGGATCACTCAAATTGCGTCCCGATTCAATACATCGTCCCCAGCCGACTTGTCTCCATGGGTCCATTGCTGCCTCGGGCACCTTATGGCCGTTCTGCTATGAGTCTAGATTATCGAATGGGACGAAAAACTGATAGTGAATTGTAACGTTCAAGGCCACCTAATGACGATGGATCACTCAAATTGCGTCCTGATTCAATACATCGTCCTCCAGCAGACTTGACTTCATGGGTCTATTGCTGCCTCGGGCACCTTATGGCCGTTCTGCTGTGAGTCAAAGATTTTCGAATCGGACGAAAAACTGATAGTGAATTGTAACTTTCAGGGCCACCTAATGACGATGGATCACTCAAATTGCGTCCCGATACAATACATCGTCCTCCAGCAGACTTGTCTCCATGGGTCGATTGCTGCCTCGGGCACCTTATGGCCGTTCTGCTGTGAGTCAAAGATTTTCGAATCGGACGAAAAACTGATACTGATTTGTAACATTCAGGGCCACCTAATGACGATGGACCACACAAATGGCGTCCCGATTCAGTACATCGTCCACTAGCCGACTTGACTCCATGGGACTATTGCTGCCTCGGGCACCTTATGGCCGTTCTGCTGTGAGTCTAGATTATAGAATGGGATGAAAAACTGATAGTGAATTGTAACGTTCAGGGCCACCTAATGACGATGGATCACTCAAACTGCGTCCCGATTCAATACATCGTCCTCCAGCAGACTTGTCTCCATGGGTCTATTGCTGCCTCGGGCACCTTATGGCAGGCCTGCTGTGACTCAAAGATTTTCGAATCGGACGAAAAACTGATAGTGAATTGTAACATTCAGGGCCACCTAATGACGATGGACCACACAAATTGCGTCCCGATTCAGTACATCGTCCTCCAGCCGACCTGACTCCATGGGTCTATTGCTGCCTCAGGCACCTTATGGCCGTTCTGCTGTGAGTCTAGATTATCGAATGGGACGAAAAACTGATAGAGAATTGTAACGTTCAGGGCCACCTAATGACGATGGATCACTCAAATTGCGTCCCGATTCAATATATCGTCCTCCAGCAGACTTGTTTCCGTGGGTCTATTGTTGCCTCGGGCACCTTATGGCCGCTCTGCTGTGAGTCAAAGATTTTCGTATCGGACGAAAAACTAATAGTGAATTGTAACTTTCAGGGCAACCTAATGACGATGGATCACTCAAATTGCGTCCCGATTCAATACATCGTCCTCCAGCCGACTTGTCTCCATGGGTCTATTGCTGCCTCGGGCACCTTATGGCCGTTCTGCTGTGAGTCAAAGATTTTCGAATCGGACGAAAAACTGATAGTAAATTGGAACGTTCAGGGCCTCCTAATGACGATGGAACACTCAAATTGCGTCCCGATTCAATACATCGTCCTCCAGCGGACTTGTCTCCATTGGTCTATTGCTGCCTCGGGCACCTAAAGGCCGTTCTGCTGTGAGTCAAAGACTTTCGAATCTGACGAAAAACTGATAGTGAATTGTAACATTCAGGGCCACCTAATGACGATGGACCACGCAAATTGCGTCCCGATTCAATACATCGTCCTCCAGCCGAGTTGACTCCATGGGTCTATTGCTGCCTCGGGCACCTTATGGCCGTTTTGCTGTGAGTCTAGATTATCGAATGGGACGAAAAACTGATAGTGATTTGTAACTTTCAGGGCCACCTAATGACGATGGATCACTCAAATTGCGTCCCGATTCAATACATCGTCCTCCAGCAGACTTGTCTCCATGGGTCGATTGCTGCCTCGGGCACCTTATGGCCGTTCTGCTGTGAGTCAAAGATTTTCGAATCGGACGAAAAACCTGATAGTGATTTGTAACATTCAGGGCCACCTAATGACGATGGACCACACAATTTGCGTCCCGATTCAGTACATCGTCCACTAGCCGACTTGACTCCATGGGACTATTGCTGCCTCGGGCACCTTATGGCCGTTCTGCTGTGAGTCTAGATTATCGAATGGGATGAAAAACTGATAGTGAATTGTAACGTTCAGGGCCACCTAATGACGATGGATCACTCAAATTGCGTCCCGATTCAATACATCGTCCTCCAGCAGACTTGTCTCCATGGGTCTATTGCTGCCTCGGACATCTTATGGCCGTTCTGCTGTGAGTCAAAGATTTTCGAATCGGACGAAAAACTGATAGTGAATTGTAACGTTCAGGGCCTCCTAATGATGATGGGACACTCAAATTGCGTCCCGATTCAATACATCGTCCTCCAGCAGACTTGTCTCCATGGGTCTATTGCTGCCTCGGACACCTTATGGCCGTTCTGCTGTGAGTCTAGATTATCGAATGGGACGAAAAACTGATAGTGAATTGTAACGTTCGGGGCCACCTAATGACGATGGATCACTCAAATTGCGTCCCGATTCAATACATCGTCCACCAGCCGACTTGTCTCCATGGGTCTATTGGTGCCTCGGGCACCTTATGGCCGTTCTGCTGTGAGTCAAAGATATTTGAATCGGACGAAAAACTGATAGTGAATTGTAACGTTCAGGGCCTCCTAATGACGATGGACCACACAAATTGCGTCCCGATTCAGTACATCGTCCTCCAGCCGACCTGACTCCATGGGTCGATTGCTGCCTCGGGCACCTTATGGCCGTTCTGCTGTGAGTCTAGATTATCGAATGGGACGAAAAACTGATAGTGAATTGTAACGTTCAGGGCCACCTAATGACGATGGATCACTCAAATTGCGTCCCGATTCAATACATCGTCCTCCAGCAGACTTGTCTCCATGGGTCTATTGCTGCCTCGGGCACCTTATGGCCGTTCTGCTGTGAGTCAAAGATTTTTGAATGGGACGAAAAACTGATAGTGAATTGTAACGTTCAGGGCCACCTAATGACGATGGATCACTCAAATTGCGTCCCGATTCAATACATCGTCCACCAGCCGACTTGTCTCCATGGGTCTATTGCTGCCTCGGGCACCTTATGGCCGTTCTGGTGTGAGTCAAAGATTTTCGAATCGGACGAAAAACTGATAGTGAATTGTAACTTTCAGGGCCTCCTAATGACGATGGAACACAAAAATTGCGTCCCGATTCAATACATCGTCCTCCAGCAGACTTGTCTCCATTGGTCTATTGCTGCCTCGGACACCTTATGGCCGTTCTGCTGTGAGTCAAACATTTTCGAATCGGACGAAAAACTGATAGTGAATTGTAACATTCAGGGCCACCTAATGACGATGGACCACACAAATTGCGTCCCGATTCAGTACATCGTCCTCCAGCCGACCTGACTCCATGGGTCGATTGCTGCCTCGGGCACCTTATGGCCGTTCTGCTGTGAGTCTAGATTATCGAATGGGACGAAAAACTGATAGTGAATTGTAACGTTCAGGGCCACCTAATGACGATGGATCACTCAAATTGCGTCCCGGTTCAATACATCGTCCTCCAGCAGAATTGTCTCCATTGGTCTATTGCTGCCTCGGGCACCTTATGGCCGTTCTGCTGTGAGTCAAAGATTTTCGAATGGGACGAAAAACTGATAGTGAATTGAAACATTCAGGGCCACCTAATGACGATGGATCACTCAAATTGCGTCCCGATTCAATACATCGTCCACCAGCCGACTTGTCTCCATGGGTCTATTGCTGCCTCGGGCACCTTATGGCCGTTCTGCTGTGAGTCAAAGATTTTCGAATCGGACGAAAAACTGATAGTGAATTGTAACGTTCAGGGCCTCCTAATGACGATGGAACACTAAAATTGCGTCCCGATTCAATACATCGTCCTCCAGCAGACTTGACTTCATGGGTCTATTGCTGCCTCGGGCACCTTATGGCCGTTCTGCTGTGAGTCAAAGATTTTTGAATCGGACGAAAAACTGATAGTGAATTGTAACGTTCAGGGCAACCTAATGACAATGGATCACTCAAATTGCGTCCCGATTCAATACATCGTCCTCCAGCCGACTTGACTCCATGGGTCTATTGCTGCCTCGGGCACCTTATGGCCGTTCTGCTGTGAGTCTAGATTATCGAATGGGACAAAAAACTGATAGTGAATTGTAACGTTCAGGGCCTCCTAATGACGATGGATCACTCAAATTGCGTCCCGATTCAATACATCGTCCTCCAGCAGACTTGTCTCCATGGGTCTATTGCTGCCTCGGGCACCTTATGGCCGTTCTGCTGTGAGTCAAAGATTTTCGAATCGGACGAAAAACTGATAGTGAATTGAAACATTCAGGGCCACCTAATGACGATGGATCACTCAAATTGCGTCCCGATTCAATACATCGTCCACCAGCCGACTTGTCTACATGGGTCTATTGCTGCCTCGGGCACCTTATGGCCGTTCTGCTGTGAGTCAAAGATTTTCGAATCGGACGAAAAACGGATAGTGAATTGTAACGTTCAGGGCCACCTAATGACGATGGATCACTCAAATTGCGTCCCGATTCAATACATCGTCCTCCAGCCGACATGTCTCCATGTTTCTATTGCTGCCTTGGCACCTTATGGCCGTTCTGCTGTGAGTCAAAGATTTTCGAATCGGACGAAATACTGATAGTGAATTGTAACGTTCAGGGCCACCTAATGACGATGGATCACTCAAATTGCGTCCCGATTCAATACATTGACCTCCAGCAGACTGTCTCCATGGGTCTATTGCAGCCTCGGGCACCTTATGGTCGTTCAGCTGTGACTCAAAGATTTTCGAATCGGACGAAAAACTGATAGTGAATTGTAACGTTCAGGGCCTCCTAATGACGATGGAACACTCAAATTGCGTCCCGACTCAATACATCGTCCTCCAGCCGACTTGTCTCCATGGGTCTATTGCTGCCTCGGGCAAATTAAGGCCGTTCTGCTGTGAGTCAAAGATTTTCGAATCGGACGAAAAACTGATAGTGAATTGTAACGTTCAGGGCCTCCTAATGACGATGGAACACGAAAATTGCGTCCCGATTCAATACATCGTCCTCCAGCAGACTTGACTTCATGGGTCTATTGCTGCCTCGGGCACCTTATGGCCGTTCTGCTGTGAGTCAAAGATTTTCGAATCGGACGAAAAACTGTAGTGAATTGTAACGTTCAGGGCAACCTAATGACAATGGATCACTCAAATTGCGTCCCGATTCAATACCTCGTCCTCCAGCCGACTTGACTCCATGGGTCTATTGCTGCCTCGGGCACCTTATGGCCGTTCTGCTGTGAGTCTAGATTATCGAATGGGACAAAAAACTGATAGTGAATTGTAACGTTCAGGGCCTCCTAATGACGATGGATCACTCAAATTGCGTCCCGATTCAATACATCGTCCTCCAGCAGACTTGTCTCCATGGGTCTATTGCTGCCTTGGCACCTTATGGCCGTTCTGCTGTGAGTCAAAGATTTTCGAATCGGACGAAAAACTGATAGTGAATTGTAACGTTCAGGGCCTCCTAATGACGATGGAACACTAAAATTGCGTCCCGATTCAATACATCGTCCTCCAGCAGACTTGACTTCATGGGTCTATTGCTGCCTCGGGCACCTTATGGCCGTTCTGCTGTGAGTCAAAGATTTTTGAATCGGACGAAATACTGATAGTGAATTGTAACGTTCAGGGCAACCTAATGACAATGGATCACTCAAATTGCGTCCCGATTCAATACATCGTCCTCCAGCCGACTTGACTCCATGGGTCTATTGCTGCCTCGGGCACCTTATGGCCGTTCTGCTGTGAGTCTAGATTATCGAATGGGACAAAAAACTGATAGTGAATTGTAACGTTCAGGGCCTCCTAATGACGATGGATCACTCAAATTGCGTCCCGATTCAATACATCGTCCTCCAGCAGACTTGTCTCCATGGGTCTATTGCTGCCTCGGGCACCTTATGGCCGTTCTGCTGTGAGTCAAAGATTTTCGAATCGGACGAAAAACTGATAGTGAATTGAAACATTCAGGGCCACCTAATGACGATGGATCACTCAAATTGCGTCCCGATTCAATACATCGTCCACCAGCCGACTTGTCTCCATGGGTCTATTGCTGCCTCGGGCACCTTATGGCCGTTCTGCTGTGGGTCAAAGATTTTCGAATCGGACGAAAAACTGATAGTGAATTGTAACGTTCAGGGCCACCTAATGACGATGGATCACTCAAATTGCGTCCCGATTCAATACATCGTCCTCCAGCCGACATGTCTCCATGTTTCTATTGCTGCCTTGGCACCTTATGGCCGTTCTGCTGTGAGTCAAAGATTTTCGAATCGGACGAAATACTGATAGTGAATTGTAACGTTCAGGGCCACCTAATGACGATGGATCACTCAAATTGCGTCCCGATTCAATACATTGACCTCCAGCAGACTGTCTCCATGGGTCTATTGCAGCCTCGGGCACCTTATGGCCGTTAAGCTGTGACTCAAAGATTTTCGAATCGGACGAAAAACTGATAGTGAATTGTAACGTTCAGGGCCTCCTAATGACGATGGAACACTCAAATTGCGTCCCGATTCAATACATCGTCCTCCAGCCGACTTGTCTCCATGGGTCTATTGCTGCCTCGGGCAAATTAAGGCCGTTCTGCTGTGAGTCAAAGATTTTCGAATCGGACGAAAAACTGTAGTGAATTGTAACGTTCAGGGCAACCTAATGACAATGGATCACTCAAATTGCGTCCCGATTCAATACATCGTCCTCCAGCCGACTTGACTCCATGGGTCTATTGCTGCCTTGGGCACCTTATGGCCGTTCTGCTGTGAGTCTAGATTATCGAATGGGACAAAAAACTGTTAGTGAATTGTAACGTTCAGGGCCTCCTAATGACGATGGATCACTCAAATTGCGTCCCGATTCAATACATCGTCCTCCAGCAGACTTGTCTCCATGGGTCTATTGCTGCCTCGGGCACCTTATGTCCGTTCTGCTGTGAGTCTAGATTATCGAATGGGACGAAAAACTGATAGTGAATTGTAACGTTCAGGGACACCTAATGACGATGGATCACTCAAATTGCGTCCCGATTCAATACATCGTCCTCCAGCCGACTTGACTCCATGGGTCTATTGCTGCCTCGGGCACCTTATGGCCGTTCTGCTGTGAGTCTAGATTATCGAATGGGACGAAAAACTGATAGTGAATTGTAACGTTCAGGGCCTCCTAATGACGATGGATCACTCAAATTGCGTCCCGATTCAATACATCGTCCTTCAGCCGACTTGACTCCATGGGTCTATTGCTGCCTCGGGCACCTTATGGCCGTTCTGCTGTGAGTCTAGATAATCGAATGGGACGAAAAATTGATAGTGAATTGTAACGTTCAGGGCCTACTAATGACGATGGATCACTCAAATTGCGTCCCGATTCAATACATCGTCCTCCAGCAGACTTGTCTCCATGGGTCGATTGCTGCCTCGGGCACCTAATGGCCGTTCTGCTGTGAGTCAAAGATTTTCGAATCGGACGAAAAACTGATAGTGAATTGTAACATTCAGGGCCACCTAATGACGATGGACCACGCAAATTGCGTCCCGATTCAATACATCGTCCTCCAGCCGAGTTGACTCCATGGGTCTATTGCTGCCTCGGGCACCTTATGGCTGTTCTGCTGTGAATCTAGATTATCGAATGGGACGAAAAACTGATAGTGAATTGTAACTTTCAGGGCCACCTAATGACGATGGATCACTCAAATTGCGTCCCGATTCAATACATCGTCCCCAGCCGACTTGTCTCCATGGGTCTATTGATGCCTCGGGCACCTTATGGCTGTTCTCCTGTGAGTCTAGATTATCGAATGGGACGAAAAACTGATAGTGAATTGTAACGTTCAGGGCCACCTAATGACGATGGATCACTCAAATTGCGTCCCGATTCAATACCTCGTCGTCCAGCAGACTTGTCTCCATGGGTCTAATGCTGCCTCGGGCACCTTATGGCAGGCCTGCTGTGACTCAAAGATTTTCGAATCGGACGAAAAACTGATAGTGAATTGTAACGTTCAGGGCCTCCTAATGACGATGGAACACTCAAATTGCGTCCCGATTCAATACATCGTCCTCCAGCAGACTTGTCTCCATGCGTCTATTGCTGCCTCGGGCACCTTATGGCCGTTCTGCTGTGAGTCAAAGATTTTCGAATCGGACGAAAAACTGATAGTGAATTGTAACGTTCAGGGCCACCTAATGACGATGGACAACACAAATTGCGTCCCGATTCAGTACATCGTCCACTAGCCGACTTGACTCCATGGGACTATTGCTGCCTCGGGCACCATATGGCCGTTCTGCTGTGAGTCTAGATTATAGAATGGGATGAAAAACTCATAGTGAATTGTAACGTTCAGGGCCACCTAATGACGATGGATCACTCAAATTGCGTCCCGATTCAATACCTCGTCGTCCAGCAGACTTGTCTCCATGGGTCTATTGCTGCCTCGGGCACCTTATGGCAGGCCTGCTGTGACTCAAAGATTTTCGAATCGGACGAAAAACTGATACTGAATTGTAACGTTCAGGGCCTCCTAATGACGATGGATCACTCAAATTGCGTCCCGATTCAATACATCGTCCTCCAGCAGATTTGTCTCCATGGGTCTATTGCTGCCTCGGGCACCTTATGTCCGTTCTGCTGTGAGTCTAGACTATCGAATGGGACGAAAAACTGATAGTGAATTGTAACGTTCAGGGCCACCTAATGACGATGGATCACTCAAATTGCGTCCCGATTCAATACATCGTCCTCCAGCCGACTTGACTCCATGGGTCTATTGCTGCCTCGGGCACCTTATGGCCGTTCTGCTGTGAGTCTAGATTATCGAAAGGGACGAAAAACTGATAGTGAATTGTAACGTTCAGGGCCTCCTAATGACGATGGATCACTCAAATTGCGTCCCGATTCAATACATCGTCCTTCAGCCGACTTGACTCCATGGGTCTATTGCTGCCTCGGGCACCTAATGGCCGTTCTGCTGTGAGTCTAGATAATCGAATGGGACGAAAAATTGATGGTGAATTGTAACGTTCAGGGCCTACTAATGACGATGGATCACTCAAATTGCGTCCCGATTCAATACATCGTCCTCCAGCAGACTTGTCTCCATGGGTCGATTGCTGCCTCGGGCACCTAATGGCCGTTCTGCTGTGAGTCAAAGATTTTCGAATCGGACGAAAAACTGATAGTGAATTGTAACATTCAGGGCCACCTAATGACGATGGACCACGCAAATTGCGTCCCGATTCAATACATCGTCCTCCAGCCGAGTTGACTCCATGGGACTATTGCTGCCTCGGGCACCATATGGCCGTTCTGCTGTGAGTCTAGATTATAGAATGGGATGAAAAACTGATAGTGAATTGTAACGTTCAGGGCCACCTAATTACGATGGATCACTCAAATTGCGTCCCGATTCAATACCTCGTCGTCCAGCAGACTTGTCTCCATGGGTCTATTGCTGCCTCGGGCACCTTATGGCAGGCCTGCTGTGACTCAAAGATTTTCGAATCGGACGAAAAACTGATAGTGAATTGTAACGTTCAGGGCCTCCTAATGACGATGGAACACTCAAATTGCGTCCCGATTCAATACATCGTCCTCCAGCAGACTTGTCTCCATGCGTCTATTGCTGCCTCGGGCACCTTATGGCCGTTCTGCTGTGAGTCAAAGATTTTCGAATCGGACGAAAAACTGATAGTGAATTGTAACGTTCAGGGCCACCTAATGACGATGGATCACTCAAATTGCGTCCCGATTCAATACATCGTCCTCCAGCCGACTTGACTCCATGGGTCTATTGCTGCCTCGGGCACCATATGGCCGTTCTGCTGTGAGTCTAGATTATCGAATGGGACAAAAAACGGATAGTGAATTGTAACGTTCAGGGCCTCCTAATGACGATGGATCACTCAAATTGCGTCCCGATTCAATACATCGTACTCCAGCAGACTTGTCTCCATGGGTCTATTGCTGCCTCGGGCACCTTATGGCCGTTCTGCTGTGAGTCTAGATTATCGAATGGGACGAAAAACTGATAGTGAATTGTAACTTTCAGGGCCAACTAATGACGATGGATCACTCAAATTGCGTCCCGATTCAATACATCGTCCACCAGCCGACTTGTCTCCATGGGTCTATTGCTGCCTCGGGCACCTTATGGCCGTTCTGCTGTGAGTCAAAGATTTTCGAATCGGACGAAAAACTGATAGTGAATTGTAACGTTCAGGGCCTCCTAATGACGATGGAACACTAAAATTGCGTCCCGATTCAATACATCGTCCTCCAGCAGACTTGACTTCATGGGTCTATTGCTGCCTCGGGCACCTTATGGCCGTACTGCAGTGAGTCAAAGATTTTCGAATCGGACGAAAAACTGATAGTGAATTGTAACGTTCAGGGCCACCTAATGACAATGGATCACTCAAATTGCGTCCCGATTCAATACATCGTCCTCCAGCCGACTTGACTCCATGGGTCTATTGCTGCCTCGGGCACCTTATGGCCGTTCTGCTGTGAGTCTAAAAACTGATAGTGAATTGTAACGTGCAGGGCCTCCTAATGACGATGGATCACTCAAATTGCGTCCCGATTCAATACATCTCCTCCAGCAGACTTGTCTCCATGGGTCTATTGCTGCCTCGGGCACCTTATGGCCGTTCTGCTGTGAGTCTAGATTATCGAATGGGACGAAAAACTGATAGTGAATTGTAACGTTCAGGGCCACCTAATGACGATGGATCACTCAAATTGCGTCCCGATTCAATACATCGTCCTCCAGCCGACTTGACTCCATGGGTCTATTGCTGCCTCGGGCACCTTATGGCCGTTCTGCTGTGAATCTAGATTATCGAATGGGACGAAAAACTGATAGTGAATTGTAACGTTCAGGGCCACCTAATGACGATGGATCACTCAAATTGCGTTCCGATTCAATACATCGTCCCCAGCCGACTTGTCTCCATGGGTCTATTGCTGCCTCGGGCACCATATGGCCGTACTGCTGTGAGTCTAGATTATCGAATGGGACGAAAAACTGATAGTGAATTGTAACTTTCAGGGTCACCTAATGACGATGGATCACTCAAATTGCGTCCCGATTCAATACATCGTCCTCCAGCAGACTTGTCTCCATGGGTCGATTGCTGCCTCGGGCACCTTATGGCCGTTCTGCTGTGAGTCAAAGATTTGCAAATCGGACGAAAAACTGATAGTGATTTGTAACATTCAGGGCCACCTAATGACGATGGACCACACAAATTGCGTCCCGATTCAGTACATCGTCCACTAGCCTACTTGACTCCGTGGGACTATTGCTGCCTCGGGCACCTTATGGCCGTTCTGCTGTGAGTCTAGATTATAGAATGGGATGAAAAACTGATAGTGAATTGTAACGTTCAGGGCCACCTAATGACGATGGATCACTCAAATTGCGTCCCGATTCAATACATCGTCCTCCAGCAGACTTGTCTCCATGGGTCTATTGCTGCCTCGGGCACCTTATGGCAGGCCTGCTGTGACTCAAAGATTTTCGAATCGGACGAAAAACTGATAGTGAATTGTAACGTTCAGGGCCTCCTAATGACGATGGAACACTCATATTGCGTCCCGATTCAATACATCGTCCTCCAGCAGACTTGTCTCCATGCGTCTATTGCTGCCTCGGGCACCTTATGGCCGTTCTGCTGTGAGTCTAGATTATCGAATGGGACGAAAAACTGATAGTGAATTGTTTCGTTCAGGGCCACCTAATGACGATGGATCACTCAAATTGCGTCCGATTCAATACATCGTCCTCCAGCCGACTTGACTCCATGGGTCTATTGCTGCCTCGGGCACCTTATGGCCGTTCTGCTGTGAGTCTAGATTATCGAATGGGACGAAAAACTGATAGTGAATTGTAACGTTCAGGGCCTCCTAATGACGATGGATCACTCAAATTGCGTCCCGATTCAATACATCGTCCTCCAGCCGACTTGACTCCATGGGTCTATTGCTGCCTCGGGCACCTTATGGCCGTTCTGCTGTGAGTCTAGATTATCGAATGGGACGAAAAACTGATAGTGAATTGTAACGTTCAGGGCCTCCTAATGACGATGGATCACTCAAATTGCGTCCCGATTCAATACATCGTCCTCCAGCAGACTTGTCTCCATGGGTCGATTGCTGCCTCGGGCACCTAATGGCCGTTCTGCTGTGAGTCAAAGATTTTCGAATCGGACGAAAAACTGATAGTGAATTGTAACATTCAGGGCCACCTAATGACGATGGACCACGCAAATTGCGTCCCGATTCAATACATCGGCCTCCAGCCGAGTTGACTCCATGGGTCTATTGCTGCCTCGGGCACCTTATGGCCGTTCTGCTGTGAATCTAGATTATCGAATGGGACGAAAAACTGATAGTGAATTGTAACGTTCAGGGCCACCTAATGACGATGGATCACTCAAATTGCGTCCCGATTCAATACATCGTCCCCAGCCGACTTGTCTCCATGGGTCTATTGCTGCCTCGGGCACCTTATGGCCGTTCTGCTGTGAGTCTAGATTATCGAATGGGACGAAAAACTGATAGTGAATTGTAACGTTCAGGGCCACCTAATGACGATGGATCACTCACATTGCGTCCTGATTCAATACATCGTCCTCCAGCAGACTTGACTTCATGGGTCTATTGCTGCCTCGGGCACCTTACGGCCGTTCTGCTGTGAGTCAAAGATTTTCGAATCGGACGAAAAACTGATAGTGAATTGTAACATTCAGCGCCACCTAATGACGATGGACCACGCAAATTGCGTCCCGATTCAATACATCGTCCTCCAGCCGAGTTGACTCCATGCGTCTATTGCTGCCTCGGGCACCTTATGGCCGTTCTGCTGTGAATCTAGATTATCGAATGGGACGAAAAACTGATAGTGAATTGTAACGTTCAGGGCCACCTAATGACGATGGACCACACAAATTGCGTCCCGATTCAGTACATCGTCCACTAGCCGGCTTGACTCCATGGGACTATTGCTGCCTCGGGCACCTTATGGCCGTTCTGCTGTGAGTCTAGATTATAGAATGGGAGGAAAAACTGATAGTGAATTGTAACGTTCAGGGCCACCTAATGACGATGGATCACTCAAATTGCGTCCCGATTCAATACATCGTCCTCCAGCAGACTTGTCTCCATGCGTCTATTGCTGCCTCGGGCACCTTATGGCCGTTCTGCTGTGAGTCAATGATTTTCGAATCGGACGAAAAACTGATAGTGAATTGTAACGTTCAGGGCCACCTAATGACGATGGATCACTCAAATTGCGTCCCGATTCAATACATCGTCCTCCAGCCGACTTGACTCCATGGGTCTATTGCTGCCTCGGGCACCTTATGGCCGTTCTGCTGTGAATCTAGATTATCGAATGGGACGAAAAACTGATAGTGAATTGTAACGTTCAGGGCCACCTAATGACGATGGATCACTCAAATTGCGTCCCGATTCAATACATCGTCCCCAGCCGACTTGTCTCCATGGTTCTATTGCTGCCTCGGGCACCTTATGGCCGCTCTGCTGTGAGTCTTGATTATCGAATGGGACGAAAAACTGATAGTGAATTGTAACGTTCAGGGCCACCTAATGACGATGGATCACTCAAATTGCGTCCCGATTCAATACATCGTCCTCCAGCAGATTTGTCTCCATAGGTCGATTGCTGCCTCGAGCACCTAATGGCCGCTCTGCTGTGAGTGAAAGATTTTCGAATCGGACGATAAAACTGATAGTGAATTGTAACATTCAGGGCCACCTAATGACGATGGACCACGCAAATTGCGTCCCGATTCAATACATCGTCCTCCAGCCGAGTTGACTCCATGGGTCTATTGCTGCCTCGGGCACCTTATGGCCGTTCTGCTGTGAATCTAGATTATCGAATGGGACGAAAAACTGATACTGAATTGTAACGTTCAGGGCCACCTAATGACGATGGATCACTCAAATTGCGTCCCGATTCAATACATCGTCCCCAGCCGACTTGTCTCCATTGGTCTATTGCTGCCTCGGGCACCTTATGGCCGTTCTGCTGTGAGTCTAGATTATCGAATGGGACGAAAAACTGATAGTGAATTGTAACGTTCAGGGCCACCTAATGACGATGGATCACTCAAATTGCGTCCTGATTCAATACATCGTCCTCCAGCAGACTTGACTTCATGGGTCTATTGCTGCCCCGGGCACCTTATGGCCGTTCTGCTGTGAGTCAAAGATTTTCGAATCGGACGAAAAACTGATAGTGAATTGTAACTTTCAGGGCCACCTAATGACGATGGATCACTCAAATTGCGTCCCGATTCAATACATCGTCCTCCAGCCGACTTGACTCCATGGGTCTATTGCTGCCTCGGGCACCTTATGGCCGTTCTGCTGTGAGTCTAGATTATCGAATGGGACGAAAAACTGATAGTGAATTGTAACGTTCAGGGCCTCCTAATGACGATGGATCACTCAAATTGCGTCCCGATTCAATACATCGTCCTCCAGCCTACTTGACTCCATGGGTCTATTGCTGCCTCGGGCACCTTATGGCCGTTCTGCTGTGAGTCTAGATTATCGAATGGGACGAAAAACTGATAGTGAATTGTAACGTTCAGGGCCACCTAATGACGATGGATCACTCACATTGCGTCCTGATTCAATACATCGTCCTCCAGCAGACTTGACTTCATGCGTCTATTGCTGCCTCGGGCACCTTATGGCCGCTCTGCTGTGAGTCTTGATTATCGAATGGGACGAAAAACTGATAGTGAATTGTAACGTTCAGGGCCACCTAATGACGATGGATCACTCAAATTGCGTCCCGATTCAATACATCGTCCTCCAGCAGACTTGTCTCCATAGGTCGATTGCTGCCTCGAGCACCTAATGGCCGCTCTGCTGTGAGTGAAAGATTTTCGAATCGGACGATAAAACTGATAGTGAATTGTAACATTCAGGGCCACCTAATGACGATGGACCACGCAAATTGCGTCCCGATTCAATACATCGTCCTCCAGCCGAGTTGACTCCATGGGTCTATTGCTGCCTCGGGCACCTTATGGCCGTTCTGCTGTGAATCTAGATTATCGAATGGGACGAAAAACTGATACTGAATTGTAACGTTCAGGGCCACCTAATGACGATGGATCACTCAAATTGCGTCCCGATTCAATACATCGTCCCCAGCCGACTTGTCTCCATTGGTCTATTGCTGCCTCGGGCACCTTATGGCCGTTCTGCTGTGAGTCTAGATTATCGAATGGGACGAAAAACTGATAGTGAATTGTAACGTTCAGGGCCACCTAATGACGATGGATCACTCAAATTGCGTCCTGATTCAATACATCGTCCTCCAGCAGACTTGACTTCATGGGTCTATTGCTGCCCCGGGCACCTTATGGCCGTTCTGCTGTGAGTCAAAGATTTTCGAATCGGACGAAAAACTGATAGTGAATTGTAACTTTCAGGGCCACCTAATGACGATGGATCACTCAAATTGCGTCCCGATTCAATACATCGTCCTCCAGCCGACTTGACTCCATGGGTCTATTGCTGCCTCGGGCACCTTATGGCCGTTCTGCTGTGAGTCTAGATTATCGAATGGGACGAAAAACTGATAGTGAAGTGTAACGTTCAGGGCCTCCTAATGACGATGGATCACTCAAATTGCGTCCCGATTCAATACATCGTCCTCCAGCCTACTTGACTCCATGGGTCTATTGCTGCCTCGGGCACCTTATGGCCGTTCTGTTGTGAATCTAGATTATCGAATGGGACGAAAAACTGATATTGAATTGTAACTTTCAGGGCCACCTAATGACGATGGATCACTCAAATTGCGTCCCGATTCAATACATCGTCCCCAGCCGACTTGTCTCCATGGGTCTATTGCTGCCTCGGGCACCTTATGGCTGTTCTGCTGTGAGTCTAGATTATCGAATGGGACGAAAAACTGATAGTGAATTGTAACCTTCAGGGCAACCTAATGACGATGGATCACGCAAATTGCGTCCTGATTCAATACATCGTCCTCCAGCAGACTTGACTTCATTGGTCTATTGCTGCCTCGGGCACCTTATGGCCGTTCTGCTGTGAGTCAAAGATTTTCGAATCGGACGAAAAACTGATAGTGAATTGTAACTTTCAGGGCCACCTAATGACGATGGATCACTCAAATTGCATCCGGTTCAATACATCGTCCTCCAGCAGACTTGTCTCCATGGGTCGATTGCTGCCTCGGGCACATTATGGCCGTTCTGCTGTGAGTCAAAGATTTTCGAATCGGACGAAAAACTGTTAGTGATTTGTATCATTCAGGGCCACCTAATGACGATGGACCACACAAATTGCGTCCCGATTCAGTACATCGTCCACTAGCCGACTTGACTCCATGGGACTATTGCTGCCTCGGGCACCTTACGGCCGTTCTGCTGTGAGTCAAAGATTTTCGAATCGGACGAAAAACTGATAGTGAATTGTAACATTCGGGGCCACCTAATGACGATGGACCACGCAAAATGCGTCCCGATTCAATACATCGTCCTCCAGCCGAGTTGACTCCATGGGTCTATTGCTGCCTCGGGCACCTTATGGCCGTTCTGCTGTGAATCTAGATTATCGAATGGGACGAAAAACTGATAGTCAATTGTAACGTTCAGGGCCACCTAATGACGATGGACCACACAAATTGCGTCCCGATTCAGTACATCGTCCACTAGCCGACTTGACTCCATGGGACTATTGCTGCCTCGGGCACCTTATGGCCGTTCTGCTGTGAGTCTAGATTATAGAATGGGAGGAAAAACTGATAGTGAATTGTAACGTTCAGGGCCACCTAATGACGATGGATCACTCAAATTGCGTCCCGATTCAATACATCGTCCTCCAGCAGACTTGTCTCCATGGGTCTATTGCTGCCTCGGGCACCTTATGGCCGTTCTGCTGTGACTCAAAGATTTTCGAATCGGACGAAAAACTGATAGTGAATTGTAACGTTCAGGGCCTCCTAATGACGATGGAACACTCAAATTGCGTACCGATTCAATACATCGTCCTCCAGCAGACTTGTCTCCATGCGTCTATTGCTGCCTCGGGCACCTTATGGCCGTTCTGCCGTGAGTCAAAGATTTTCGAATCGGACGAAAAACTGATAGTGAATTGTAACGTTCAGGGCCACCTAATGACGATGGATCACTCAAATTGCGTCCCGATTCAATACATCGTCCTCCAGCCGACTTGACTCCATGGGTCTATTGCTGCCTCGGGCACCTAATGGCCGCTCTGCTGTGAGTCAAAGATTTTCGAATCGGACGAAAAACTGATAGTGAATTGTAACATTCAGGGCCACCTAATGACGATGGACCACGCAAATTGCGTCCCGATTCAATACATCGTCCTCCAGCCGAGTTGACTCCATGGGTCTATTGCTGCCTCGGGCACCTTATGGCCGTTCTGCTGTGAATGTAGATTATCGAATGGGACGAAAAACTGATAGTGAATTGTAACGTTCAGGGCCACCTAATGACGATGGATCACTCAAATTGCGTCCCGATTCAATACATCGTCCCCAGCCGACTTGTCTCCATGGGTCTATTGCTGCCTCGGGCACCTTATGGCCGTTCTGCTGTGAGTCTAGATTATCGAATGGGACGAAAAACTGATAGTGAATTGTAACGTTCAGGGCCAACTAATGACGATGGATCACTCAAATTGCGTCCTGATTCAATACATCGTCCTCCAGCAGACTTGACTTCATGGGTCTATTGCTGCCCCGGGCACCTTATGGCCGTTCTGCTGTGAGTCAAAGATTTTCGAATCGGACGAAAAACTGATAGTGAATTGTAACTTTCAGGGCCACCTAATGACGATGGATCACTCAAATTGCGTCCCGATTCAATACATCGTCCTCCAGCCGACTTGACTCCATGGGTCTATTGCTGCCTCGGGCACCTTATGGCCGTTCTGCTGTGAGTCTAGATTATCGAATGGGACGAAAAACTGATAGTGAAGTGTAACGTTCAGGGCCTCCTAATGACGATGGATCACTCAAATTGCGTCCCGATTCAATACATCGTCCCCAGCCGACTTGTCTCCATGGGTCTATTGCTGCCTCGGGCACCTTATGGCCGTTCTGCTGTGAGTCTAGATTATCGAATGGGACGAAAAACTGATAGTGAATTGTAACGTTCAGGGCCACCTAATGACGATGGATCACTCAAATTGCGTCCTGATTCAATACATCGTCCTCCAGCAGACTTGACTTCATGGGTCTATTGCTGCCCCGGGCACCTTATGGCCGTTCTGCTGTGAGTCAAAGATTTTCGAATCGGACGAAAAACTGATAGTGATTTGTAACATTCAGGGCCACCTAATGACGATGGACCACACAAATTGCGTCCCGATTCAGTACATCGTCCACTAGCCTACTTGACTCCATGGGACTATTGCTGCCTCGGGCACATTATGGCCGTTCTGCTGTGAGTCTAGATTATAGAATGGGATGAAAAACTGATAGTGAATTGTAACGTTCAGGGCCACCTAATGACGATGGATCACTCAAATTGCGTTCCGATTCAATACATCGTCCCCAGCCGACTTGTCTCCATGGGTCTATTGCTGCCTCGGGCACCATATGGCCGTACTGCTGTGAGTCTAGATTATCGAATGGGACGAAAAACTGATAGTGAATTGTAACTTTCAGGGTCACCTAATGACGATGGATCACTCAAATTGCGTCCCGATTCAATACATCGTCCTCCAGCAGACTTGTCTCCATGGGTCGATTGCTGTATCGGGCACCTTATGGCCGTTCTGCTGTGAGTCAAAGATTTGCAAATCGGACGAAAAACTGATAGTGATTTGTAACATTCAGGGCCACCTAATGACGATGGACCACACAAATTGCGTCCCGATTCAGTACATCGTCCACTAGCCTACTTGACTCCATGGGACTATTGCTGCCTCGGGCACCTTATGGCCGTTCTGCTGTGAGTCTAGATTATAGAATGGGATGAAAAACTGATAGTGAATTGTAACGTTCAGCGCCACCTAATGACGATGGATCACTCAAATTGCGTCCCGATTCAATACATCGTCCTCCAGCAGACTTGTCTCCATGGGTTTATTGCTGCCTCGGGCACCTTATGGCAGGCCTGCTGTGACTCAAAGATTTTCGAATCGGACGAAAAACTGATAGTGAATTGTAACGTTCAGGGCCTCCTAATGTCGATGGAACACTCATATTGCGTCCCGATTCAATACATCGTCCTCCAGCAGACTTGTCTCCATGCGTCTATTGCTGCCTCGGGCACCTTATGGCCGTTCTGCTGTGAGTCTAGATTATCGAATGGGACGAAAAACTGATAGTGAATTGTTTCGTTCAGGGCCACCTAATGACGATGGATCACTCAAATTGCGTCCCGATTCAATACATCGTCCTCCAGCCGACTTGACTCCATGGGTCTATTGCTGCCTCGGGCACCTTATGGCCGTTCTGCTGTGAGTCTAGATTATCGAATGGGACGAAAAACTGATAGTGAATTGTAACGTTCAGGGCCTCCTAATGACGATGGATCACTCAAATTGCGTCCCGATTCAATACATCGTCCTCCAGCCGACTTGACTCCATGGGTCTATTGCTGCCTCGGGCACCTTATGGCCGTTCTGCTGTGAGTCTAGATTATCGAATGGGACGAAAAACTGATAGTGAATTGTAACGTTCAGGGCCACCTAATGACGATGGATCACTCAAATTGCGTCCCGATTCAATACATCGTCCTCCAGCAGACTTGTCTCCATGGGTCGATTGCTGCCTCGGGCACCTAATGGCCGTTCTGCTGTGAGTCAAAGATTTTCCAATCGGACGAAAAACTGATAGTGAATTGTAACATTCAGGGCCACCTAATGACGATGGACCACGCAAATTGCGTCCCGATTCAATACATCGGATTCCAGCCGAGTTGACTCCATGGGTCTATTGCTGCCTCGGGCACCTTATGGCCGTTCTGCTGTGAATCTAGATTATCGAATGGGACGAAAAACTGATAGTGAATTGTAACGTTCAGGGCCACCTAATGACGATGGATCACTCAAATTGCGTCCCGATTCAATACATCGTCCCCAGCCGACTTGTCTCCATGGGTCTATTGCTGCCTCGGGCACCTTATGGCCGTTCTGCTGTGAGTCTAGATTATCGAATGGGACGAAAAACTGATAGTGAATTGTAACGTTCAGGGCCTCCTAATGACGATGGATCACTCACATTGCGTCCTGATTCAATACATCGTCCTCCAGCAGACTTGACTTCATGGGTCTATTGCTGCCTCGGGCACCTTACGGCCGTTCTGCTGTGAGTCAAAGATTTTCGAATCGGACGAAAAACTGATAGTGAATTGTAACATTCAGCGCCACCTAATGACGATGGACCACGCAAATTGCGTCCCGATTCAATACATCGTCCTCCAGCCGAGTTGACTCCATGCGTCTATTGCTGCCTCGGGCACCTTATGGCCGTTCTGCTGTGAATCTAGATTATCGAATGGGACGAAAAACTGATAGTGAATTGTAACGTTCAGGGCCACCTAATGACGATGGACCACACAAATTGCGTCCCGATTCAGTACATCGTCCACTAGCCGACTTGACTCCATGGGACTATTGCTGCCTCGGGCACCTTATGGCCGTTCTGCTGTGAGTCTAGATTATAGAATGGGAGGAAAAACTGATAGTGAATTGTAACGTTCAGGGCCACCTAATGACGATGGATCACTCAAATTGCGTCTCGATTCAATACATCGTCCTCCAGCAGACTTGTCTCCATGCGTCTATTGCTGCCCCGGGCACCTTATGGCCGTTCTGCTGTGAGTCAAAGATTTTCGAATCGGACGAAAAACTGATAGTGAATTGTAACGTTCAGGGCCACCTAATGACGATGGATCACTCAAATTGCGTCCCGATTCAATACATCGTCCTCCAGCCGACTTGACTCCATGGGTCTATTGCTGCCTCGGGCACCTTATGGCCGTTCTGCTGTGAATCTAGATTATCGAATGGGACGAAAAACTGACAGTGAATTGTAACGTCCAGGGCCACCTAATGACGATGGATCACTCAAATTGCGTCCCGATTCAATACATCGTCCCCAGCCGACTTGTCTCCATGGGTCTATTGCTGCCTCGGGCACCTTATGGCCGCTCTGCTGTGAGTCTTGATTATCGAATGGGACGAAAAACTGATAGTGAATTGTAACGTTCAGGGCCACCTAATGACGATGGATCACTCAAATTGCGTCCCGATTCAATACATCGTCCTCCAGCAGACTTGTCTCCATAGGTCGATTGCTGCCTCGAGCACCTAATGGCCGCTCTGCTGTGAGTGAAAGATTTTCGAATCGGACGATAAAACTGATAGTGAATTGTAACATTCAGGGCCACCTAATGACGATGGACCACGCAAATTGCGTCCCGATTCAATACATCGTCCTCCAGCCGAGTTGACTCCATGGGTCTATTGCTGCCTCGGGCACCTTATGGCCGTTCTGCTGTGAATCTAGATTATCGAATGGGACGAAAAACTGATACTGAATTGTAACGTTCAGGGCCACCTAATGACGATGGATCACTCAAATTGCGTCCCGATTCAATACATCGTCCCCAGCCGACTTGTCTCCATTGGTCTATTGCTGCCTCGGGCACCTAATGGCCGTTCTGCTGTGAGTCAAAGATTTTCGAATCGGACGAAAAACTGATAGTGAATTGTAACATTCAGGGCCACCTAATGACGATGGACCACGCAAATTGCGTCCCGATTCAATACATCGTCCTCCAGCCGAGTTGACTCCATGGGTCTATTGCTGCCTCGGGCACCTTATGGCTGTTCTGCTGTGAATCTAGATTATCGAATGGGACGAAAAACTGATAGTGAATTGTAACTTTCAGGGCCACCTAATGACGATGGATCACTCAAATTGCGTCCCGATTCAATACATCGTCCCCAGCCGACTTGTCTCCATGGGTCTATTGATGCCTCGGGCACCTTATGGCTGTTCTCCTGTGAGTCTAGATTATCGAATGGGACGAAAAACTGATAGTGAATTGTAACGTTCAGGGCAACCTAATGACGATTTATCACGCAAATTGCGTCCTGATTCAATACATCGTCCTCCAGCAGACTTGACTTCATGGGTCTATTGCTGCCTCGGGCACCTTATGGCCGTTCTGCTGTGAGTCAAAGATTTTCGAATCGGACGAAAAACTGATAGTGAATTGTAACTTTCAGGGCCACCTAATGACGATGGATCACTCAAATTGCGTCCCGATTCAATACATCGTCCTCCAGCAGACTTGTCTCCATGGGTCGATTGCTGCCTCGGGCACCTTATGGCCGTTCTGCTGTGAGTCAAAGATTTTCGAATCGGACGAAAAACAGATAGTGATTTGTAACATTCAGGGCCACCTAATGACGATGGACAACACAAATTGCGTCCCGATTCAGTACATCGTCCACTAGCCGACTTGACTCCATGGGACTATTGCTGCCTCGGGCACCATATGGCCGTTCTGCTGTGAGTCTAGATTATAGAATGGGATGAAAAACTGATAGTGAATTGTAACGTTCAGGGCCACCTAATGACGATGGATCACTCAAATTGCGTCCCGATTCAATACCTCGTCGTCCAGCAGACTTGTCTCCATGGGTCTATTGCTGCCTCGGGCACCTTATGGCAGGCCTGCTGTGACTCAAAGATTTTCGAATCGGACGAAAAACTGATAGTGAATTGTAACGTTCAGGGCCTCCTAATGACGATGGAACACTCAAATTGCGTCCCGATTCAATACATCGTCCTCCAGCAGACTTGTCTCCATGCGTCTATTGCTGCGTCGGGCACCTTATGGCCGTTCTGCTGTGAGTCAAAGATTTTCGAATCGGACGAAAAACTGATAGTGAATTGTAACGTTCAGGGCCACCTAATGACGATGGATCACTCAAATTGCGTCCCGATTCAATACATCGTCCTCCAGCCGACTTGACTCCATGGGTCTATTGCTGCCTCGGGCACCATATGGCCGTTCTGCTGTGAGTCTAGATTATCGAATGGGACAAAAAACGGATAGTGAATTGTAACGTTCAGGGCCTCCTAATGACGATGGATCACTCAAATTGCGTCCCGATTCAATACATCGTACTCCAGCAGACTTGTCTCCATGGGTCTATTGCTGCCTCGGGCACCTTATGGCCGTTCTGCTGTGAGTCTAGATTATCGAATGGGACGAAAAACTGATAGTGAATTGTAACGTTCAGGGCCTCCTAATGACGATGGATCACTCACATTGCGTCCTGATTCAATACATCGTCCTCCAGCAGACTTGACTTCATGGGTCTATTGCTGCCTCGGGCACCTTACGGCCGTTCTGCTGTGAGTCAAAGATTTTCGAATCGGACGAAAAACTGATAGTGAATTGTAACATTCAGCGCCACCTAATGACGATGGACCACGCAAATTGCGTCCCGATTCAATACATCGTCCTCCAGCCGAGTTGACTCCATGCGTCTATTGCTGCCTCGGGCACCTTATGGCCGTTCTGCTGTGAATCTAGATTATCGAATGGGACGAAAAACTGATAGTGAATTGTAACGTTCAGGGCCACCTAATGACGATGGACCACACAAATTGCGTCCCGATTCAGTACATCGTCCACTAGCCGACTTGACTCCATGGGACTATTGCTGCCTCGGGCACCTTATGGCCGTTCTGCTGTGAGTCTAGATTATAGAATGGGAGGAAAAACTGATAGTGAATTGTAACGTTCAGGGCCACCTAATGACGATGGATCACTCAAATTGCGTCCCGATTCAATACATCGTCCTCCAGCAGACTTGTCTCCATGCGTCTATTGCTGCCTCGGGCACCTTATGGCCGTTCTGCTGTGAGTCAAAGATTTTCGAATCGGACGAAAAACTGATAGTGAATTGTAACGTTCAGGGCCACCTAATGACGATGGATCACTCAAATTGCGTCCCGATTCAATACATCGTCCTCCAGCCTACTTGACTCCATGGGTCTATTGCTGCCTCGGGCACCTTATGGCCGTTCTGCTGTGAATCTAGATTATCGAATGGGACGAAAAACTGACAGTGAATTGTAACGTTCAGGGCCACCTAATGACGATGGATCACTCAAATTGCGTCCCGATTCAATACATCGTCCCCAGCCGACTTGTCTCCATGGGTCTATTGCTGCCTCGGGCACCTTATGGCCGCTCTGCTGTGAGTCTTGATTATCGAATGGGACGAAAAACTGATAGTGAATTGTAACGTTCAGGGCCACCTAATGACGATGGATCACTCAAATTGCGTCCCGATTCAATACATCGTCCTCCAGCAGACTTGTCTCCATAGGTCGATTGCTGCCTCGAGCACCTAATGGCCGCTCTGCTGTGAGTGAAAGATTTTCGAATCGGACGATAAAACTGATAGTGAATTGTAACATTCAGGGCCACCTAATGACGATGGACCACGCAAATTGCGTCCCGATTCAATACATCGTCCTCCAGCCGAGTTGACTCCATGGGTCTATTGCTGCCTCGGGCACCTTATGGCCGTTCTGCTGTGAATCTAGATTATCGAATGGGACGAAAAACTGATACTGAATTGTAACGTTCAGGGCCACCTAATGACGATGGATCACTCAAATTGCGTCCCGATTCAATACATCGTCCTCCAGCCGACTTGACTCCATGGGTCTATTGCTGCCTCGGGCACCATATGGCCGTTCTGCTGTGAGAATAGATTATCGAATGGGACAAAAAACGGATAGTGAATTGTAACGTTCAGGGCCTCCTAATGACGATGGATCACTCAAATTGCGTCCCGATTCAATACATCGTACTCCAGCAGACTTGTCTCCATGGGTCTATTGCTGCCTCGGGCACCTTATGGCCGTTCTGCTGTGAGTCTAGATTATCGAATGGGACGAAAAACTGATAGTGAATTGTAACTTTCAGGGCCAACTAATGACGATGGATCACTCAAATTGCGTCCCGATTCAATACATCGTCCACCAGCCGACTTGTCTCCATGGGTCTATTGCTGCCTCGGGCACCTTATGGCCGTTCTGCTGTGAGTCAAAGATTTTCGAATCGGACGAAAAACTGATAGTGAATTGTAACGTTCAGGGCCTCCTAATGATGATGGAACACTAAAATTGCGTCCCGATTCAATACATCGTCCTCCAGCAGACTTGACTTCATGGGTCTATTGCTGCCTCGGGCACCTTATGGCCGTACTGCTGTGAGTCAAAGATTTTCGAATCGGACGAAAAACTGATAGTGAATTGTAACGTTCAGGGCCACCTAATGACAATGGATCACTCAAATTGCGTCCCGATTCAATACATCGTCCTCCAGCCGACTTGACTCCATGGGTCTATTGCTGCCTCGGGCACCTTATGGCCGTTCTGCTGTGAGTCTAGATTATCGAATGGGACAAAAAACTGATAGTGAATTGTAACGTGCAGGGCCTCCTAATGACGATGGATCACTCAAATTGCGTCCCGATTCAATACATCTCCTCCAGGAGACTTGTCTCCATGGGTCTATTGCTGCCTCGGGCACCTTATGGCCGTTCTGCTGTGAGTCTAGATTATCGAATGGGACGAAAAACTGATAGTGAATTGTAACGTTCAGGGCCACCTAATGACGATGGATCACTCAAATTGCGTCCCGATTCAATACATCGTCCTCCAGCCGACTTGACTCCATGGGTGTATTGCTGCCTCGGGCACCTTATGGCCGTTCTGCTGTGAGTCTAGATTATCGAATGGGACGAAAAACTAATAGTGAATTGTAACGTTCAGGGCCTCCTAATGACGATGGATCACTCTAATTGCGTCCCGATTCAATACATCGTCCTCCAGCCGACTTGACTCCATGGGTCTATTGCTGCCTCGGGCACCTTATGGCCGTTCTGCTGTTAATCTAGATTATCGAATGGGACGAAAAACTGATAGTGAATTGTAACGTTCAGGGCCACCTAATGACGATGGATCACTCAAATTGCGTTCCGATTCAATACATCGTCCCCAGCCGACTTGTCTCCATGGGTCTATTGCTGCCTCGGGCACCATATGGCCGTACTGCTGTGAGTCTAGATTATCGAATGGGACGAAAAACTGATAGTGAATTGTAACTTTCAGGGTCACCTAATGACGATGGATCACTCAAATTGCGTCCCGATTCAATACATCGTCCTCCAGCAGACTTGTCTCCATGGGTCGATTGCTGCCTCGGGCACCTTATGGCCGTTCTGCTGTGAGTCAAAGATTTGCAAATCGGACGAAAAACTGATAGTGATTTGTAACATTCAGGGCCACCTAATGACGATGGACCACACAAATTGCGTCCCGATTCAGTACATCGTCCACTAGCCTACTTGACTCCATGGGACTATTGCTGCCTCGGGCACCTTATGGCCGTTCTGCTGTGAGTCTAGATTATAGAATGGGATGAAAAACTGATAGTGAATTGTAACGTTCAGGGCCACCTAATGACGATGGATCACTCAAATTGCGTCCCGATTCAATACAACGTCCTCCAGCAGACTTGTCTCCATGGGTCTATTGCTGCCTCGGGCACCTTATGGCAGGCCTGCTGTGACTCAAAGATTTTCGAATCGGACGAAAAACTGATAGTGAATTGTAACGTTCAGGGCCTCCTAATGACGATGGAACACTCATATTGCGTCCCGATTCAATACATCGTCCTCCAGCAGACTTGTCTCCATGCGTCTATTGCTGCCTCGGGCACCTTATGGCCGTTCTGCTGTGAGTCTAGATTATCGAATGGGACGAAAAACTGATAGTGAATTGTTTCGTTCAGGGCCACCTAATGACGATGGATCACTCAAATTGCGTCCCGATTCAATACATCGTCCTCCAGCCGACTTGACTCCATGGGTCTATTGCTGCCTCGGGCACCTTATGGCCGTTCTGCTGTGAGTCTAGATTATCGAATGGGACGAAAAACTGATAGTGAATTGTAACGTTCAGGGCCTCCTAATGACGATGGATCACTCAAATTGCGTCCCGATTCAATACATCGTCCTCCAGCCGACTTGACTCCATGGGTCTATTGCTGCCTCGGGCACCTTATGGCCGTTCTGCTGTGAGTCTAGATTATCGAATGGGACGAAAAACTGATAGTGAATTGTAACGTTCAGGGCCTCCTAATGACGATGGATCACTCAAATTGCGTCCCGATTCAATACATCGTCCTCCAGCAGACTTGTCTCCATGGGTCGATTGCTGCCTCGGGCACCTAATGGCCGTTCTGCTGTGAGTCAAAGATTTTCGAATCGGACGAAAAACTGATAGTGAATTGTAACATTCAGGGCCACCTAACGACGATGGACCACGCAAATTGCGTCCCGATTCAATACATCGGCCTCCAGCCGAGTTGACTCCATGGGTCTATTGCTGCCTCGGGCACCTTATGGCCGTTCTGCTGTGAATCTAGATTATCGAATGGGACGAAAAACTGATAGTGAATTGTAACGTTCAGGGCCACCTAATGACGATGGATCACTCAAATTGCGTCCCGATTCAATACATCGTCCCCAGCCGACTTGTCTCCATGGGTCTATTGCTGCCTCGGGCACCTTATGGCCGTTCTGCTGTGAGTCTAGATTATCGAATGGGACGAAAAACTGATAGTGAATTGTAACGTTCAGGGCCACCTAATGACGATGGATCACTCACATTGCGTCCTGATTCAATACATCGTCCTCCAGCAGACTTGACTTCATGGGTCTATTGCTGCCTCGGGCACCTTACGGCCGTTCTGCTGTGAGTCAAAGATTTTCCAATCGGACGAAAAACTGATAGTGAATTGTAACATTCAGCGCCACCTAATGACGATGGACCACGCAAATTGCGTCCCGATTCAATACATCGTCCTCCAGCCGAGTTGACTCCATGCGTCTATTGCTGCCTCGGGCACCTTATGGCCGTTCTGCTGTGAATCTAGATTATCGAATGGGACGAAAAACTGATAGTGAATTGTAACGTTCAGGGCCACCTAATGACGATGGACCACACAAATTGCGTCCCGATTCAGTACATCGTCCACTAGCCGACTTGACTCCATGGGACTATTGCTGCCTCGGGCACCTTATGGCCGTTCTGCTGTGAGTCTAGATTATAGAATGGGAGGAAAAACTGATAGTGAATTGTTACGTTCAGGGCCACCTAATGACGATGGATCACTGAAATTGCGTCCCGATTCAATACATCGTCCTCCAGCAGACTTGTCTCCATGCGTCTATTGCTGCCTCGGGCACCTTATGGCCGTTCTGCTGTGAGTCAAAGATTTTCGAATCGGACGAAAAACTGATAGTGAATTGTAACGTTCAGGGCCACCTAATGACGATGGATCACTCAAATTGCGTCCCGATTCAATACATCGTCCCCAGCCGACTTGTCTCCATGGGTCTATTGCTGCCTCGGGCACCTTATGGCTGTTCTGCTGTGAGTCTAGATTATCGAATGGGACGAAAAACTGATAGTGAATTGTAACTTTCAGGGCAACCTAATGACGATGGATCACGCAAATTGCGTCCTGATTCAATACATCGTCCTCCAGCAGACTTGACTTCATTGGTCTATTGCTGCCTCGGGCACCTTATGGCCGTTCTGCTGTGAGTCAAAGATTTTCGAATCGGACGAAAAACTGATAGTGAATTGTAACTTTCAGGGCCACCTAATGACGATGGATCACTCAAATTGCATCCGGTTCAATACATCGTCCTCCAGCAGACTTGTCTCCATGGGTCGATTGCTGCCTCGGGCACATTATGGCCGTTCTGCTGTGAGTCAAAGATTTTCGAATCGGACGAAAAACTGTTAGTGATTTGTATCATTCAGGGCCACCTAATGACGATGGACCACACAAATTGCGTCCCGATTCAGTACATCGTCCACTAGCCGACTTGACTCCATGGGACTATTGCTGCCTCGGGCACCTTACGGCCGTTCTGCTGTGAGTCAAAGATTTTCGAATCGGACGAAAAACTGATAGTGAATTGTAACATTCGGGGCCACCTAATGACGATGGACCACGCAAAATTTGTCCCGATTCAATACATCGTCCTCCAGCCGAGTTGACTCCATGGGTCTATTGCTGCCTCGGGCACCTTATGGCCGTTCTGCTGTGAATCTAGATTATCGAATGGGACGAAAAACTGATAGTCAATTGTAACGTTCAGGGCCACCTAATGACGATGGACCACACAAATTGCGTCCCGATTCAGTACATCGTCCACTAGCCGACTTGACTCCATGGGACTATTGCTGCCTCGGGCACCTTATGGCCGTTCTGCTGTGAGTCTAGATTATAGAATGGGAGGAAAAACTGATAGTGAATTGTAACGTTCAGGGCCACCTAATGACGATGGATCACTCAAATTGCGTCCCGATTCAATACATCGTCCTCCAGCCGACTTGTCTCCATGGGTCTATTGCTGCCTCGGGCACCTTATGGCCGTTCTGCTGTGACTCAAAGATTTTCGAATCGGACGAAAAACTGATAGTGAATTGTAACGTTCAGAGCCTCCTAATGACGATGGAACACTCAAATTGCGTCCCGATTCAATACATCGTCCTCCAGCAGACTTGTCTCCATGCGTCTATTGCTGCCTCGGGCACCTTATGGCCGTTCTGCTGTGAGTCAAAGATTTTCGAATCAGACGAAAAACTGATAGTGAATTGTAACGTTCAGGGCCACCTAATGACGATGGATCACTCAAATTGCGTCCCGATTCAATACATCGTCCTCCAGCCGACTTGACTCCATGGGTCTATTGCTGCATCGGGCACCTTATGTCCGTTGTGCTGTGAGTCCAGATTATCGAATGGGACAAAAAACTGATAGTGAATTGTGACATTCAGGGCCTCCTAATGACGATGGATCACTCAAATTGCATCCCGATTCAATACATCGTCCTCCAGCAGACTTGTCTCCATGGGTCTATTGCTGCCTCGGGCACCTTATGGCCGTTCTGCTGTGAGTCTAGATTATCGAATGGGACGAAAAACTGATAGTGAATTGTAACGTTCAGGGCCTCCTAATGACGATGGACCACTCAAATTGCGTCCCGATTCAATACATCGTCCTCCAGTAGACTTGTCTCCATGGGTTTTTGCTGCCTCGGGCACCTAATGGCCGCTCTGCTGTGAGTCAAAGATTTTCGAATCGGACGAAAAACTGATAGTGAATTGTAACATTCAGGGCCACCTAATGACGATGGTCCACGCAAATTGCGTCCCGATTCAATACATCGTCCTCCAGCCGAGTTGACTCCATGGGTCTATTGCTGCCTCGGGCACCTTATGGCCGTTCTGCTGTGAATCTAGATTATCGAATGGGACGAAAAACTGATAGTGAATTGTAACGTTCAGGGCCACCTAATGACGATGGATCACTCAAATTGCGTCCCGATTCAATACATCGTCCCCAGCCGACTTGTCTCCATGGGTCTATTGCTGCCTCGGGCACCTTATGGCCGTTCTGCTGTGAGTCTAGATTATCGAATGGGACGAAAAACTGATAGTGAATTGTAACGTTCAGGGCCACCTAATGACGATGGATCACTCAAATTGCGTCCTGATTCAATACATCGTCCTCCAGCAGACTTGACTTCATGGGTCTATTGCTGCCCCGGGCACCTTATGGCCGTTCTGCTGTGAGTCAAAGATTTTCGAATCGGACGAAAAACTGATAGTGAATTGTAACTTTCAGGGCCACCTAATGACGATGGATCACTCAAATTGCGTCCCGATTCAATACATCGTCCTCCAGCCGACTTGACTCCAAGGGTCTATTGCTGCCTCGGGCACCTTATGGCCGTTCTGCTGTGAGTCTAGATTATCGAATGGGACGAAAACCTGATAGTGAATTGTAACGTTCAGGGCCTCCTAATGACGATGGATCACTCAAATTGCGTCCCGATTCAATACATCGTCCCCAGCCGACTTGTCTCCATGGGTCTATTGCTGCCTCGGGCACCTTATGGCCGTTCTGCTGTGAGTCTAGATTATCGAATGGGACGAAAAACTGATAGTGAATTGTAACGTTCAGGGCCACCTAATGACGATGGATCACTCAAATTGCGTCCTGATTCAATACATCGTCCTCCAGCAGACTTGACTTCATGGGTCTATTGCTGCCCCGGGCACCTTATGGCCGTTCTGCTGTGAGTCAAAGATTTTCGAATCGGACGAAAAACTGATAGTGAATTGTAACGTTCAGGGCCTCCTAATGACGATGGATCACTCAAATTGCGTCCCGATTCAATACTTCGTCCTCCAGCTGACTTGTCTCCATGGGTCGATTGCTGCCTCGGGCACCTAAGGGCCGTTCTGCTGTGAGTCAAAGATTTTCGAATCGGACGAAAAACTGATAGTGAATTGTAACATTCAGGGCCACCTAATGACGATGGACCACGCAAATTGTGTCCCGATTCAATACATCGTCCTCCAGCCGAGTTGACTCCATGGGTCTATTGCTGCCTCGGGCACCTTATGGCCGTTCTGTTGTGAATCTAGATTATCGAATGGGACGAAAAACTGATAGTGAATTGTAACGTTCAGGGCCACCTAATGACGATGGATCACTCAAATTGCGTCCCGATTCAATACATCGTCCCCAGCCGACTTGTCTCCATGGGTCTATTGCTGCCTCGGGCACCTTATGGCTGTTCTGCTGTGAGTCTAGATTATCGAATGGGACGAAAAACTGATAGTGAATTGTAACGTTCAGGGCAACCTAATGACGATGGATCACGCAAATTGCGTCCTGATTCAATACATCGTCCTCCAGCAGACTTGACTTCATTGGTCTATTGCTGCCTCGGGCACCTTATGGCCGTTCTGCTGTGAGTCAAAGATTTTCGAATCGGACGAAAAACTGATAGTGAATTGTAACTTTCAGGGCCACCTAATGACGATGGATCACTCAAATTGCATCCGGTTCAATACATCGTCCTCCAGCAGACTTGTCTCCATGGGTCGATTGCTGCCTCGGGCACATTATGGCCGTTCTGCTGTGAGTCAAAGATTTACGAAACGGACGAAAAACTGTTAGTGATTTGTAACATTCAGGGCCACCTAATGACGATGGACCACACAAATTGCGTCCCGATTCAGTACATCGTCCACTAGCCGACTTGACTCCATGGGACTATTGCTGCCTCGGGCACCTTACGGCCGTTCTGCTGTGAGTCAAAGATTTTCGAATCGGACGAAAAACTGATAGTGAATTGTAACATTCAGGGCCACCTAATGACGATGGACCACGCAAAATGCGTCCCGATTCAATACATCGTCCTCCAGCCGAGTTGACTCCATGGGTCTATTGCTGCCTCGGGCACCTTATGGCCGTTCTGCTGTGAATCTAGATTATCGAATGGGACGAAAAACTGATAGTGAATTGTAACGTTCAGGGCCACCTAATGACGATGGACCACACAAATTGCGTCCCGATTCAGTACATCGTCCACTAGCCGACTTGACTCCATGGGACTATTGCTGCCTCGGGCACCTTATGGCCGTTCTGCTGTGAGTCTAGATTATAGAATGGGAGGAAAAACTGATAGTGAATTGTAACGTTCAGGGCCACCTAATGACGATGGATCACTCAAATTGCGTCCCGATTCAATACATCGTCCTCCAGCAGACTTGTCTCCATGGGTCTATTGCTGCCTCGGGCACCTTATGGCCGTTCTGCTGTGAGTCTAGATTATCGAATGGGACGAAAAACTGATAGTGAAGTGTAACGTTCAGGGCCTCCTAATGACGATGGATCACTCAAATTGCGTCCCGATTCAATACTTCGTCCTCCAGCAGACTTGTCTCCATGGGTCGATTGCTGCCTCGGGCACCTAACGGCCGTTCTGCTGTGAGTCAAAGATTTTCATATCGGACGAAAAACTGATAGTGAATTGTAACATTCAGGGCCACCTAATGACGATGGACCACGCAAATTGTGTCCCGATTCAATACATCGTCCTCCAGCCGAGTTGACTCCATGGGTCTATTGCTGCCTCGGGCACCTTATGGCCGTTCTGTTGTGAATCTAGATTATCGAATGGGACGAAAAACTGATAGTGAATTGTAACGTTTAGGGCCACCTAATGACGATGGATCACTCAAATTGCGTCCCGATTCAATACATCGTCCCCAGCCGACTTGTCTCCATGGGTCTATTGCTGCCTCGGGCACCTTATGGCTGTTCTGCTGTGAGTCTAGATTATCGAATGGGACGAAAAACTGATAGTGAATTGTAACGTTCAGGGCAACCTAATGACGATGGATCACGCAAATTGCGTCCTGATTCAATACATCGTCCTCCAGCAGACTTGACTTCATTGGTCTATTGCTGCCTCGGGCACCTTATGGCCGTTCTGCTGTGAGTCAAAGATTTTCGAATCGGACGAAAAACTGATAGTGAATTGTAACTTTCAGGGCCACCTAATGACGATGGATCTCTCAAATTGCATCCGGTTCAATACATCGTCCTCCAGCAGACTTGTCTCCATGGGTCGATTGCTGCCTCGGGCACATTATGGCCGTTCTGCTGTGAGTCAAAGATTTACGAAACGGACGAAAAACTGTTAGTGATTTGTAACATTCAGGGCCACCTAATGACGATGGACCACACAAATTGCGTCCCGATTCAGTACATCGTCCACTAGCCGACTTGACTCCATGGGACTATTGCTGCCTCGGGCACCTTACGGCCGTTCTGCTGTGAGTCAAAGATTTTCGAATCGGACGAAAAACTGATAGTGAATTGTAACATTCAGGGCCACCTAATGACGATGGACCACGCAAAATGCGTCCCGATTCAATACATCGTCCTCCAGCCGAGTTGACTCCATGGGTCTATTGCTGCCTCGGGCACCTTATGGCCGTTCTGCTGTGAATCTAGATTATCGAATGGGACGAAAAACTGATAGTGAATTGTAACGTTCAGGGCCACCTAATGACGATGGACCACACAAATTGCGTCCCGATTCAGTACATCGTCCACTAGCCGACTTGACTCCATGGGACTATTGCTGCCTCGGGCACCTTATGGCCGTTCTGCTGTGAGTCTAGATTATAGAATGGGAGGAAAAACTGATAGTGAATTGTAACGTTCAGGGCCACCTAATGACGATGGATCACTCAAATTGCGTCCCGATTCAATACATCGTCCTCCAGCAGACTTGTCTCCATGGGTCTATTGCTGCCTAGGGCACCTTATGGCCGTTCTGCTGTGAGTCTAGATTATCGAATGGGACGAAAAACTGATAGTGAATTGTAACGTTCAGGGCCACCTAATGACGATGGATCACTCAAATTGCGTCCTGATTCAATACATCGTCCTCCAGCAGACTTGACTTCATGGGTCTATTGCTGCCCCGGGCACCTTATGGCCGTTCTGCTGTGAGTCAAAGATTTTCGAATCGGACGAAAAACTGATAGTGAATTGTAACGTTCAGGGCCTCCTAATGACGATGTATCACTCAAATTGCGTCCCGATTCAATACATCGTCCTCCAGCAGACTTGTCTCCATGGGTCGATTGCTGCCTCGGGCACCTAACGGCCGTTCTGCTGTGAGTCAAAGATTTTCGAATCGGACGAAAAACTGATAGTGAATTGTAACATTCAGGGCCACCTAATGACGATGGACCACGCAAATTGCGTCCCGATTCAATACATCGTCCTCCAGCCGAGTTGACTCCATGGGTCTATTGCTGCCTCGGGCACCTTATGGCCGTTCTGTTGTGAATCTAGATTATCGAATGGGACGAAAAACTGATAGTGAATTGTAACGTTCAGGGCCACCTAATGACGATGGATCACTCAAATTGCGTCCCGATTCAATACATCGTCCCCAGCCGACTTGTCTCCATGGGTCTATTGCTGCCTCGGGCACCTTATGGCTGTTCTGCTGTGAGTCTAGATTATCGAATGGGACGAAAAACTGATAGTGAATTGTAACGTTCAGGGCAACCTAATGACGATGGATCACGCAAATTGCGTCCTGATTCAATACATCGTCCTCCAGCAGACTTGACTTCATTGGTCTATTGCTGCCTCGGGCACCTTATGGCCGTTCTGCTGTGAGTCAAAGATTTTCGAATCGGACGAAAAACTGATAGTGAATTGTAACTTTCAGGGCCACCTAATGACGATGGATCACTCAAATTGCATCCGGTTCAATACATCGTCCTCCAGCAGACTTGTCTCCATGGGTCGATTGCTGCCTCGGGCACATTATGGCCGTTCTGCTGTGAGTCAAAGATTTTCGAAACGGACGAAAAACTGTTAGTGATTTGTAACATTCAGGGCCACCTAATGACGATGGACCACACAAATTGCGTCCCGATTCAGTACATCGTCCACTAGCCGACTTGACTCCATGGGACTATTGCTGCCTCGGGCACCTTACGGCCGTTCTGCTGTGAGTCAAAGATTTTCGAATCGGACGAAAAACTGATAGTGAATTGTAACATTCAGGGCCACCTAATGACGATGGACCACGCAAAATGCGTCCCGATTCAATACATCGTCCTCCAGCCGAGTTGACTCCATGGGTCTATTGCTGCCTCGGGCACCTTATGGCCGTTCTGCTGTGAATCTAGATTATCGAATGGGACGAAAAACTGATAGTGAATTGTAACGTTCAGGGCCACCTAATGACGATGGACCACACAAATTGCGTCCCGATTCAGTACATCGTCCACTAGCCGACTTGACTCCATGGGACTATTGCTGCCTCGGGCACCTTATGGACGTTCTGCTGTGAGTCTAGATTATAGAATGGGAGGAAAAACTGATAGTGAATTGTAACGTTCAGGGCCACCTAATGACGATGGATCACTCAAATTGCGTCCCGATTCAATACATCGTCCTCCAGCAGACTTGTCTCCATGGGTCTATTGCTGCCTCGGGCACCTTATGGCCGTTCTGCTGTGACTCAAAGATTTTCGAATCGGACGAAAAACTGATAGTGAATTGTAACGTTCAGGGCCTCCTAATGACGATGGAACACTCAAATTGCGTCCCGATTCAATACATCGTCCTCCAGCCGACTTGTCTCCATGCGTCTATTGCTGCCTCGGTCACCTTATGGCCGTTATGCTGTGAGTCAAAGATTTTCGAATCGGACGAAAAACTGATAGTGAATTGTAACGTTCTTGGCCACCTAATGACGATGGATCACTCAAATTGCGTCCCGATTCAATACATCGTCCTCCAGCCCACTTGACTCCATGGGTCTATTGCTGCCTCGGGCACCTTATGTCCGTTGTGCTGTGAGTCCAGATTATCGAATGGGACAAAAAACTGATAGTGAATTGTAACGTTCAGGGCCTCCTAATGACGATGGATCACTCAAATTGCATCCCGATTCAATACATCGTCCTCCAGCAGACTTGTCTCCATGGGTCTATTGCTGCCTCGGGCACCTTATGGCCGTTCTGCTGTGAGTCTAGATTATCGAATGGGACGAAAAACTGATAGTGAATTGTAACGTTCAGGGCCTCCTAATGACGATGGACCACTCAAATTGCGTCCCGATTCAATACATCGTCCTCCAGCAGACTTGTCTCCATGGGTTTTTGCTGCCTCGGGCACCTAATGGCCGCTCTGCTGTGAGTCAAAGATTTTCGAATCGGACGAAAAACTGATAGTGAATTGTAACATTCAGGGCCACCTAATGACGATGGACCACGCAAATTGCGTCCCGATTCAATACATCGTCCTCCAGCCGAGTTGACACCATGGGTCTATTGCTGCCTCGGGCACCTTATGGCCGTTCTGCTGTGAATCTAGATTATCGAATGGGACGAAAAACTGATAGTGAATTGTAACGTTCAGGGCCACCTAATGACGATGGATCACTCAAATTGCGTCCCGATTCAATACATCGTCCCCAGCCGACTTGTCTCCATGGGTCTATTGCTGCCTCGGGCACCTTATGGCCGTTCTGCTGTGAGTCTAGATTATCGAATGGGACGAAAATCTGATAGTGAATTGTAACGTTCAGGGCCACCTAATGACGATGGATCACTCAAATTGCGTCCCGATTCAATACATCGTCCTCCAGCAGACTTGTCTCCATGGGTCGATTGCTGCCTCGGGCACCTTATGGCCGTTCGGCTGTGAGTCAAAGATTTTCGAATCGGACGAAAAACTGATAGTGAATTGTAACATTCAGGGCCACCTAATGACGATGGACCACACAAATTGCGTCCCGATTCAGTACATCGTCCACTAGCCGACTTGACTCCATGGGACTATTGCTGCCTCGGGCACCTTACGGCCGTTCTGCTGTGAGTCAAAGATTTTCGAATCGGACGAAAAACTGATAGTGAATTGTAACATTCAGGGCCACCTAATGACGATGGACCACGCAAAATGCGTCCCGATTCAATACATCGTCCTGCAGCCGAGTTGACTCCATGGGTCTATTGCTGCCTCGGGCACCTTATCGCCGTTCTGCTGTGAATCTAGATTATCGAATGGGACGAAAAACTGATAGTGAATTGTAACGTTCAGGGCCACCTGATGACGATGGACCACACAAATTGCGTCCCGATTCAGTACATCGTCCACTAGCCGACTTGACTCCATGGGACTATTGCTGCCTCGGGCACCTTATGGCCGTTCTGCTGTGAGTCTAGATTATAGAATGGGAGGAAAAACTGATAGTGCATTGTAACGTTCAGGGCCACCTAATGACGATGGATCACTCAAATTGCGTCCCGATTCAATACATCGTCCTCCAGCAGACTTGTCTCCATGGGTCTATTGCTGCCTCGGGCACCTTATGGCAGGCCTGCTGTGACTCAAAGATTTTCGAATCGGAAGAAAAACTGATAGTGAATTGTAACGTTCAGGGCCTCCTAATGACGATGGAACACTCAAATTGCGTCCCGATTCAATACATCGTCCTCCAGCAGACTTGTCTCCATGCGTCTATTGCTGCCTCGGGCACCTTATGGCCGTTCTGCTGTGAGTCAAAGATTTTCGAATCGGACGAAAAACTGATAGTGAATAGTAACGTTCAGGGTCACCTAATGACGATGGATCACTCAAATTGCGTCCCGATTCAACACATCGTCCTCCAGCCGACTTGACTCCATGGGTCTATTGCTGCCTCGGGCACCTTATGGCCGTCCTGCTGTGAGTCCAGATTATCGAATGGGACAAAAAACTGATAGTGAATTGTAACGTTCAGGGCCTCCTAATGACGATGGATCACTCAAATTGCATCCCGATTCAATACATCGTCCTCCAGCAGACTTGTCTCCATGGGTCTATTGCTGCCTCGGGCACCTTATGGCCGTTCTGCTGTGAGTCTAGATTATCGAATGGGACGAAAAACTGATAGTGAATTGTAACGTTCAGGGCCACCTAATGACGATGGATCACTCAAATTGCGTCCCGATTCAATACATCATCCTCCAGCAGACTTGTCTCCATGGGTCGATTGCTGCCTCGGGCACCTTATGGCCGTTCTGCTGTGAGTCAAAGATTTTCGAATCGGACGAAAAACTGATAGTGAATTGTAACATTCAGGGCCACCTAATGACGATGGACCACGCAAAATGCGTCCCGATTCAATACATCGTCCACTAGCCGACTTGACTCCATGGGACTCTTGCTGCCTCGGGCACCTTACGGCCGTTCTGCTGTGAGTCAAAGATTTTCGAATCGGACGAAAAACTGATAGTGAATTGTAACATTCAGGGCCACCTAATGACGATGGACCACGCAAAATGCGTCCCGATTCAATACATCGTCCTCCAGCCGAGTTGACTCCATGGGTCTATTGCTGCCTCGGGCACCTTATGGCCGTTCTGCTGTGAATCTAGATTATCGAATGGGACGAAAAACTGATAGTGAATTGTAACGTTCAGGGCCACCTAATGACGATGGATCACTCAAATTGCGTCCCGATTCAATACATCGTCCCCAGCCGACTTGTCTCCATGGGTCTATTGCTGCCTCGGGCACCTTATGGCCGTTCTGCTGTGAGTCTAGATTATCGAATGGGACGAAAAACTGATAGTGAATTGTAACGTTCAGGGCCACCTAATGACGATGGATCACTCAAATTGCGTCCTGATTCAATACATCGTCCTCCAGCAGACTTGACTTCATGGGTCTATTGCTGCCCCAGGCACCTTATGGCCGTTCTGCTGTGAGTCAAAGATTTTCGAATCGGACGAAAAACTGATAGTGAATTGTAACTTTCAGGGCCACCTAATGACGATGGATCACTCAAATTGCGTCCCGATTCAATACATCGTCCTCAAGCAGACTTGTCTCCATGCGTCTATTGCTGCCTCGGGCACCTTATGGCCGTTCTGCTGTGAGTCAAAGATTTTCGAATCGGACGAAAAACTGATAGTGAATTGTAACGTTCATTGCCATCTAATGACGATGGATCACTCAAATTGCGTCCCGATTCAATACATCGTCCTCCAGCAGACTTGTCACCATGGGTCTATTGCTGCCTCGGGCACCTTATGGCCGTTCTGCTGTGAGTCAAAGATTTTCGAATCGGACGAAAAACTGATAGTGAATTGTAACTTTCAGGGCCACCTAATGACGATGGATCACTCAAATTGCGTCCCGATTCAATACATCGTCCTCAAGCAGACTTGTCTCCATGCGTCTATTGCTGCCTCGGGCACCTTATGGCCGTTCTGCTGTGAGTCAAAGATTTTCGAATGGGACGAAAAACTGATAGTGAATTGTAACGTTCAGGGCCACCTAATGACGATGGATCACTCAAATTGCGTCCCGATTCAATACATCGTCCTCCAGCCGACTTGACTCCATGGGTCTATTGCTGCCTCGGGCACCTTATGGCCGTTCTGCTGTGAGTCTAGATTATCGAATGGGACGAAAAACTGATAGTGAAGTGTAACATTCAGGGCCACCTAATGACGATGGATCACTCAAATTGCGTCCCGATTCAATACATCGTCCTCCAGCAGACTTGTCTCCATGGGTCTATTGCTGCCTCGGGCACCTTATGGCAGGCCTGCTGTGACTCAAAGATTTTCGAATCGGACGAAAAACTGATAGTGAATTGTAACGTTCAGGGCCTCCTAATGACGATGGAACACTCAAATTGCGTCCCGATTCAATACATCGTCCTCCAGCAGACTTGTCTCCATGCGTCTATTGCTGCCTCGGGCACCTTATGGCCGTTCTGCTGTGAGTCAAAGATTTTCGAATCGGACGAAAAACTGATAGTGAATAGTAACGTTCAGGGTCACCTAATGACGATGGATCACTCAAATTGCGTCCCGATTCAACACATCGTCCTCCAGCCGACTTGACTCCATGGGTCTATTGCTGCCTCGGGCACCTTATGGCCGTTCTGCTGTGAGTCCAGATTATCGAATGGGACAAAAAACTGATAGTGAATTGTAACTTTCAGGGCCTCCTAATGACGATGGATCACTCAAATTGCATCCCGATTCAATACATCGTCCTCCAGCAGACTTGTCTCCATGGGTCTATTGCTGCCTCGGGCACCTTATGGCCGTTCTGCTGTGAGTCTAGATTATCGAATGGGACGAAAAACTGATAGTGAATTGTAACGTTCAGGGCCTCCTAATGACGATGGATCACTCAAATTGCGTCCCGATTCAATACATCGTCCTCCAGCAGACTTGTCTCCATGGGTCGATTGCTGCCTCGGGCACCTTATGGCCGTTCTGCTGTGAGTCAAAGATTTTCGAATCGGACGAAAAACTGATAGTGATTTGTAACATTCAGGGCCACCTAATGACGATGGACCACACAAATTGCGTCCCGATTCAGTGCATCGTCCACTAGCCGACTTGACTCCATGGGACTATTGCTGCCTCGGGCACCTTACGGCCGTTCTGCTGTGAGTCAAAGATTTTCGAATCGGACGAAAAACTGATAGTGAATTGTAACATTCAGGGCCACCTAATGACGATGGACCACGCAAAATGCGTCCCGATTCAATACATCGTCCTCCAGCCGAGTTGACTCCATGGGTCTATTGCTGCCTCGGGCACCTTATGGCCGTTCTGCTGTGAATCTAGATTATCGAATGGGACGAAAAACTGATAGTGAATTGTAACGTTCAGGGCCACCTAATGACGATGGATCACTCAAATTGCGTCCCGATTCAATACATCGTCCCCAGCCGACTTGTCTCCATGGGTCTATTGCTGCCTCGGGCACCTTATGGCCGTTCTGCTGTGAGTCTAGATTATCGAATGGGACGAAAAACTGATAGTGAATTGTAACGTTCAGGGCCACCTAATGACGATGGATCACTCAAATTGCGTCCTGATTCAATACATCGTCCTCCAGCAGACTTGACTTCATGGGTCTACTGCTGCCCCAGGCACCTTATGGCCGTTCTGCTGTGAGTCAAAGATTTTCGAATCGGACGAAAAACTGATAGTGAATTGTAACTTTCAGGGCCACCTAATGACGATGGATCACTCAAATTGCGTCCCGATTCAATACATCGTCCTCCAGCAGACTTGTCTCCATGCGTCTATTGCTGCCTCGGGCACCTTATGGCCGTTCTGCTGTGAGTCAAAATTTTCGAATCGGACGAAAAACTGATAGTGAATTGTAACGTTCAGGGCCATCTAATGACGATGGATCACTCAAATTGCGTCCCGATTCAATACATCGTCCTCCAGCCGACTTGACTCCATGGGTCTATTGCTGCCTCGGGCACCTTATGGCCGTTCTGCTGTGAGTCTAGATTATCGAATGGGACAAAAAACTGATAGTGAATTGTAACGTTCAGGGCCTCCTAATGGCGATGGATCACTCAAATTGCGTCCCGATTCAATACATCGTCCTCCAGCAGACTTGTCACCATGGGTCGATTGCTGCCTCGGGCACCTTATGGCCGTTCTGCTGTGAGTCTAGATTATCGAATGGGACGAAAAACTGATAGTGAATTGTAACATTCAGGGCCACCTAATGACGATGGATCACTCAAATTGCGTCCCGATTCAATACATCGTCCTCTAGCCGACTTGACTCCATGGGTCTATTGCTGCCTCGGGCACCTTATGGCCGTTCTGCTGTGAGTCTAGATTATCGAATGGGACGAAAAACTGATACTGAAGTGTAACATTCAGGGGCCTCCTAATGACGATGGATCACTCAAATTGCGTCCCGATTGAATACATCGTCCTCCAGCCGACTTGACTCCATGGGTCTATTGCTGCCTCGGGCACCTTATGGCCGTTCTGCTGTGAGTCTAGATTATCGAATGGGACGAAAACCTGATAGTGAATTGTAACGTTCAGGGCCTCCTAATGACGATGGATCACTCAAATTGCGTCCCGATTCAATACATCGTCCTCCAGCAGACTTGTCTCCATGGGTCGATTGCTGCCTCGGGCACCTAAAGGCCGTCCTGCTGTGAGTCAAAGATTTTCGAATCGGACGAAAAACTGATAATGAATTGTAACATTCAGGGCCACCTAATAACGATGGACCACGCAAATTGCGTCCCGATTGAATACATCGTCCTCCAGCCGAGTTGACTCCATGGGTCTATTGCTGCCTCGGGCACCTTATGGCCGTTCTGCTGTGAATCTAGATTATCGAATGGGACGAAAAACTGATAGTGAATTTTAACGTTCAGGGCCACCTAATGACGATGGATCACTCAAATTGCGTCCCGATTCAATACATCGTCCCCAGCCGACTTGTCTCCATGGGTCTATTGCTGCCTCGGGCACCTTATGGCTGTTCTGCTGTGAGTCTAGATTATCGAATGGGACGAAAAACTGATAGTGAATTGTAACTTTCAGGGCCACCTAATGACGATGGATCACTCAAATTGCGTCCCGATTCAATACATCGTCCTCCAGCAGACTTGTCTCCATGGGTCGATTGCTGCCTCGGGCACCTTATGGCCGTTCTGCTGTGAGTCAAAGATTTTCGAATCGGACGAAAAACTGATAGTGATTTGTAACATTCAGGACCACCTAATGACGATGGACCACACAAATTGCGTCCCGATTCAGTACATCGTCCACTAGCCGACTTGACTCCATGGGTCTATTGCTGCCTCGGGCACCTTATGGCCGTTCTGCTGTGAATCTAGATTATCGAATGGGACGAAAAACTGATAGTGAATTGTAACGTTCAGGGCAACCTAATGACGATGGATCACGCAAATTGCGTCCTGATTCAATACATCGTCCTCCAGCAGACTTGACTTCATTGGTCTATTGCTGCCTCGGGCACCTTATGGCCATTCTGCTGTGAGTCAAAGATTTTCGAATCGGACGAAAAACTGATAGTGAATTGTAACTTTCAGGGCCACCTAATGACGATGGATCACTCAAATTGCGTCCCGATTCAATACATCGTCCTCCAGCAGACTTGTCTCCATGGGTCGATTGCTGCCTTGGGCACCTTATGGCCGTTCTGCTGTGAGTCAAAGATTTTCGAATCGGACGAAAAACTGATAGTGATTTGTAACATTCAGGGCCACCTAATGACGATGGACCACACAAATTGCGTCCCGATTCAGTACATCGTCCACTAGCCGACTTGTCTCCATGGGACTATTGCTGCCTCGGGCACCTTATGGCCGTTCTGCTGTGAGTCTAGATTATAGAATGGGATGAAAAACTGATAGTGAATTGTAACGTTCAGGGCCACATAATGACGATGGATCACTCAAATTGCGTCCCGATTCAATACATCGTCCTCCAGCAGACTTGTCTCCATGGGTCGATTGCTGCCTCGGGCACCTTATGGCAGGCCTGCTGTGACTCAAAGATTTTCGAATCGGACGAAAAACTGATAGTGATTTGTAACGTTCAGGGCCTCCTAATGACGATGGAACACTCAAATTGCGTCCCGATTCAATACATCGTCCTCCAGCAGACTTGTCTCCATGCGTCTATTGCTGCCTCGGGCACCTTATGGCCGTTCTGCTGTGAGTCTAGATTATCGAATGGGACGAAAAACTGATAGTGAATTGTAACGTTCAGGGCCTCCTAATGACGATGGATCACTCAAATTGTGTCCCGATTCAATACATCGTCCTCCAGCAGACTTGTCTCCATGGGTCGATTGCTGCCTCGGGCACCTAACGGCCGTTCTGCTGTGAGTCAAAGATTTTCGAATCGGACGAAAAACTGATAGTGAATTGTAACATTCAGGGCCACCTAATGACGATGGACCACGCAAATTGCGTCCCGATTCAATACATCGTCCTCCAGCCGAGTTGACTCCATGGGTCTATTGCTGCCTCGGGCACCTTATGGCCGTTCTGCTGTGAATCTAGATTATCGAATGGGACGAAAAACTGATAGTGAATTGTAACTTTCAGGGCCACCTAATGACGATGGATCACTCAAATTGCGTCCCGATTCAATACATCGTCCCCAGCCGACTTGTCTCCATGGGTCTATTGCTGCCTCGGGCACCTTATGGCTGTTCTGCTGTGAGTCTAGATTATCGAATGGGACGAAAATCTGATAGTGAATTGTAACGTTCAGGGCAACCTAATGACGATGGATCACGCAAATTGCGTCCTGATTCAATACATCGTCCTCCAGCAGACTTGACTTCATTGGTCTATTGCTGCCTCGGGCACCTTATGGCCGTTCTGCTGTGAGTCAAAGATTTTCGAATCGGACGAAAAACTGATAGTGAATTGAAACTTTCAGGGCCAACTAATGACGATGGATCACTCAAATTGCGTCCCGATTCAATACATCGTCCTCCAGCCGACTTGACTCCTTGGGTCTATTGCTGCCTCGGGCACCTTATGGCCGTTCTGCTGTGAGTCTAGATTATCGAAGGGGACGAAAAACTGATAGTGAATTGTAACGTTCAGGGCCTCCTAATAACGATGGATCACTCAAATTGCGTCCCGATTCAATACATCGTCCTCCAGCAGACTTGTCTCCATGGGTCGATTGCTGCCTCGGGCACCTTAAGGCAGGCCTGCTGTGACTCAAAGATTTTCGAATCGGACGAAAAACTGATAGTGAATTGTAACGTTCAGGGCCTCCTAATGACGATGGAACACTCAAATTGCGTCCCGATTCAATACATCGTCCTCCAGCAGACTTGTCTCCATGCGTCTATTGCTGCCTCGGGCACCTTATGGCCGTTCTGCTGTGAGTCAAAGATTTTCGAATCGGACGAAAAACTGATAGTGAACTGTAACGTTCAGGGCCACCTAATGACGATGGATCACTCAAATTGCGTCCCGATTCAATACATCGTCCTCCAGCCGACTTGACTCCATGGGTCTATTGCTGCCTCGGGCACCTTATGTCCGTTCTGCTGTGAGTCTACATTATCGAATGGGACAAAAAACGGATAGTGAATTGTAACGTTCAGGGCCTCCTAATGACGATGGATCACTCAAATTGCGTCCCGATTCAATACATCGTCCTCCAGCAGACTTGTCTCCATGGGTCTATTGCTGCCTCGGGCACCTTATGGCCGTTCTGCTGTGAGTCTAGATTATCGAATGGGACGAAAAACTGATAGTGAATTGTAACGTTCAGGGCCACCTAATGACGATGGACCACACAAATTGCGTCCCGATTCAGTACATCGTCCACTAGCCGACTTGACTCCATGGGACTATTGCTGCCTCGGGCACCTGACGGCCGTTCTGCTGTGAGTCAAAGATTTTCGAATCGGACGAAAAACTGATAGTGAATTGTAACATTCAGGGCCACCTAATGACGATGGACCACGCAAAATGCGTCCCGATTCAATACATCGTCCTCCAGCCGAGTTGACTCCATGGGTCTATTGCTGCCTCGGGCACCTTATGGCCGTTCTGCTGTGAATCTAGATTATCGAATGGGACGAAAAACTGATAGTGAATTGTAACGTTCAGGGCCACCTAATGACGATGGATCACTCAAATTGCGTCCCGATTCAATACATCGTCCCCAGCCGACTTGTCTCCATGGGTCTATTGCTGCCTCGGGCACCTTATGGCCGTTCTGCTGTGAGTCTAGATTATCGAATGGGACGAAAAACTGATAGTGAATTGTAACGTTCAGGGCCACCTAATGACGATGGATCACTCAAATTGCGTCCTGATTCAATACATCGTCCTCCAGCAGACTTGACTTCATGGGTCTACTGCTGCCCCAGGCACCTTATGGCCGTTCTGCTGTGAGTCAAAGATTTTCGAATCGGACGAAAAACTGATAGTGAATTGTAACTTTCAGGGCCACCTAATGACGATGGATCACTCAAATTGCGTCCCGATTCAATACATCGTCCTCCAGCAGACTTGTCTCCATGCGTCTATTGCTGCCTCGGGCACCTTATGGCCGTTCTGCTGTGAGTCAAAGATTTTCGAATCGGACGAAAAACTGATAGTGAATTGTAACGTTCAGGGCCATCTAATGACGATGGATCACTCAAATTGCGTCCCGATTCAATACATCGTCCTCCAGCCGACTTGACTCCATGGGTCTATTGCTGCCTCGGGCACCTTATGGCCGTTCTGCTGTGAGTCTAGATTATCGAATGGGACAAAAAACTGATAGTGAATTGTAACGTTCAGGGCCTCCTAATGACGATGGATCACTCAAATTGCGTCCCGATTCAATTCATCGTCCTCCAGCAGACTTGTCACCATGGGTCGATTGCTGCCTCGGGCACCTTATGGCCGTTCTGCTGTGAGTCTAGATTATCGAATGGGACGAAAAACTGATAGTGAATTGTAACATTCAGGGCCACCTAATGACGATGGATCACTCAAATTGCGTCCCGATTCAATACATCGTCCTCCAGCCGACTTGACTCCATGGGTCTCTTGCTGCCTCGGGCTCCTTATGGCCGTTCTGCTGTGAGTCTAGATTATCGAATGGGACGAAAAACTGATAGTGAAGTGTAACATTCAGGGCCACCTAATGACGATGGATCACTCAAATTGCGTCCCGATTCAATACATCGTCCTCCAGCAGACTTGTCTCCATGGGTCGATTGCTGCCTCGGGCACCTTATGGCCGTTCTGCTGTGAGTCAAAGATTTTCGAATCGGACGAAAAACTGATAGTGATTTGTAACATTCAGGGCCACCTAATTACGATGGACCACACAAATTGCGTCCCGATTCAGTACATCGTCCACTAGCCGACTTGACTCCATGGGACTATTGCTGCCTCTGGCACCTTATGGCCGTTCTGCTGTGAGTCTAGATTATAGAATGGGATGAAAAACTGATAGTGAATTGTAACGTTCAGGGCCACCTAATGACGATGTATCACTCAAATTGCGTCCCGATTCAATACATCGTCCTCCAGCAGACTTGTCTCCATGGGTCGATTGCTGCCTCGGGCACCTTATGGCAGGCCTGCTGTGACTCAAAGATTTTCGAATCGGACGAAAAACTGATAGTGAATTGTAACGTTCAGGGCCTCCTAATGACGATGGAACACTCAAATTGTGTCCCGATTCAATACATCGTCCTCCAGCAGACTTGACTCCATGGGTCGATTGCTGCCTCGGGCACCTAACGGCCGTTCTGCTGTGAGTCAAAGATTTTCGAATCGGACGAAAAACTGATAGTGAATTGTAACGTTCAGGGCCAGCTAATGACGATGGATCACTCAAATTGTGTCCCGATTCAATACATCGTCCCCAGCCGACTTGTCTCCATGGGTCTATTGCTGCCTCGGGCACCTTATGGCTGTTCTGCTGTGAGTCTAGATTATCGAATGGGACGAAAATCTGATAGTGAATTGTAACGTTCAGGGCAACCTAATGACGATGGATCACGCAAATTGCGTCCTGATTCAATACATCGTCCTCCAGCAGACTTGACTTCATTGGTCTATTTCTGCCTCGGGCACCTTATGGCCGTTCTGCTGTGAGTCAAAGATTTTCGAATCGGACGAAAAACTGATAGTGAATTGAAACTTTCAGGGCCAACTAATGACGATGGATCACTCAAATTGCGTCCCGATTCAATACATCGTCCTCCAGCCGACTTGACTCCTTGGGTCTATTGCTGCCTCGGGCACCTTATGGCCGTTCTGCTGTGAGTCTAGATTATCGAAGGGGACGAAAAACTGATAGTGAATTGTAACGTTCAGGGCCTCCTAATAACGATGGATCACTCAAATTGCGTCCCGATTCAATACATCGTCCTCCAGCAGACTTGTCTCCATGGGTCGATTGCTGCCTCGGGCACCTTATGGCAGGCCTGCTGTGACTCAAAGATTTTCGAATCGGACGAAAAACTGATAGTGAATTGTAACGTTCAGGGCCTCCTAATGACGATGGAACACTCAAATTGCGTCCCGATTCAATACATCGTCCTCCAGCAGACTTGTCTCCATGCGTCTATTGCTGCCTCGGGCACCTTAAGGCCGTTCTGCTGTGAGTCAAAGATTTTCGAATCGGACGAAAAACTGATAGTGAATTGTAACGTTCAGGGCCACCTAATGACGATGGATCACTCAAATTGCGTCCCGATTCAATACATCGTCCTCCAGCCGACTTGACTCCATGGGTCTATTGCTGCCTCTGGCACCTTATGTCCGTTCTGCTGTGAGTCTACATTATCGAATGGGACAAATTACGGATAGTGAATTGTAACGTTCAGGGCCTCCTAATGACGATGGATCACTCAAATTGCGTCCCGATTCAATACATCGTCCTCCAGCAGACTTGTCTCCATGGGTCTATTGCTGCCTCGGGCACCTTATGGCCGTTCTGCTGTGAGTCTAGATTATCGAATGGGACGAAAAACTGATAGTGAATTGTAACGTTCAGGGCTAACTAATGACGATGGATCACTCAAATTGCGTCCCGATTCAATACATCGTCCACCAGCCAACTTGTCTCCATGGGTCTATTGCTGCCTCGGGCACCTTAAGGCCGTTCTGCTGTGAGTCAAAGATTTTCGAATCGGACGAAAAACTGATAGTGAATTGTAACGTTCAGGGCCTCCTAATGACGATGGAACACTCAAATTGCGTCCCGATTCAATACATCGTCCTCCAGCAGACTTGTCTCCATGCGTCTATTGCTGCCTCGGGCACCTTATGGCCGTTCTGCTGTGAGTCAAAGATTTTCGAATCGGACGGAAAACTGATAGTGAATTGTAACTTTCAGCGTCAACTAATGACGATGGATCACTCAAATTGCGTCCCGATTCAATACATCGTCCACCAGCCGACTTGTCTCCATGGGTCTATTGCTGCCTCGGGCACCTTAAGGCCGTTCTGCTGTGAGTCAAAGATTTTCGAATCGGACGAAAAACTGATAGTGAATTGTAACGTTCAGGGCCTCCTAATGACGATGGAACACTCAAATTGCGTCCCGATTCAATACATCGTCCTGCAGCATACTTGTCTCCATGGGTCTATTGCTGCCTCGGGCACCTTATGGCAGGCCTGCTGTGACTCAAAGATTTTCGAGTCGGACGAAAAACTGATAGTGAATTGTAACGTTCAGGGCCACCTAATGACGATGGATCACTCAAATTGCGTCCCGATTCAATACATCGTCCTCCAGCAGACTTGTCTCCATGGGTCGATTGCTGCCTCGGGCACCTAATGGCCGTTCTGCTGTGAGTCAAAGATTTTCGAATCGGACGAAAAACTGATAGTGAATTGTAACATTCAGGGCCACCTAATGACGATGGACCACGCAAATTGCGTCCCGATTCAATACATCGTCCTCCAGCCGAGTTGACTCCATGGGTCTATTGCTGCCTCGGGCACCTTATGGCCGTTCTGCTGTGAATCTAGATTATCGAATGGGACGAAAAACTGATAGTGAATTGTAACGTTCAGGGCCACCTAATGACGATGGACCGCACAAATTGCGTCCCGATTCAGTACATCGTCCACTAGCCGACTTGACTCCATGGGACTATTGCTGCCTCGGGCACCTTATGGCCGTTCTGCTGTGAGTCTAGATTATAGAATGGGAGGAAAAACTGATAGTGAATTGTAACGTTCAGGGCCACCTAATGACGATGGATCACTCAAATTGCGTCCCGATTCAATACATCGTCCTGCAGCATACTTGTCTCCATGGGTCTATTGCTGCCTCGGGCACCTTATGGCAGGCCTGCTGTGACTCAAAGATTTTCGAGTCGGACGAAAAACTGATAGTGAATTGTAACGTTCAGGGCCACCTAATGACGATGGATCACTCAAATTGCGTCCCGATTCAATACATCGTCCTCCAGCAGACTTGTCTCCATGGGTCGATTGCTGCCTCGGGCACCTAATGGCCGTTCTGCTGTGAGTCAAAGATTTTCGAATCGGACGAAAAACTGATAGTGAATTGTAACATTCAGGGCCACCTAATGACGATGGACCACGCAAATTGCGTCCCGATTCAATACATCGTCCTCCAGCCGAGTTGACTCCATGGGTCTATTATTGCCTCGGGCACCTTATGGCCGTTCTGCTGTGAATCTAGATTATCGAATGGGACGAAAAACTGATAGTGAATTGTAACGTTCAGGGCCACCTAATGACGATGGATCACTCAAATTGCGTCCCGATTCAATACATCGTCCTCTAGCCGACTTGTCTCCATGGGTCTGTTGCTGCCTCGGGCACCTTATGGCCGTTCTGCTGTGAGTCTAGATTATCGAATGGGACGAAAAACTGATAGTGAATTGTAACGTTCAGGGCCACCAAATGACGATGGATCACTCAAATTGCGTCCTGATTCAATACATCGTCCTCCAGCAGACTTGACTTCATGGGTCTATTGCTGCCTCGGGCATCTTATGGCCGTTCTGCTGTGAGTCAAAGATTTTCGAATCGGACGAAAAACTGATAGTGAATTGTAACTTTCAGGGCCACCTAATGACGATGGATCGCTCTAATTGCGTCCCGATTCAATACATCGTCCTCCAGCAGACTTGTCTCCATGGGTCGATTGCTGCCTCGGGCACCTTATGGCCGTTCTGCTGTGAGTCAGAGATTTTCGAATCGGACGAAAAACTGATAGTGATTTGTAACATTCAGGGCCACCTAATGACGATGGACCACACAAATTGCGTCCCGATTCAGTACATCGTCCACTAGCCGACTTGACTCCATGGGACTATTGCTGCCTCGGGCACCTTATCGCCGTTCTGCTGTGAGTCTAGATTATAGAATGGGATGAAAAACTGATAGTGAATTGTAACGTTCAGGGCCGCCTAATGACGATGGATCACTCAAATTGCGTCCCGATTCAATACATCGTCCTCCAGCAGACTTGTCTCCATGGGTCTATTGCTGCCTCGGGCACCTTATGGCCGTTCTGCTGTGAGTCTAGATTATCGAATGGGACGAAAAACTGATAGTGAATTGTAACGTTCAGGGCCACCTAATGACGATGGATCACTCAAATTGCGTCCCGATTCAATACATCGTCCTCCAGCCGACTTGACTCCATGGGTCTATTTTGCTTCGGGCACCTTATGGCCGTTCTGCTGTGAGTCTAGATTATCGAATGGGACGAAAAACTGATAGTGAATTGTAACGTTCAGGGCCTCCTAATGACGATGGATCACTCAAATTGCGTCCCGATTCAATACATCGTCCTCCAGCCGACTTGACTCCATGGGTCTATTGCTGCCTCGGGCACCTTATGGCCGTTCTGCTGTGAGTCTAGATTATCGAATGGGACGAAAAACTGATAGTGAATTGTAACGTTCAGAGCCTCCTAATGACGATGGATCACTCAAATTGCGTCCCGATTCAATACATCGTCCTCCAGCAGACTTGTCCTCATCGGTCGATTGCTGCCTCGGGCACGTAATGGCCGTTCGGCTGTGAGTCAAAGATTTTCGAATCGGACGAAAAACTGATAGTGAATTGTAACATTCAGGGCCACCTAATGACGATGGACCACGCAAATTGCGTCCCGATTCAATACATCGTCCTCCAGCCGAGTTGACTCCATGGGTCTATTGCTGCCTCGGTCACCGTATGGCCGTTCTGCTGTGAATCTAGATTATAGAATGGGACGAAAAACTGATAGTGAATTGTAACGTTCAGGGCCACCTAATGACGATGGATCACTCAAATTGCGTCCCGATTCAATACATCGTCCCCAGCCGACTTGTCTCCATGTGTCTATTGCTGCCTCGTGCACCTTATGGCCGTTCTGCTGTGAGTCTAGATTATCGAATGGGACGAAAAACTGATAGTGAATTGTAACGTTCAGGGCCACCTAATGACGATGGATCACTCAAATTGCGTCCTGATTCAATACATCGTCCTCCAGCAGACTTGACTTCATGGGTCTATTGCTGCCTCGGGCACCTTACGGCCGTTCTGCTGTGAGTCAAAGATTTTCGAATCGGACGATAAACTGATAGTGAATTGTAACATTCAGGGCCACCTAATGACGATGGACCACGCAAATTGCGTCCCGATTCAATACATCGTCCTCCAGCCGAGTTGACTCCATGGGTCTATTGCTGCCTCGGGCACCTTATGGCCGTTCTGCTGTGAATCTAGATTATCGAATGGGACGAAAAACTGATAGTGAATTGTAACGTTCAGGGCCACCTAATGACGATGGACCACGCAAATTGCGTCCCGATTCAATACATCGTCCTCCAGCCGAGTTGACTCCATGGGTCTATTATTGCCTCGGGCACCTTATGGCCGTTCTGCTGTGAATCTAGATTATCGAATGGGACGAAAAACTGATAGTGAATTGTAACGTTCAGGGCCACCTAATGACGATGGATCACTCAAATTGCGTCCCGATTCAATACATCGTCCTCTAGCCGACTTGTCTCCATGGGTCTGTTGCTGCCTCGGGCACCTTATGGCCGTTCTGCTGTGAGTCTAGATTATCGAATGGGACGAAAAACTGATAGTGAATTGTAACGTTCAGGGCCACCAAATGACGATGGATCACTCAAATTGCGTCCTGATTCAATACATCGTCCTCCAGCAGACTTGACTTCATGGGTCTATTGCTGCCTCGGGCACCTTACGGCCGTTCTGCTGTGAGTCAAAGATTTTCGAATCGGACGATAAACTGATAGTGAATTGTAACATTCAGGGCCACCTAATGACGATGGACCACGCAAATTGCGTCCCGATTCAATACATCGTCCTCCAGCCGAGTTGACTCCATGGGTCTATTGCTGCCTCGGGCACCTTATGGCCGTTCTGCTGTGAATCTAGATTATCGAATGGGACGAAAAACTGATAGTGAATTGTAACGTTCAGGGCCACCTAATGACGATGGACCGCACAAATTGCGTCCCGATTCAGTACATCGTCCACTAGCCGACTTGACTCCATGGGACTATTGCTGCCTCGGGCACCTTATGGCCGTTCTGCTGTGAGTCTAGATTATAGAATGGGAGGAAAAACTGATAGTGAATTGTAACGTTCAGGGCCACCTAATGACGATGGATCACTCAAATTGCGTCCCGATTCAATACATCGTCCTCCAGCATACTTGTCTCCATGGGTCTATTGCTGCCTCGGGCACCTTATGGCAGGCCTGCTGTGACTCAAAGATTTTCGAGTCGGACGAAAAACTGATAGTGAATTGTAACGTTCAGGGCCTCCTAATGACGATGGATCACTCAAATTGCGTCCCGATTCAATACATCGTCCTCCAGCAGACTTGTCTCCATGGGTCGATTGCTGCCTCGGGCACCTAATGGCCGTTCTGCTGTGAGTCAAAGATTTTCGAATCGGACGAAAAACTGATAGTGAATTGTAACATTCAGGGCCACCTAATGACGATTGACCACGCAAATTGCGTCCCGATTCAATACATCGTCCTCCAGCCGAGTTGACTCCATGGGTCTATTATTGCCTCGGGCACCTTATGGCCGTTCTGCTGTGAATCTAGATTATCGAATGGGACGAAAAACTGATAGTGAATTGTAACGTTCAGGGCCACCTAATGACGATGGATCACTCAAATTGCGTCCCGATTCAATACATCGTCCTCTAGCCGACTTGTCTCCATGGGTCTGTTGCTGCCTCGGGCACCTTATGGCCGTTCTGCTGTGAGTCTAGATTATCGAATGGGACGAAAAACTGATAGTGAATTGTAACGTTCAGGGCCACCAAATGACGATGGATCACTCAAATTGCGTCCTGATTCAATACATCGTCCTCCAGCAGACTTGACTTCATGGGTCTATTGCTGCCTCGGGCATCTTATGGCCGTTCTGCTGTGAGTCAAAGATTTTCGAATCGGACGAAAAACTGATAGTGAATTGTAACTTTCAGGGCCACCTAATGACGATGGATCGCTCTAATTGCGTCCCGATTCAATACATCGTCCTCCAGCAGACTTGTCTCCATGGGTCGATTGCTGCCTCGGGCACCTTATGGCCGTTCTGCTGTGAGTCAGAGATTTTCGAATCGGACGAAAAACTGATAGTGATTTGTAACATTCAGGGCCACCTAATGACGATGGACCACACAAATTGCGTCCCGATTCAGTACATCGTCCACTAGCCGACTTGACTCCATGGGACTATTGCTGCCTCGGGCACCTTATCGCCGTTCTGCTGTGAGTCTAGATTATAGAATGGAATGAAAAACTGATAGTGAATTGTAACGTTCAGGGCCGCCTAATGACGATGGATCACTCAAATTGCGTCCTGATTCAATACATCGTCCTCCAGCAGACTTGTCTCCATGGGTCTATTGCTGCCTCGGGCACCTTATGGCCGTTCTGCTGTGAGTCTAGATTATCGAATGGGACGAAAAACTGATAGTGAATTGTAACGTTCAGGGCCACCAAATGACGATGGATCACTCAAATTGCGTCCTGATTCAATACATCGTCCTCCAGCAGACTTGACTTCATAGGTCTATTGCTGCCTCGGGCACCTTATGGCCGTTCTGCTGTGAGTCAAAGATTTTCGAATCGGACGAAAAACTGATAGTGAATTTTAACTTTCAGGGCCACCTAATGACGATGGATCACTCAAATTGCGTCCCGATTCAATACATCGTCCTCCAGCCGACTCGACTCCATGGGTCTATTGCTGCCTCGGGCACCTTATGGCCGTTCTGCTGTGAGTCTAGATTATCGAATGGGACAAAAAACTGATAGTAAATTGGAACGTTCAGGGCCTCCTAATGACGATGGAACACTCAAATTGCGTCCCGATTCAATACATCGTCCTCCAGCGGACTTGTCTCCATTGGTCTATTGCTGCCTCGGGCACCTAATGGCCGTTCTGCTGTGAGTCAAAGACTTTCGAATCGGACGAAAAACTGATAGTGAATTGTAACATTCAGGGCCACCTAATGACGATGGATCACTCAAATTGCGTCCTGATTCAATACATCGTCCTCCAGCAGAATTGACTTCATGGGTCTATTGCTGCCTCGGGCACCTTATGGCCGTTCTGCTGTGAGTCAAAGATTTTCGAATCGGACGAAAAACTGATAGTGAATTGTAACTTTCAGGGCCACCTAATGAAGATGGATCGCTCAAATTGCGTCCCGATTCAATACATCGTCCTCCAGCAGACTTGTCTCCATGGGTCGATTGCAGCCTCGGGCACCTTATGGCCGTTCTGCTGTGAGTCAAAGATTTTCGAATCGGACGAAAAACTGAAAGTGATTCGTAACATTCAGGGCCACCTAATGACGATGGACCACACAAATTGCGTACCGATTCAGTACATCGTCCACTAGCCGACTTGACTCCATGGGACTATTGCTGCCTCGGGCACCTTATGGCCGTTCTGCTGTGAGTCTAGATTATAGAATGGGATGAAAAACTGATAGTGAATTGTAACGTTCAGGGCCACCTAATGACGATGGATCACTCAAATTGCGTCCCGATTCAATACATCGTCCTCCAGCAGACTTGTCTCCATGGGTCTAATGCTGCCTCGGGCACCTTATGGCAGGCCTGCTGTGACTCAAAGATTTTCGAATCGGACGAAAAACTGATAGTGAATTGTAACGTTCAGGGCCTCCTAATGACGATGGATCACTCAAATTGCGTCCCGATTCAATACATCGTCCTCCAGCAGACTTGTCTCCATGGGTCGATTGCTGCCTCGGGCACCTAATGGCCGCTCTGCTGTGAGTCAAAGATTTTCGAATCGGACGAAAAACTGATAGTGAATTGTAACATTCAGGGCCACCTAATGACGATGGACCACGCAAATTGCGTCCCGATTCAATACATTGTCCTCCAGCCGAGTTGACTCCATGGGTCTATTGCTGCCTCGGGCACCTTATGGCCGTTCTGCTGTGAGTCTAGATTATCGAATGGGACGAAAAACTGATAGTGAATTGTAACATTCAGGGCCTCCTAATGACGATGGATCACTCAAATTGCGTCCCGATTCAATACATCGTCCTCCAGCAGACTTGTCTCCATGGGTCGATTGTTGCCTCGGGCACCTAATGGCCGTTCTGCTGTGAGTCAAAGATTTTCGAATCGGACGAAAAACTGATAGTGAATTGTAACATTCAGGGCCACCTAATGACGATGGACCACGCAAATTGCGTCCCGATTCAATACATCGTCCTCCAGCCGAGTTGACTCCATGGGTCTATTGTGCCTCGGGCACCGTATGGCCGTTCTGCTGTGAATCTAGATTATCGAATGGGACGAAAAACTGATAGTGAATTGCAACGTTCAGGGCCACCTAATGACGATGGATCACTCAAATTGCGTCCCGATTCAATACAACGTCCCCAGCCGACTTGTCTCCATGTGTCTATTGCTGCCTTGTGCACCTTATGGCCGTCCTGCTGTGAGTCTAGATTATCGAATGGGACGAAAAACTGATAGTGAATGGTAACGTTCAGGGCCACCTAATGACGATGGATCACTCAAATTGCGTCCTGATTCAATACATCGTCCTCCAGCAGACTTGACTTCATGGGTCTATTGCTGCCTCGGGCACCTTACGGCCGTTCTGCTGTGAGTCAAAGATTTTCGAATCGGACGATAAACTGATAGTGAATTGTAACATTCAGGGCCACCTAATGACGATGGACCACGCAAATTGCGTCCCGATTCAGTACATCGTCCACTAGCCGACTTGACTCCATGGGACTATTGCTGCCTCGGGCACCTTATGGCCGTTCTGCTGTGAGTCTAGATTATAGAATGGGAGGAAAAACTGATAGTGAATTGTAACGTTCAGGGCCACCTAATGACGATGGATCACTCAAATTGCGTCCCGATTCAATACATCGTCCTCCAGCATACTTGTCTCCATGGGTCTATTGCTGCCTCGGGCACCTTATGGCAGGCCTGCTGTGACTCAAAGATTTTCGAATCGGACGAAAAACTGATAGTGAATTGTAACGTTCAGGGCCTCCTAATGACGATGGATCACTCAAATTGCGTCCCGATTCAATACATCGTCCTCCAGCAGACTTGTCTCCATGGGTCGATTGCTGCCTCGGGCACCTAATGGCCGCTCTGCTGTGAGTCAAAGATTTTCGAATCGGACGAAAAACTGATAGTGAATTGTAACATTCAGGGCCACCTAATGACGATGGACCACGCAAATTGCGTCCCGATTCAATACATTGTCCTCCAGCCGAGTTGACTCCATGGGTCTATTGCTGCCTCGGGCACCTTATGGCCGTTCTGCTGTGAATCTAGATTATCGAATGGGACGAAAAACTGATAGTGAATTGTAACGTTCAGGGCCTCCTAATGACGATGGATCACTCAAATTGCGTCCCGATTCAATACATCGTCCTCCAGCCGACTTGACTCCATGGGTCTATTGCTGCCTCGGGCACCTTATGGCCGTTCTGATGTGAGTCTAGATTATCGAATGGGACGAAAAACTGATAGTGAATTGTAACATTCAGGGCCTCCTAATGACGATGGATCACTCAAATTGCGTCCCGATTCAATACATCATCCTCCAGCAGACTTGTCTCCATGGGTCGATTGTTGCCTCGGGCACCTAATGGCCGTTCTGCTGTGAGTCAAAGATTTTCGAATCGGACGAAAAACTGATAGTGAATTGTAACATTCAGGGCCACCTAATGACGATGGACCACGCAAATTGCGTCCCGATTCAATACATCGTCCTCCAGCCGAGTTGACTCCATGGGTCTATTGCTGCCTCGGGCACCGTATGGCCGTTCTGCTGTGAATCTAGATTATCGAATGGGACGAAAAACTGATAGTGAATTGTAACGTTCAGGGCCTCCTAATGACGATGGATCACTCAAATTGCGTCCCGATTCAATACATCGTCCTCCAGCAGACTTGTCTCCATGGGTCGATTGCTGCCTCGGGCACCTAATGGCCGCTCTGCTGTGAGTCCAAGATTTTCGAATCGGACGAAAAACTGATAGTGAATTGTAACATTCAGGGCCACCTAATGACGATGGACCACGCAAATTGCGTCCCGATTCAATACATTGTCCTCCAGCCGAGTTGACTCCATGGGTCTATTGCTGCCTCGTGCACCTTATGGCCGTTCTGCTGTGAATCTAGATTATCGAATGGGACGAAAAACTGATAGTGAATTGTAACGTTCAGGGCCTCCTAATGACGATGGATCACTCAAATTGCGTCCCGATTCAATACATCGTCCTCCAGCCGACTTGACTCGGGCACCTTATGGCCGTTCTGCTGTGAGTCTAGATTATCGAATGGGACGAAAAACTGATAGTGAATTGTAACATTCAGGGCCTCCTAATGACGATGGATCACTCAAATTGCGTCCCGATTCAATACATCGTCCTCCACCAGACTTGTCCCCATGGGTCGATTGTTGCCTCGGGCACCTAATGGCCGTTCTGCTGTGAGTCAAAGATTTTCGAATCGGACGAAAAACTGATAGTGAATTGTAACATTCAGGGCCACCTAATGACGATGGACCACGCAAATTGCGTCCCGATTCAATACATCGTCCTCCAGCCGAGTTGACTCCATGGGTCTATTGCTGCCTCGGGCACCGTATGGCCGTTCTGCTGTGAATCTAGATTATCGATTGGGACGAAAAACTGATAGTGAATTGTAACGTTCAGGGCCACCTAATGACGATGGATCACTCAAATTGCGTCCCGATTCAATACATCGTCCCCAGCCGACTTGTCTCCATGTGTCTATTGCTGCCTCGTGCACCTTATGGCCGTTCTGCTGTGAGTCTAGATTATCGAATGGGACGAAAAACTGATAGTGAATTGTAACGTTCAGGGCCACCTAATGACGATGGATCACTCAAATTGCGTCCTGATTTAATACATCGTCCTCCAGCAGACCTGACTTCATGGGTCTCTTGCTGCCTCGGGCACCTTACGGCCGTTCTGCTGTGAGTCAAAGATTTTCGAATCGGACGATAAACTGATAGTGAATTGTAACATTCAGGGCCACCTAATGACGATGGACCACGCAAATTGCGTCCCGATTCAGTACATCGTCCACTAGCCGACTTGACTCCATGGGACTATTGCTGCCTCGGGCACCTTATGGCCGTTCTGCTGTGAGTCTAGATTATAGAATGGGAGGAAAAACTGATAGTGAATTGTAACGTTCAGGGCCACCTAATGACGATGGATCACTCAAATTGCGTCCCGATTCAATACATCGTCCTCCAGCATACTTGTCTCCATGGGTCTATTGCTGCCTCGGGCACCTTATGGCAGGCCTGCTGTGACTCAAAGATTTTCGAATCGGACGAAAAACTGATAGTGAATTGTAACGTTCAGGGCCTCCTAATGACGATGGATCACTCAAATTGCGTCCCGATTCAATACATCGTCCTCCAGCAGACTTGTCTCCATGGGTCGATTGCTGCCTCGGGCACCTAATGGCCGCTCTGCTGTGAGTCAAAGATTTTCGAATCGGACGAAAAACTGATAGTGAATTGTAACATTCAGGGCCATCTAATGACGATGGACCACGCAAATTGCGTCCCGATTCAATACATTGTCCTCCAGCCGAGTTGACTCCATGGGTCTATTGCTGCCTCGGGCACCTTATGGCCGTTCTGCTGTGAATCTAGATTATCGAATGGGACGAAAAACTGATAGTGAATTGTAACGTTCAGGGCCTCCTAATGACGATGGATCACTCAAATTGCGTCCCGATTCAATACATCGTCCTCCAGCCGACTTGACTCCATGGGTCTATTGCTGCCTCGGGCACCTTATGGCCGTTCTGATGTGAGTCTAGATTATCGAATGGGTCGAAAAACTGATAGTGAATTGTAACTTTCAGGGCCACCTAATGACGATGGATCGCTCTAATTGCGTCCCGATTCAATACATCGTCCTCCAGCAGACTTGTCTCCATGGGTCGATTGCTTCCTCGGGCACCTTATGGCCGTTCTGCTGTGAGTCAGAGATTTTCGAATCGGACGAAAAACTGATAGTGATTTGTAACATTCAGGGCCACCTAATGACGATGGACCACACAAATTGCGTCCCGATTCAGTACATCGTCCACTAGCCGACTTGACTCCATGGGACTTTTGCTGCCTCGGGCACCTTATCGCCGTTCTGCTGTGAGTCTAGATTATAGAATGGGATGAAAAACTGATAGTGAATTGTAACGTTCAGGGCCGCCTAATGACGATGGATCACTCAAATTGCGTCCCGATTCAATACATCGTCCTCCAGCAGACTTGTCTCCATGGGTCTATTGCTGCCTCGGGCACCTTATGGCCGTTTTGCTGTGAGTCTAGATTATCGAATGGGACGAAAAACTGATAGTGAATTGTAACGTTAAGGGGCCACCTAATGACGATGTATCACTCAAATTGCGTCCTGATTCAATACATCGTCCTCCAGCAGACTTGACTTCATGGGTCTATTGCTGCCTCGGGCACCTTATGGCCGTTCTGCTGTGAGTCAAAGATTTTCGAATCGGACGAAAAACTGATAGTGAATTGTAACTTTCAGGGCCACCTAATGACGATGGATCACTCAAATTGCGTCCCGATTCAATACATCGTCCTCCAGCCGACTCAACTCCATGGGTCTATTGCTGCCTAGGGCACCTTATGGCCGTTCTGCTGTGAGTCTAGATTATCGAATGGGACGAAAAACTGATAGTGAATTGTAACGTTCAGGGCCTCCTAATGACGATGGATCACTCAAATTGCCTCCCGATTCAATACATCGTCCTCCAGCCGACTTGACTCCATGGGTCTATTGCTGCCTCGGGCACCTTATGGCCGTTCTGCTGTGAGTCTAGATTATCGAATGGGACGAAAAACTGATAGTGAATTGTAACATTCAGGGCCTCCTAATGACGATGGATCACTCAAATTGCGTCCCGATTCAATACATCGTCCTCCAGCAGACTTGTCTCCATGGGTCGATTGCTGCCTCGGGCACCTAATGGCCGTTCTGCTGTGAGTCAAAGATTTTCGAATCGGACGAAAAACTGATAGTGAATTGTAACATTCAGGGCCACCTAATGACGATGGATCACTCAAATTGCGTCCCGATTCAATACATCGTCCTCCAGCCGACTTGACTCCATGGGTCTATTGCTGCCTCGGGCACCTTATGGCCGTTCTGCTGTGAGTCTAGATTATCGAATGGGACGAAAACTGATAGTGAATTGTAACGTTCAGGGCCTCCTAATGACGATGGATCACTCAAATTGCGTCCCGATTCAATACATCGTCCTCCAGCCGACTTGACCCCATGGGTCTATTGCTGCCTCGGGCACCTTATGGCCGTTCTGCTGTGAGTCTAGATTACCAAATGGGACGAAAAACTGATAGTGAATTGTAACGTTCAGGGCCTCCTAATGACGATGGATCACTCAAATTGCGTCCCGATTCAATACAACGTCCTCCAGCAGACTTGTCTCCATGGGTCGATTGCTGCCTCGGGCACCTAATGGCCGTTCTGCTGTGAGTCAAAGATTTTCGAATCGGACGAAAAACTGATAGTGAATTGTAACATTCAAGGCCACCTAATGACGATGGACCACGCAAATTGCGTCCCGATTCAATACATCGTCCTCCAGCCGAGTTGACTCCATGGGTCTATTATTGCCTCGGGCACCTTATGGCCGTTCTGCTGTGAATCTAGATTATCGAATGGGACGAAAAACTGATAGTGAATTGTAACGTTCAGGGCCACCTAATGACGATGGATCACTCAAATTGCGTCCCGATTCAATACATCGTCCTCTAGCCGACTTGTCTCCATGGGTCTATTGCTGCCTCGGGCACCTTATGGCCGTTCTGCTGTGAGTCTAGATTATCGAATGGGACGAAAAACTGATAGTGAATTGTAACGTTCAGGGCCATCAAATGACGATGGATCACTCAAATTGCGTCCTGATTCAATACATCGTCCTCCAGCAGACTTGACTTCATGGGTCTATAGCTGCCTCGGGCACCTTATGGCCGTTCTGCTGTGAGTCAAAGATTTCCGAATCGGACGAAAAACTGATAGTGAATTGCAACTTTCAGGGCCACCTAATGACGATGGATCGCTGTAATTGCGTCCCGATTCAATACATCGTCCTCCAGCAGACTTGTCTCCATGGGTCGATTGCTGCCTCGGGCACCTTATGGCCGTTCTGCTGTGAGTCAGAGATTTTCGAATCGGACGAAAAACTGATAGTGATTTGTAACATTCAGGGCCACCTAATGACGATGGACCACACAAATTGCGTCCCGATTCAGTACATCGTCCACTAGCCGACTTGACTCCATGGGACTATTGCTGCCTCGGGCACCTTATCGCCGTTCTGCTGTGAGTCTAGATTATAGAATGGGATGAAAAACTGATAGTGAATTGTAACGTTCAGGGCCGCCTAATGACGATGGATCACTCAAATTGCGTCCCGATTCAATACATCGTCCTCCAGCAGACTTGTCTCCATGGGTCGATTGCTTCCTCGGGCACCTTATGGCCGTTCTGCTGTGAGTCAGAGATTTTCGAATCGGACGAAAAACTGATAGTGATTTGTAACATTCAGGGCCACCTAATGACGATGGACCACACAAATTGCGTCCCGATTCAGTACATCGTCCACTAGCCGACTTGACTCCATGGGACTTTTGCTGCCTCGGGCACCTTATCGCCGTTCTGCTGTGAGTCTAGATTATAGAATGGGATGAAAAACTGATAGTGAATTGTAACGTTCAGGGCCGCCTAATGACGATGGATCACTCAAATTGCGTCCCGATTCAATACATCGTCCTCCAGCAGACTTGTCTCCATGGGTCTATTGCTGCCTCGGGCACCTTATGGCCGTTCTGCTGTGAGTCTAGATTATCGAATGGGACGAAAAACTGATAGTGAATTGTAACGTTCAGGGCCACCTAATGACGATGTATCACTCAAATTGCGTCCTGATTCAATACATCGTCCTCCAGCAGACTTGACTTCATGGGTCTATTGCTGCCTCGGGCACCTTATGGCCGTTCTGCTGTGAGTCAAAGATTTTCGAATCGGACGAAAAACTGATAGTGAATTGTAACTTTCAGGGCCACCTAATGACGATGGATCACTCAAATTGCGTCCCGATTCAATACATCGTCCTCCAGCCGACTCGACTCCATGGGTCTATTGCTGCCTCGGGCACCTTATGGCCGTTCTGCTGTGAGTCTAGATTATCGAATGGGACGAAAAACTGATAGTGAATTGTAACGTTCAGGGCCTCCTAATGACGATGGATCACTCAAATTGCCTCCCGATTCAATACATCGTCCTCCAGCCGACTTGACTCCATGGGTCTATTGCTGCCTCGGGCACCTTATGGCCGTTCTGCTGTGAGTCTAGATTATCGAATGGGACGAAAAACTGATAGTGAATTGTAACATTCAGGGCCTCCTAATGACGATGGATCACTCAAATTGCGTCCCGATTCAATACATCGTCCTCCAGCAGACTTGTCTCCATGGGTCGATTGCTGCCTCGGGCACCTAATGGCCGTTCTGCTGTGAGTCAAAGATTTTCGAATCGGACGAAAAACTGATAGTGAATTGTAACATTCAGGGCCACCTAATGACGATGGATCACTCAAATTGCGTCCCGATTCAATACATCGTCCTCCAGCCGACTTGACTCCATGGGTCTATTGCTGCCTCGGGCACCTTATGGCCGTTCTGCTGTGAGTCTAGATTATCGAATGGGACGAAAACTGATAGTGAATTGTAACGTTCAGGGCCTCCTAATGACGATGGATCACTCAAATTGCGTCCCGATTCAATACATCGTCCTCCAGCCGACTTGACCCCATGGGTCTATTGCTGCCTCGGGCACCTTATGGCCGTTCTGCTGTGAGTCTAGATTACCAAATGGGACGAAAAACTGATAGTGAATTGTAACGTTCAGGGCCTCCTAATGACGATGGATCACTCAAATTGCGTCCCGATTCAATACAACGTCCTCCAGCAGACTTGTCTCCATGGGTCGATTGCTGCCTCGGGCACCTAATGGCCGTTCTGCTGTGAGTCAAAGATTTTCGAATCGGACGAAAAACTGATAGTGAATTGTAACATTCAAGGCCACCTAATGACGATGGACCACGCAAATTGCGTCCCGATTCAATACATCGTCCTCCAGCCGAGTTGACTCCATGGGTCTATTATTGCCTCGGGCACCTTATGGCCGTTCTGCTGTGAATCTAGATTATCGAATGGGACGAAAAACTGATAGTGAATTGTAACGTTCAGGGCCACCTAATGACGATGGATCACTCAAATTGCGTCCCGATTCAATACATCGTCCTCTAGCCGACTTGTCTCCATGGGTCTATTGCTGCCTCGGGCACCTTATGGCCGTTCTGCTGTGAGTCTAGATTATCGAATGGGACGAAAAACTGATAGTGAATTGTAACGTTCAGGGCCATCAAATGACGATGGATCACTCAAATTGCGTCCTGATTCAATACATCGTCCTCCAGCAGACTTGACTTCATGGGTCTATAGCTGCCTCGGGCACCTTATGGCCGTTCTGCTGTGAGTCAAAGATTTCCGAATCGGACGAAAAACTGATAGTGAATTGCAACTTTCAGGGCCACCTAATGACGATGGATCGCTGTAATTGCGTCCCGATTCAATACATCGTCCTCCAGCAGACTTGTCTCCATGGGTCGATTGCTGCCTCGGGCACCTTATGGCCGTTCTGCTGTGAGTCAGAGATTTTCGAATCGGACGAAAAACTGATAGTGATTTGTAACATTCAGGGCCACCTAATGACGATGGACCACACAAATTGCGTCCCGATTCAGTACATCGTCCACTAGCCGACTTGACTCCATGGGACTATTGCTGCCTCGGGCACCTTATCGCCGTTCTGCTGTGAGTCTAGATTATAGAATGGGATGAAAAACTGATAGTGAATTGTAACGTTCAGGGCCGCCTAATGACGATGGATCACTCAAATTGCGTCCCGATTCAATACATCGTCCTCCAGCAGACTTGTCTCCATGGGTCTATTGCTGCCTCGGGCACCTTATGGCCGTTCTGCTGTGAGTCTAGATAATCGAATGGGACGAAAAACTGATAGTGAATTGTAACGTTCAGGGCCACCTAATGACGATGTATCACTCAAATTGCGTCCTGATTCAATACATCGTCCTCCAGCAGACTTGACTTCATGGGTCTATTGCTGCCTCGGGCACCTTATGGCCGTTCTGCTGTGAGTCAAAGATTTTCGAATCGGACGAAAAACTGATAGTGAATTGTAACTTTCAGGGCCACCTAATGACGATGGATCACTCAAATTGCGTCCCGATTCAATACATCGTCCTCCAGCCGACTTGACTCCATGGGTCTATTGCTGCCTCGGGCACCTTATCGCCGTTCTGCTGTGAGTCTAGATTATCGAATGGGACAAAAAACTGATAGTAAATTGGAACGTTCAGGGCCTCCTAATGACGATGGAACACTCAAATTGCGTCCCGATTCAATACATCGTCCTCCAGCAGACTTGTCTCCATGGGTCTATTGCTGCCTCGGGCACCTTATGGCCGTTCTGCTGTGAGTCTAGATTATCGAATGGGACGAAAAACTGATAGTGAATTGTAACGTTCAGGGCCACCTAATGACGATGTATCACTCAAATTGCGTCCTGATTCAATACATCGTCCTCCAGCAGACTTGACTTCATGGGTCTATTGCTGCCTCGGGCACCTTATGGCCGTTCTGCTGTGAGTCAAAGATTTTCGAATCGGACGAAAAACTGATAGTGAATTGTAACTTTCAGGGCCACCTAATGACGATGGATCACTCAAATTGCGTCCCGATTCAATACATCGTCCTCCAGCCGACTCGACTCCATGGGTCTATTGCTGCCTCGGGCACCTTATGGCCGTTCTGCTGTGAGTCTAGATTATCGAATGGGACGAAAAACTGATAGTGAATTGTAACGTTCAGGGCCTCCTAATGACGATGGATCACTCAAATTGCGTCCCGATTCAATACATCGTCCTCCAGCCGACTTGACTCCATGGGTCTATTGCTGCCTCGGGCACCTTATGGCCGTTCTGCTGTGAGTCTAGATTATCGAATGGGACGAAAAACTGATAGTGAATTGTAACATTCAGGGCCTCCTAATGACGATGGATCACTCAAATTGCGTCCCGATTCAATACGTCGTCCTCCAGCAGACTTGTCTCCATGGGTCGATTGCTGCCTCGGGCACCTAATGGCCGTTCTGCTGTGAGTCAAAGATTTTCGAATCGGACGAAAAACTGATAGTGAATTGTAACATTCAGGGCCACCTAATGACGATGGATCACTCAAATTGCGTCCCGATTCAATACATCGTCCTCCAGCCGACTTGACTCCATGGGTCTATTGCTGCCTCGGGCACCTTATGGCCGTTCTGCTGTGAGTCTAGATTATCGAATGGGACGAAAACTGATAGTGAATTGTAACGTTCAGGGCCTCCTAATGACGATGGATCACTCAAATTGCGTCCCGATTCAATACATCGTCCTCCAGCCGACTTGACCCCATGGGTCTATTGCTGCCTCGGGCACCTTATGGCCGTTCTGCTGTGAGTCTAGATTACCAAATGGGACGAAAAACTGATAGTGAATTGTAACGTTCAGGGCCTCCTAATGACGATGGATCACTCAAATTGCGTCCCGATTCAATACAACGTCCTCCAGCAGACTTGTCTCCATGGGTCGATTGCTGCCTCGGGCACCTAATGGCCGTTCTGCTGTGAGTCAAAGATTTTCGAATCGGACGAAAAACTGATGGTGAATTGTAACATTCAGGGCCACCTAATGACGATGGACCACGCAAATTGCGTCCCGATTCAATACATCGTCCTCCAGCCGAGTTGACTCCATGGGTCTATTATTGCCTCGGGCACCTTATGGCCGTTCTGCTGTGAATCTAGATTATCGAATGGGACGAAAAACTGATAGTGAATTGTAACGTTCAGGGCCACCTAATGACGATGGATCACTCAAATTGCGTCCCGATTCAATACATCGTCCTCCAGCAGACTTGACTTCATGGGTCTATAGCTGCCTCGGGCACCTTATGGCCGTTCTGCTGTGAGTCAAAGATTTCCGAATCGGACGAAAAACTGATAGTGAATTGCAACTTTCAGGGCCACCTAATGACGATGGATCGCTCTAATTGCGTCCCGATTCAATACATCGTCCTCCAGCAGACTTGTCTCCATGGGTCGATTGCTGCCTCGGGCACCTTATGGCCGTTCTGCTGTGAGTCAGAGATTTTCGAATCGGACGAAAAACTGATAGTGATTTGTAACATTCAGGGCCACCTAATGACGATGGACCACACAAATTGCGTCCCGATTCAGTACATCGTCCACTAGCCGACTTGACTCCATGGGACTATTGCTGCCTCGGGCACCTTATCGCCGTTCTGCTGTGAGTCTAGATTATAGAATGGGATGAAAAACTGATAGTGAATTATAACGTTCAGGGCCGCCTAATGACGATGGATCACTCAAATTGCGTCCCGATTCAATACATCGTCCTCCAGCAGACTTGTCTCCATGGGTCTATTGCTGCCTCGGGCACCTTATGGCCGTTCTGCTGTGAGTCTAGATAATCGAATGGGACGAAAAACTGATAGTGAATTGTAACGTTCAGGGCCACCTAATGACGATGTATCACTCAAATTGCGTCCTGATTCAATACATCGTCCTCCAGCAGACTTGACTTCATGGGTCTATTGCTGCCTCGGGCACCTTATGGCCGTTCTGCTGTGAGTCAAAGATTTTCGAATCGGACGAAAAACTGATAGTGAATTGTAACTTTCAGGGCCACCTAATGACGATGGATCACTCAAATTGCGTCCCGATTCAATACATCGTCCTCCAGCCGACTTGACTCCATGGGTCTATTGCTGCCTCGGGCACCTTATCGCCGTTCTGCTGTGAGTCTAGATTATCGAATGGGACAAAAAACTGATAGTAAATTGGAACGTTCAGGGCCTCCTAATGACGATGGAACACTCAAATTGCGTCCCGATTCAATACATCGTCCTCCAGCGGACTTGTCTCCATTGGTCTATTGCTGCCTCGGGCACCTAATGGCCGTTCTGCTGTGAGTCAAAGACTTTCGAATCGGACGAAAAACTGATAGTGAATTGTAACATTCAGGGCCACCTAATGACGATGGACCACGCAAATTGCGTCCCGATTCAATACATCGTCCTCCAGCCGAGTTGACTCCATGGGTCTATTGCTGCCTCGGGCACCTTATGGCCGTTCTGCTGTGAATCTAGATTATCGAATGGGACGAAAAACTGGTAGTGAATTGTAACGTTCAGGGCCACCTAATGACGATGGATCACACAAATTGCGTCCCGATTCAATACATCGTCCTCCAGCCGATTTGTCTCCATTGGTCTATTGCTGCCTCGGGCACCTTATGGCCGTTCTGCTGTGAGTCTAGATTATCGAATGGGACGAAAAACTGATAGTGAATTGTAACTTTCAGGGCCACCTAATGACGATCGATCACTCAAATTGCGTCCCGATTCAATACATCGTCCTCCAGCAGACTTGTCTCCATGGGTCGATTGCTGCCTCGGGCACCTTATGGCCGTTCTGCTGTGACTCAAAGATTTTCGAATCGGACGAAAAACTGATAGTGATTTGTAACATTCAGGGCCACCTAATGACGATGGACCACACAAATTGCGTCCCGATTCAGTACATCGTCCTCCAGCCGACCTGACTCCATGGGTCTATTGCTGCCTCGGGCACGTTATGGCCGTTATGCTGTGAGTCTAGATTATCGAATGGGACGAAAAACTGATAGTGAATTGTAACGTTCAGGTCCACCTAATGACGATGGATCTCTCAAATTGCGTCCCGATTCAATACATCGTCCTCCAGCAGACTTGTCTCCATGGGTCTATTGCTGCCTCGGGCACCTTATGGCCGTTCTGCTGTGAGTCAAAGATTTTCGAATCGGACGAAAAACTGATAGTGAATTGTAACTTTCAGGGCCTCCTAATGACGAAGGAACACTCAAATTGCGTCCCGATTCAATACATCGTCCTCCAGCAGACTTGTCTCCATGCGTCTATTGCTGCCTCGGGCACCTTATGGCCGTTCTGCTGTGGGTCAAAGATTTTCGAATCGGACGAAAAACTGATAGTGAATTGTAACTTTCAGGGCCTCCTAATGACGATGGAACACTCAAATTGCGTCCCGATTCAATACATCGTCCTCCAGCAGACTTGTCTCCGTGGGTCTATTGCTGCCTCGGGCACCTTATGGCCGTTCTGCTGTGAGTCAAAGATTTTCGAATCGGACGAAAAACTGATAGTGAATTGTAACGTTCAGGGCCACCTAATGACGATGGATCACTCAAATTGCGTCCCGATTCAATACATCGTCCTCCAGCCGAATGTCTCCATGGGTCTATTGCTGCCTTGGCACCTTATGGCCGTTCTGCTGTGAGTCAAAGATTTTCGAATCGGACGAAAAACTGATAGTGAATTGTAACGTTCAGGGCCACCTAATGACGATGAATCACTCAAATTGCGTCCCGATTCAATACATTGTCCTCCAGCAGACTGTCTCCATGGGTCTATTGCTGCCTCGGGCACATTATGGCCGTTCAGCTGTGACTCAAAGATTTTCGAATCGGACGAAAAACTGATAGTGAATTGTAACGTTCAGGGCCTCCTAATGACGATGGAACACTCAAATTGCGTCCCGATTCAATACATCGTCCTCCAGCCGACTTGTCTCCATGGGTCTAGTGCTGCCTCGGGCACCTTATGGCCGTCCTGCTGTGAGTCAAAGATTTTCGAATCGGACGAAAAACTGATAGTGAATTGTAACTTTCAGGGCCACCTAATGACGATGGATCACTCAAATTGCGTCCCGATTAAATACATCGTCCTCCAGCCGACTTGTCTCCATGGGTCTGTTGCTGCCTCGGGCACCTTATGGCCGTTCTGCTGTGAGTCAAAGATTTTCGAATCGGACGAAAAACTGATAGTGAATTGTAGCGTTCAGGGCCTCCTAATGACGATGGAACACTAAAATTGCGTCCCGATTCAATACATCGTCCTCCAGCAGACTTGACTTCATGGGTCTATTGCTGCCTCGGGCACCTTATGGCCGTTCTGCTGTGAGTCAAAGATTTTCGAATCGGACGAAAAACTGATAGTGAATTGTAACGTTCAGGGCCACCTAATGACGATGGATCACTCAAATTGCGTCCCGATTCAATACATCGTCCTCCAGCCTACTTGACTCCATGGGTCTATTGCTGCCTCGGGCACCTTATGGCCGTTCTGCTGTGAGTCTAGATTATCGAATGGGACAAAAAACTGATAGTGAATTGTAACGTTCAGGGCCACCTAATGACGATGGATCACTCAAATTGCGTCCCGATTCAATACATCGTCCTCCAGCAGACTTGTCTCCATGGGTCTATTGCTGTCTCGGGCACCTTATGGCCGTTCTGCATTGAGTCTAGATTATCGAATGGGACGAAAAACTGATAGTGAATTGTAACGTTCAGGTCCACCTAATGACGATGGATCACTCAAATTGCGTCCCGATTCAATACATCGTCCTCTAGCCAACTTGACTCCATGGGTCTATTGCTGCCTCGGGCACCTTATGGCCGTTCTGCTGTGAGTCTAGATTATCGAATGGGACGAAAAACTGATAGTGAATTGTAACGCTCAGGGCCTCCTAATGACGATGGATCACTCAAATTGCGTCCCGATTCAATACATTGTCCTCCAGCCGACTTGACTCCATGGGTCTATTGCTGCCTCGGGCACCTTATGGCCGTTCTGCTGTGAGTCTAGATTATCGAATGGGACGAAAAACTGATAGTGAATTGTAACGTTCAGGGCCTCCTAATGACGATGGATCACTCAAATTGCGTCCCGATTCAATACATCGTCCTCCAGCAGACTTGTCGCCATGGGTCGATTGCTGCCTCGGGCACCTAATGGCCGTTCTGCTGTGAGTCAAAGATTTTCGAATCGGACGAAAAACTGATAGTGAATTGTAACATTCAGGGCCACCTAATGACGATGGACCACGCTAATAGAGGCCCGATTCAATACATCGTCCTCCAGCCGAGTTGACTCCATGGGTCTATTGCTGCCTCGGGCACCTTATGGCCGTTCTGCTGTGAATCTAGAATATCGAATGGGACGAAAAACTGATAGTGATTTGTAACATTCAGGGCCACCTAATGACGATGGACCACACAAATTGCGTCCCGATTCAGTACATCGTCCACTAGCCGACTTGACTCCATGGGACTATTGCTGCCTCGGGCACATTATGGCCGTTCTGCTGTGAGTCTAGATTATAGAATGGGATGAAAAACTGATAGTGAATTGTAACGTTCAGGGCCACCTAATGACGATGTATCACTCAAATTGCGTCCTGATTCAATACATCGTCCTCCAGCAGACTTGACTTCATGGGTCTATTGCTGCCTCGGGCACCTTATGGCCGTTCTGCTGTGAGTCAAAGATTTTCGAATCGGACGAAAAACTGATAGTGAATTGTAACTTTCAGGGCCACCTAATGACGATGGATCACTCAAATTGCGTCCCGATTCAATACATCGTCCTCCAGCCGACTTGACTCCATGGGTCTATTGCTGCCTCGGGCACCTTATCGCCGTTCTGCTGTGAGTCTAGATTATCGAATGGGACAAAAAACTGATAGTAAATTGGAACGTTCAGGGCCTCCTAATGACGATGGAACCCTCAAATTGCGTCCCGATTCAATACATCGTCCTCCAGCGGACTTGTCTCCATTGGTCTATTGCTGCCTCGGGCACCTAATGGCCGTTCTGCTGTGAGTCAAAGACTTTCGAATCGGACGAAAAACTGATAGTGAATTGTAACATTCAGGGCCACCTAATGACGATGGACCACGCAAATTGCGTCCCGATTCAATACATCGTCCTCCAGCCGAGTTGACTCCATGGGTCTATTGCTGCCTCGGGCACCTTATGGCCGTTCTGCTGTGAATCTAGATTATCGAATGGGACGAAAAACTGGTAGTGAATTGTAACGTTCAGGGCCACCTAATGACGATGGATCACACAAATTGCGTCCCGATTCAATACATCGTCCTCCAGCCGATTTGTCTCCATTGGTCTATTGCTGCCTCGGGCACCTTATGGCCGTTCTGCTGTGAGTCTAGATTATCGAATGGGACGAAAAACTGATAGTGAATTGTAACTTTCAGGGCCACCTAATGACGATCGATCACTCAAATTGCGTCCCGATTCAATACATCGTCCTCCAGCAGACTTGTCTCCATGGGTCGATTGCTGCCTCGGGCACCTTATGGCCGTTCTGCTGTGACTCAAAGATTTTCGAATCGGACGAAAAACTGATAGTGATTTGTAACATTCAGGGCCACCTAATGACGATGGACCACACAAATTGCGTCCCGATTCAGTACATCGTCCTCCAGCCGACCTGACTCCATGGGTCTATTGCTGCCTCGGGCACGTTATGGCCGTTATGCTGTGAGTCTAGATTATCGAATGGGACGAAAAACTGATAGTGAATTGTAACGTTCAGGTCCACCTAATGACGATGGATCTCTCAAATTGCGTCCCGATTCAATACATCGTCCTCCAGCAGACTTGTCTCCATGGGTCTATTGCTGCCTCGGGCACCTTATGGCCGTTCTGCTGTGAGTCAAAGATTTTCGAATCGGACGAAAAACTGATAGTGAATTGTAACTTTCAGGGCCTCCTAATGACGAAGGAACACTCAAATTGCGTCCCGATTCAATACATCGTCCTCCAGCAGACTTGTCTCCATGCGTCTATTGCTGCCTCGGGCACCTTATGGCCGTTCTGCTGTGGGTCAAAGATTTTCGAATCGGACGAAAAACTGATAGTGAATTGTAACTTTCAGGGCCTCCTAATGACGATGGAACACTCAAATTGCGTCCCGATTCAATACATCGTCCTCCAGCAGACTTGTCTCCGTGGGTCTATTGCTGCCTCGGGCACCTTATGGCCGTTCTGCTGTGAGTCAAAGATTTTCGAATCGGACGAAAAACTGATAGTGAATTGTAACGTTCAGGGCCACCTAATGACGATGGATCACTCAAATTGCGTCCCGATTCAATACATCGTCCTCCAGCCGAATGTCTCCATGGGTCTATTGCTGCCTTGGCACCTTATGGCCGTTCTGCTGTGAGTCAAAGATTTTCGAATCGGACGAAAAACTGATAGTGAATTGTAACGTTCAGGGCCACCTAATGACGATGAATCACTCAAATTGCGTCCCGATTCAATACATTGTCCTCCAGCAGACTGTCTCCATGGGTCTATTGCTGCCTCGGGCACATTATGGCCGTTCAGCTGTGACTCAAAGATTTTCGAATCGGACGAAAAACTGATAGTGAATTGTAACGTTCAGGGCCTCCTAATGACGATGGAACACTCAAATTGCGTCCCGATTCAATACATCGTCCTCCAGCCGACTTGTCTCCATGGGTCTAGTGCTGCCTCGGGCACCTTATGGCCGTCCTGCTGTGAGTCAAAGATTTTCGAATCGGACGAAAAACTGATAGTGAATTGTAACTTTCAGGGCCACCTAATGACGATGGATCACTCAAATTGCGTCCCGATTAAATACATCGTCCTCCAGCCGACTTGTCTCCATGGGTCTGTTGCTGCCTCGGGCACCTTATGGCCGTTCTGCTGTGAGTCAAAGATTTTCGAATCGGACGAAAAACTGATAGTGAATTGTAACGTTCAGGGCCTCCTAATGACGATGGAACACTAAAATTGCGTCCCGATTCAATACATCGTCCTCCAGCAGACTTGACTTCATGGGTCTATTGCTGCCTCGGGCACCTTATGGCCGTTCTGCTGTGAGTCAAAGATTTTCGAATCGGACGAAAAACTGATAGTGAATTGTAACGTTCAGGGCCACCTAATGACGATGGATCACTCAAATTGCGTCCCGATTCAATACATCGTCCTCCAGCCTACTTGACTCCATGGGTCTATTGCTGCCTCGGGCACCTTATGGCCGTTCTGCTGTGAGTCTAGATTATCGAATGGGACAAAAAACTGATAGTGAATTGTAACGTTCAGGGCCACCTAATGACGATGGATCACTCAAATTGCGTCCCGATTCAATACATCGTCCTCCAGCAGACTTGTCTCCATGGGTCTATTGCTGCCTCGGGCACCTTATGGCCGTTCTGCATTGAGTCTAGATTATCGAATGGGACGAAAAACTGATAGTGAATTGTAACGTTCAGGTCCACCTAATGACGATGGATCACTCAAATTGCGTCCCGATTCAATACATCGTCCTCTAGCCAACTTGACTCCATGGGTCTATTGCTGCCTCGGGCACCTTATGGCCGTTCTGCTGTGAGTCTAGATTATCGAATGGGACGAAAAACTGATAGTGAATTGTAACGCTCAGGGCCTCCTAATGACGATGGATCACTCAAATTGCGTCCCGATTCAATACATTGTCCTCCAGCCGACTTGACTCCATGGGTCTATTGCTGCCTCGGGCACCTTACGGCCGTTCTGCTGTGAGTCTAGATTATCGAATGGGACGAAAAACTGATAGTGAATTGTAACGTTCAGGGCCTCCTAATGACGATGGATCACTCAAATTGCGTCCCGATTCAATACATCGTCCTCCAGTAGACTTGTCGCCATGGGTCGATTGCTGCCTCGGGCACCTAATGGCCGTTCTGCTGTGAGTCAAAGATTTTCGAATCGGACGAAAAACTGATAGTGAATTGTAACATTCAGGGCCACCTAATGACGATGGACCACGCTAATTGCGTCCCGATTCAATACATCGTCCTCCAGCCGAGTTGACTCCATGGGTCTATTGCTGCCTCGGGCACCTTATGGCCGTTCTGCTGTGAATCTAGAATATCGAATGGGACGAAAAACTGATAGTGATTTGTAACATTCAGGGCCACCTAATGACGATGGACCACACAAATTGCGTCCCGATTCAGTACATCGTCCACTAGCCGACTTGACTCCATGGGACTATTGCTGCCTCGGGCACATTATGGCCGTTCTGCTGTGAGTCTAGATTATAGAATGGGATGAAAAACTGATAGTGAATTGTAACGTTCAGGGCCACCTAATGACGATGGATCACTCAAATTGCGTCCCGATTCAATACATCGTCCTCCAGCAGACTTGTCTCCATGGGTCTATTGCTGCCTCGGGCACCTTATGGCAGGCCTGCTGTGACTCAAAGATTTTCGAATCGGACGAAAAACTGATAGTGAATTGTAACATTCAGGGCCACCTAATGACGATGGACCACGCAAATTGCGTCCCGATTCAATACATCGTCCTCCAGCAGACTTGTCTCCATGGGTCGATTGCTGCCTCGGGCACCTAATGGCCGTTCTGCTGTGAGTCAAAGATTTTCGAATCGGACGAAAAACTGATAGTGAATTGTAACATTCATGGCCACCTAATGACGATGGACCACGCAAATTGCGTCCCGATTCAATACTTCGTCCTCCAGCCGAGTTAACTCCATGGGTCTATTGCTGCCTCGGGCACCTTATGGCCGTTCTGCTGTGAATCTAGATTATCGAATGGGACGAAAAACTGATAGTGATTTGTAACATTCAGAGCCACCTAATGACGATGGACCACACAAATTGCGTCCCGTTTCAGTACATCGTCCACTAGCCGACTTGACTCCATGGGAGTATTGCTGCCTCGGGCACCTTATGGCCGTTCTGCTGTGAGTCTAGATTATAGAATGGGATGAAAAACTGATAGTGAATTGTAACGTTAAGGGCCACCTAATGACGATGGATCACTCAAATTGCGTCCCGATTCAAAACATCGTCCTCCAGCAGACTTGACTCCATGGGTCGATTGCTGCCTCGGGCACCTAATGGCCGTTCTGCTGTGAGTCAAAGATTTTCTAATCGGACGAAAAACTGATAGTGAATTGTAACATTCAGGGCCACCTAATGACGATGGCCCACGCAAATTGCGTCCCGATTCAATACATCGTCCTCCAGCCGAGTTGACTCCATGGGTCTATTGCTGCCTCGGGCACCTTATGGCCGTTCTGCTGTGAATCTAGATTATCGAATGGGACGAAAAACTGATAGTGATTTGTAACATTCTGAGCCACCTAATGACGATGGACCACACAAATTGCGTCCCGATTCAGTACATCGTCCACTAGCCGACTTGACTCCATGGGACCAATCCTGCCTCGGGCACCTTATGGCCGTTCTGCTGTGAGTCTAGATTATAGAATGGGATGAAAAACTGATAGTGAATTGTAACGTTCAGGGCCACCTAATGACGATGGATCACTCAAATTGCGTCCCGATTCAATACATCGTCCTCCAGCAGACTTGTCTCCATGGGTCTATTGCTGCCTCGGGCACCTTATGGCCGTTCTGCTGTGAGTCTAGATTATCGAATGGGACAAAAAACTGATAGTGAATTGTAACGTTCAGGGCCTCCTAATGACGATGGATCACTCAAATTGCGTCCCGATTCAATACATCGTCCTCCAGCAGACTTGTCTCCATGGGTCTATTGCTGCCTCGGGCACCTTATGGCCGTTCTGCTGTGAGTCTAGATTATCGAATGGGACGAAAAACTGATAGTGAATTGTAACGTTCAGGGCCACCTAATGACGATGGATCTCTCAAATTGCGTCCCGATTCAATACATAGTCCTCCAGCCGACTTGACTCCATGGGTCTATTGCTGCCTCGGGCACCTTATGGCCGTTCTGCTGTGAGTCTAGATTATCGAATGGGACGAAAAACTGATAGTGAATTGTAACGTTCAGGGCCTCCTAATGACGATGGATCACTCAAATTGCGTCCCCATTCAATACATCGTCCTCCAGCCGACTTGACTCCATGGGTCTATTGCTGCCTCGGGCACCTTATGGCCGTTCTGCTGTGAGTCTAGATTATCGAATGGGACGTAAAACTGATAGTGAATTGTAACGTTCAGGGCCTCCTAATGACGATGGATCACTCAAATTGCGTCCCGATTCAATACATCGTCCTCCAGCAGACTTGTCTCCATGGGTCGATTGTTGCCTCGGGCACCTAATGGCCGTTCTGCTGTGAGTCAAAGATTTTCGAATCGGACGAAAAACTGATAGTGAATTGTAACGCTCAGGGCCACCTAATGACGATGGACCACGCAAATTACGTCCCGATTCAATACATCGTCCTCCAGCCGAGTTGACTCCATGGGTCTATTGCTGCCTCGGGCACCTTATGGCCGTTCTGCTGTGAATCTAGATTATCGAATGGGACGAAAAACTGATAGTGAATTGTAACGTTCAGGGCCACCTAATGACGATGGATCACTCAAATTGCGTCCCGATTCAATACATCGTCCCCAGCCGACTTGACTCCATGGGACTATTGCTGCCTCGGGCACCTTATGGCCGTTCTGCTGTGAGTCTAGATTATAGAATGGGATGAAAAACTGATAGTGAATTGTAACGTTCAGGGCCACCTAATGACGATGGATCACTCAAATTGCGTCCCGATTCAATACATCGTCCTCCAGCAGACTTGTCTCCTTGGGTCTATTGCTGCCTCGGGCACCTTATGGCAGGCCTGCTGTGACTCAAAGATTTTCGAATCGGACGAAAAACTGATAGTGAATTGTAACGTTCAGGGCCTCCTAATGACGATGGAACACTCAAATTGCGTCCCGATTCAATACATCGTCCTCCAGCAGACTTGTCTCCATGCGTCTATTGCTGCCTCGGGCACCTTATGGCAGGCCTGCTGTGACTCAAAGATTTTCGAATCGGACGAAAAACTGATAGTGAATTGTAACATTCAGGGCCACCTAATGACGATGGACCACGCAAATTGCGTCCCGATTCAATACATCGTCCTCCAGCAGACTTGTCTCCATGGGTCTATTGCTGCCTCGGGCACCTTATGGCAGGCCTGCTGTGACTCAAAGATTTTCGAATCGGACGAAAAACTGATAGTGAATTGTAACATTCAGGGCCACCTAATGACGATGGACCACGCAAATTGCGTCCCGATTCAATACATCGTCCTCCAGCAGACTTGTCTCCATGGGTCGATTGCTGCCTCGGGCACCTAATGGCCATTCTGCTGTGAGTCAAAGATTTTCGAATCGGACGAAAAACTGATAGTGAATTGTAACATTCATGGCCACCTAATGACGATGGACCACGCAAATTGCGTCCCGATTGAATACATCGTCCTCCAGCCGAGTTAACTCCATGGGTCTATTGCTGCCTCGGGCACCTTATGGCCGTTCTGCTGTGAATCTAGATTATCGAATGGGACGAAAAACTGATAGTGATTTGTAACATTCAGAGCCACCTAATGACGATGGACCACACAAATTGCGTCCCGTTTCAGTACATCGTCCACTAGCCGACTTGACTCCATGGGAGTATTGCTGCCTCGGGCACCTTATGGCCGTTCTGCTGTGAGTCTAGATTATAGAATGGGATGAAAAACTGATAGTGAATTGTAACGTTAAGGGCCACCTAATGACGATGGATCACTCAAATTGCGTCCCGATTCAAAACATCGTCCTCCAGCAGACTTGACTCCATGGGTCGATTGCTGCCTCGGGCACCTAATGGCCGTTCTGCTGTGAGTCAAAGATTTTCTAATCGGACGAAAAACTGATAGTGAATTGTAACATTCAGGGCAACCTAATGACGATGGCCCACGCAAATTGCGTCCCGATTCAATACATCGTCCTCCAGCCGAGTTGACTCCATGGGTCTATTGCTGCCTCGGGCACCTTATGGCCGTTCTGCTGTGAATCTAGATTATCGAATGGGACGAAAAACTGATAGTGATTTGTAACATTCTGAGCCACCTAATGACGATGGACCACACAAATTGCGTCCCGATTCAGTACATCGTCCACTAGCCGACTTGACTCCATGGGACCAATCCTGCCTCGGGCACCTTATGGCCGTTCTGCTGTGAGTCTAGATTATAGAATGGGATGAAAAACTGATAGTGAATTGTAACGTTCAGGGCCACCTAATGACGATGGATCACTCAAATTGCGTCCCGATTCAATACATCGTCCTCCAGCAGACTTGTGTCTATGGGTCTATTGCTGCCTCGGGCACCTTATGGCAGGCCTGCTGTGACTCAAAGATTTTCGAATCGGACGAAAAACTGATAGTGAATTGTAACGTTCAGGGCCTCCTAATGACGATGGAACACTCAAATTGCGTCCCGATTCAATACATCGTCCTCCAGCCGACTTGACTCCATGGGTCTATTGCTGCCTCGGGCACCTTATGGCCGTTCTGCTGTGAGTCTAGATTATCGAATGGGACAAAAAACTGATAGTGAATTGTAACGTTCAGGGCCTCCTAATGACGATGGATCACTCAAATTGCGTCCCGATTCAATACATCGTCCTCCAGCAGACTTGTCTCCATGGGTCTATTGCTGCCTCGGGCACCTTATGGCCGTTCTGCTGTGAGTCTAGATTATCGAATGGGACGAAAAACTGATAGTGAATTGTAACGTTCAGGGCCTCCTAATGACGATGGATCACTCAAATTGCGTCCCCATTCAATACATCGTCCTCCAGCCGACTTGACTCCATGGGTCTATTGCTGCCTCGGGCACCTTATGGCCGTTCTGCTGTGAGTCTAGATTATCGAATGGGACGTAAAACTGATAGTGAATTGTAACGTTCAGGGCCCCCTAATGACGTTGGATCACTCAAATTGCGTCCTGATTCAATACATCGTCCTCCAGCAGACTTGTCTCCATGGGTCGACTGTTGCCTCGGGCACCTAATGGCCGTTCTGCTGTGAGTCAAAGATTTTCGAATCGGACGAAAAACCGATAGTGAATTGTAACGCTCAGGGCCACCTAATGACGATGGACCACGCAAATTACGTCCCGATTCAATACATCGTCCTCCAGCCGAGTTGACTCCATGGGTCTATTGCTGCCTCGGGCACCTTATGGCCGTTCTGCTGTGAATCTAGATTATCGAATGGGACGAAAAACTGATAGTGAATTGTAACGTTCAGGGCCACCTAATGACGATGGATCACTCAAATTGCGTCCCGATTCAATACATCGTCCCCAGCCGACTTGACTCCATGGGACTATTGCTGCCTCTGAGTCTAGATTATAGAATGGGATGAAAAACTGATAGTGAATTGTAACGTTCAGGGCCACCTAATGACGATGGATCACTCAAATTGCGTCCCGATTCAATACATCGTCCTCCAGCAGACTTGTCTCCTTGGGTCTATTGCTGCCTCGGGCACCTTATGGCAGGCCTGCTGTGACTCAAAGATTTTCGAATCGGACGAAAAACTGATAGTGAATTGTAACGTTCAGGGCCTCCTAATGACGATGGAACACTCAAATTGCGTCCCGATTCAATACATCGTCCTCCAGCAGACTTGCTGCCTCGGGCACCTTATGGCCGTTCTGCTGTGAGTCAAAGATTTTCGAATCGGACGAAAAACTGATTGTGAATTGTAACGTTCAGGGTCACCTAATGACGATGGATCACTCAAATTGCGTCCCGATTCAATACATCGTCCTCCAGCCGACTTGACCCCATGGGTCTATTGCTGCCTCGGGCACCTTATGGCCGTTCTGCTGTGAGTCTAGATTATCGAATGGGACGAAAAACTGATAGTGAATTGTAACGTTCAGGGCCACCTAATGACGATGGATCACTCAAATTGCGTCCTGATTCAATACATCGTCCTCCAGCCGACTTGACTCCATGGGTCTATTGCTGCCTCGGGCACCTTATGGCCGTTCTGCTGTGAGTCTAGATTATCGAATGGGACGTAAAACTGATAGTGAATTGTAACGTTCAGGGCCTCCTAATGACGATGGATCACTCAAATTGCGTCCCGATTCAATACATCGTCCTCCAGCAGACTTGTCTCCATGGGTCGATTGTTGCCTCGGGCACCTAATGGCCGTTCTGCTGTGAGTCAAAGATTTTCGAATCGGACGAAAAACTGATAGTGAATTGTAACGCTCAGGGCCACCTAATGACGATGGACCACGCAAATTACGTCCCGATTCAATACATCGTCCTCCAGCCGAGTTGACTCCATGGGTCTATTGCTGCCTCGGGCACCTTATGGCCGTTCTGCTGTGAATCTAGATTATCGAATGGGACGAAAAACTGATAGTGAATTGTAACGTTCAGGGCCACCTAATGACGATGGATCACTCAAATTGCGTCCCGATTCAATACATCGTCCCCAGCCGACTTGACTCCATGGGACTATTGCTGCCTCGGGCACCTTATGGCCGTTCTGCTGTGAGTCTAGATTATAGAATGGGATGAAAAACTGATAGTGAATTGTAACGTTCAGGGCCACCTAATGACGATGGATCACTCAAATTGCGTCCCGATTCAATACATCGTCCTCCAGCAGACTTGTCTCCTTGGGTCTATTGCTGCCTCGGGCACCTTATGGCAGGCCTGCTGTGACTCAAAGATTTTCGAATCGGACGAAAAACTGATAGTGAATTGTAACGTTCAGGGCCTCCTAATGACGATGGAACACTCAAATTGCGTCCCGATTCAATACATCGTCCTCCAGCAGACTTGTCTCCATGCGTCTATTGCTGCCTCGGGCACCTTATGGCCGTTCTGCTGTGAGTCAAAGATTTTCGAATCGGACGAAAAACTGATTGTGAATTGTAACGTTCAGGGTCACCTAATGACGATGGATCACTCAAATTGCGTCCCGATTCAATACATCGTCCTCCAGCAGACTTGTCTCCATGGGGCTATTGCTGCCTCGGGCACCTTATGGCAGGCCTGCTGTGACTCAAAGATTTTCGAATCGGACGAAAAACTGATAGTGAATTGTAACGTTCAGGGCATCCTAATGACGATGGAACACTCAAATTGCGTCCCGATTCAGTACATCGTCCTCCAGCAGACTTGTCTCCATGCGTCTATTGATGCCTCGGGCACCTTATGGCCGTTCTGCTGTGAGTCAAAGATTTTCGAATCGGACGAAAAACTGATAGTGAATTGTAACGTTCAGGGCCACCTAATGACGATGGATCTCTCAAATTGCGTCCCGATTCAATACATCGTCCTCCAGCCGACTTGACTCCATGTGTCTATTGCTGCCTCGGGCACCTTATGGCCGTTCTGCTGTGAGTCTAGATTATCGAAAGGGACGAAAAACTGATAGTGAATTGTAACGTTCAGGGCCTCCTAATGACGATGGATCACTCAAATTGCGTCCCGATTCAATACATCGTCCTCCAGCCGACTTGACTCCATGGGTCTATTGCTGCCTCGGGCACCTTATGGCCGTTCTGCTGTGAATCTAGATTATCGAATGGGACGAAAAACTGATAGTGAATTGTAACGTTCAGGGCCACCTAATGACGATGGATCACTCAAATTGCGTCCCGATTCAATATATCGTCCCCAGCCGACTTGTCTCCATGGGTCTATTGCTGCCTCGGGCACCTTATGGCCGTTCTGCTGTGAGTCTAGATTATCGAATGGGACGAAAAACTGATAGTGAATTGTAACGTTCAGGGCCACCTAATGTCGATGGATCACTCAAATTGCGTCCTGATTCAATACATCGTCCTCCAGCAGACTTGACTTCATGGGTCTATTGCTGCCTCGGGCACCTTATGGCAGGGTTGCTGTGACTCAAAGATTTTCGAATCGGACGAAAAACTGATAGTGAATTGTAACGTTCAGGGCCTCCTAATGACGATGGAACACTCAAATTGCGTCCCGATTCAATACATCGTCCTCCAGCAGACTTGTCTCCATGCGTCTATTGCTGCCTCGGGCACCTTATGGCCGTTCTGCTGTGAGTGAAAGATTTTCGAATCGGACGAAAGACTGATAGTGAATTGTAACGTTCAGGGCCACCTAATGACGATGGATCACTCAAATTGCGTCCCGACTCAATACATCGTCCTCCAGCCGACTTGACTCCATGGGTCTATTGCTGCCTCGGGCACCTTATGGCCGTTCTGCTGTGAGTCTAGAAAATCGAATGGGACAAAAAACTGATAGTGAATTGTAACGTTCAGTGCCTCCTAATGACGATGGATCACTCAAATTGCGTCCCGATTCAATACATCGTCCTCAAGCAGACTTGTCTCCATGGGTCTATTGCTGCCTCGGGCACCTTATGGCCGTTCTGCTGTGAGTCTAGATTATCGAATGGGACGAAAAACTGATAGTGAATTGTAACGTTCAGGGCCACCTAATGACGATGGATCTCTCAAATTGCGTCCCGATTCAATACATAGTCCTCCAGCAGACTTGTCTCCATGGGTCGATTGCTGCCTCGGGCACCTAATGGCCGTTCTGCTGTGAGTCAAAGATTTTCGAATCGGACGAAAAACTGATAGTGAATTGTAACATTCAGGGCCACCTAATGACGATGGACCACGCAAATTGCGTCCCGATTCAATACATCGTCCTCCAGCCGAGTTGACTCCATGGGTCTATTGCTGCCTCGGGCACCTTATGGCCGTTCTGCTGTGAATCTAGATTATCGAATGGGACGAAAATCTGATAGTGAATTGTAACGTTCAGGGCCACCTAATGACGATGGATCACTCAAATTGCGTCCCGATTCAATACATCGTCCCCAGCCGACTTGTCTCCTTGGGTCTATTGCTGCCTCGGGCACCTTATGGCCGTTCTGCTGTGAGTCTAGATTATCGAATGGGACGAAAACCTGATAGTGAATTGTAATGTTCAGGGCCACATGATGACGATGGATCACACAAATTCAGTCCTGATTCAATACATCGTCCTCCAGCAGACTTGACTTCATGGGTCTATTGCTGCCTCGGGCACCTTATGGCCGTTCTGCTGTGAGTCAAAGATTTTCGAATCGGACGAAAAACTGATAGTGAATTGTAACATTCAGGGCCACCTAATGACGATGGATCACTCAAATTGCTTCCCGATTCAATACATCGTCCTCCAGCAGACTTGTCTCCATGGGTCGATTGCTGCCTCGGGCACCCTATGGCCGTTCTGCTGTGAGTCAAAGATTTTCGAATCGGACGAAAAACTGATAGTGATTTGTAACATTCAGGGCCACCTAATGACGATGGACCACATAAATTGCGTCCCGATTCAGTACATCGTCCAGTAGCCGACTTAAATCCATGGGACTATTGCTGCCTCGGGCACCTTATGGCCGTTCTGCTGTGAGTCTAGATTATAGAATGGGATGAAAAACTGATAGTGAATTGTAACGTTCAGGGCCACCTAATGACGATGGATCACTCAAATTGCGTCCCGATTCAATACATCGTCCTCCAGCAGACTCTTCTCCATGGGTCTATTCCTGCCTCGGGCACCTTATGGCAGGCCTGCTGTGACTCAAAGATTTTCGAATCGGACGAAAAACTGATAGTTAATTGTAACGTTCAGGGCCTCCTAATGACGATGGAACACTCAAATTGCGTCCCGATTCAATACATCGTCCTCCAGCAGACTTGTCTCCAAGCGTCTATTGCTGCCTCGGGCACCTTATGGCCGTTCTGCTGTGAGTCAAAGATTTTCGAATCGGACGAAAAACTGATAGTGAATTGTAACGTTCAGGGCCACCTAATGACGATGGATCACTCAAATTGCGTCCCGATTCAATACATCGTCCTCCAGCCGATTTGACTCCATGGGTCTATTGCTGCCTCGGGCACCTTATGGCCGTTCTGCTGTGAGTCTAGATTATCGAATGGGACAAAAAACTGATAGTGAATTGTAACGTTCAGGGCCTCCTAATGACGATGGATCACTCAAATTGCGTCTCGATTCAATACATCGTCCTCCAGCAGACTTGTCTCCATGGGTCTATTGCTGCCTCGGGCACCTTATGGCCGTTCTGCTGTGAGTCTAGATTATCGAATGGGACGAAAAACTGATAGTGAATTGTAACGTTCAGGGCCACCTAATGACGATGGATCTCTCAAATTGCGTCCCGATTCAATACATCGTCCTCCAGCCGACTTGAATCCATGGGTCTATTGCTGCCTCGGGCAACTTATGGCCGTTCTGCTGTGAGTCTAGATTATCGAAAGGGACGAAAAACTGATAGTGAATTGTAACGTTCATGGCCTCCTAATGACGATGGATCACTCAAATTGCGTCCCGATTCAATACATCGTCCTCCAGCCGACTTGACTCCATGGGTCTATTGCTGCCTCGGGCACCTTATGGCCGTTCTGCTGTGAGTCTAGATTATCGAATGGGACGAAAAACTGATAGTGAATTGTAACGTTCAGGGCCTCCTAATGACGATGGATCACTCAAATTGTGTCCCGATTCAATACATCGTCCTCCAGCAGACTTGTCTCCATGGGTCGATTGCCGCCTCGGGCACCTAATGGCCGTTCTGCTGTGAGTCAAAGATTTTCGAATCGGACGAAAAACTGATAGTGAATTGTAACGTTCAGGGCCACCTAATGACGATGGATCACTCAAATTGCGTCCCGATTCAATACATCGTCCTCCAGCCGACTTGACTCAATGGGTCTATTGCTGCCTCGGGCACCTTATGGCCGTTCTGCTGTGAGTCTAGATTATCGAATGGGACGAAAAACTGATAGTGAATTGTAACGTTCAGGGCCTCCTAATGACGATGGATCACTCAAATTGCGTCCTGATTCAATACATCGTCCTCCAGCAGACTTGACTTCATGGGTCTATTGCTGCCTCGGGCACCTTATGGCAGGCTTGCTGTGACTCAAAGATTTTCGAATCGGACGAAAAACTGATAGTGAATTGTAACGTTCAGGGCCTCCTAATGACGATGGAACACTCAAATTGCGTCCCGATTCAATACATCGTCCTCCAGCAGACTTGTCTCCATGCGTCTATTGCTGCCTCGGGCACCTTATGGCCGTTCTGCTGTGAGTCAAAGATTTTCGAATCGGACGAAAAACTGATAGTGAATTGTAACGTTCAGGGCCACCTAATGACGATGGATCACTCAAATTGCGTCCCGATTCAATACATCGTCCTCCAGCCGAGTGTACTCCATGGGTCTATTGCTGCCTCGGGCACCTTATGGCCGTTCTGCTGTGAGTCTAGATTATCGAATGGGACGAAAAACTGATAGTGAATTGTAACGTTCAGGGCCACCTAATGACGATGGATCTCTCAAATTGCGTCCCGATTCAATACATCGTCCTCCAGCCGACTTGAATCCATGGGTCTATTGCTGCCTCGGGCAACTTATGGCCGTTCTGCTGTGAGTCTAGATTATCGAATGGGACGAAAAACTGATAGTGAATTTTAACGTTCAGGGCCTCCTAATGACGATGGATCACTCAAATTGCGTCCCGATTCAATACATCGTCCTCCAGCAGACTTGTCTCCATGGGTCGATTGCTGCCTCGGGCACCTAATGGCCGTTCTGCTGTGAATCAAAGATTTTCGAATCGGACGAAAAACTGATAGTGAATTGTAACATTCAGGGCCACCTAATGACGATGGACTACGCACATTGCGTCCCGATTCAATACATCGTCCTACAGCCGAGTTGACTCCATGTGTCTATTGCTGCCTCGGGCACCTTATGGCCGTTCTGCTGTGAATCTAGATTATCGAATGGGACGAAAAACTGATAGTGAATTGTAACGTTCAGGGCCACCTAATGACGATGGATCACTCAAATTGCGTCCCGATTCAATACATCGTCCCCAGCCGACTTGACTCCATGGGACTATTGCTGCCTCGGGCACCTTATGGCCGTTCTGCTGTGACTCTAGATTATAGAATGGGATGAAAAACTGATAGTGAATTGTAACGTTCAGGGCCACCTAATGACGATGGATCACTCAAATTGCGTCCCGATTCAATACATCGTCCTCCAGCAGACTTGTCTCCATGGGTCTATTGCTGCCTCGGGCACCTTATGGCAGGCCTGCTGTGACTCAAAGATTTTCGAATCGGACGAAAAACTGATAGTGAATTGTAACGTTCAGGGCCTCCTAATGACGATGGAACACTCAAATTGCGTCCCGAATCAATACATCGTCCTCCAGCAGACTTGTCTCCATGCGTCTATTGCTGCCTCGGGCACCTTATGGCCGTTCTGCTGTGAGTCAAAGATTTTCGAATCGGACGAAAAACTGATAGTGAATTGTAACGTTCAGGGCCACCTAATGACGATGGATCACTCAAATTGCGTCCCGATTCAATACATCGTCCTCCAGGAGACTTGACTCCATGGGTCTATTGCTGCCTCGGGCACCTTATGGCCGTTCTGCTGTGAGTCTAGATTATCGAATGGGACAAAAAACTGATAGTGAATTGTAACGTTCAGGGCCTCCTAATGACGACGGATCACTCAAATTGCGTCCCGATTCAATACATCGTCCTCCAGCAGACTTGTCTCCAAGCGTCTATTGCTGCCTCGGGCACCTTATGGCCGTTCTGCTGTGAGTCAAAGATTTTCGAATCGGACGAAAAACTGATAGTGAATTGTAACGTTCAGGGCCACCTAATGACGATGGATCACTCAAATTGCGTCCCGATTCAATACATCGTCCTCCAGCCGACTTGACTCCATGGGTCTATTGCTGCCTCGGGCACCTTATGGCCGTTCTGCTGTGAGTCTAGATTATCGAATGGGACAAAAAACTGATAGTGAATTGTAACGTTCAGGGCCTCCTAATGACGATGGATCACTCAAATTGCGTCCCGATTCAATACATCGTCCTCCAGCAGACTTGTCTCCATGGGTCTATTGCTGCCTCGGGCACCTTATGGCCGTTCTGCTGTGAGTCTAGATTATCGAATGGGACGAAAAACTGATAGTGAATTGTAACGTTCAGGGCCACCTAATGACGATGGATCTCTCAAATTGCGTCCCGATTCAATACATCGTCCTCCAGCCGACTTGAATCCATGGGTCTATTGCTGCCTCGGGCAACTTATGGCCGTTCTGCTGTGAGTCTAGATTATCGAAAGGGACGAAAAACTGATAGTGAATTGTAACGTTCATGGCCTCCTAATGACGATGGATCACTCAAATTGCGTCCCGATTCAATACATCGTCCTCCAGCCGACTTGACTCAATGGGTCTATTGCTGCCTCGGGCACCTTATGGCCGTTCTGCTGTGAGTCTAGATTATCGAATGGGACGAAAAACTGATAGTGAATTGTAACGTTCAGGGCCTCCTAATGACGATGGATCACTCAAATTGTGTCCCGATTCAATACATCGTCCTCCAGCAGACTTGTCTCCATGGGTCGATTGCTGCCTCGGGCACCTAATGGCCGTTCTGCTGTGAGTCAAAGATTTTCGAATCGGACGAAAAACTGATAGTGAATTGTAACATTCAGGGCCACCTAATGACGATGGACCACGCACATTGCGTCCCGATTCAATAGATCGTCCTCCAGCCGAGTTGACTCCATGGGTCTATTGCTGCCTCGGGCACCTTATGGCCTTTCTGCTGTGAATCTAGATTATCGAATGGGACGAAAAACAGATAGTGAATTGTAACGTTCAGGGCCACCTAATGACGATGGATCACTCAAATTGCGTCCCGATTGAATACATCGTCCCCAGCCGACTTGACTCCATGGGTCTATTGCTGCCTCGGGCACCTTATGGCCGTTCTGCTGTGACTCTAGATTACAGAATGGGATGAAAAACTGATAGTGAATTGTAACGTTCAGGGCCACCTAATGACGATGGATCACTAAAATTGCGTCCCGATTCAATACATCGTCCTCCAGCAGACTTGTCTCCATGGGTCTATTGCTGCCTCGGGCACCTTATGGCAGGCCTGCTGTGACTCAAAGATTTTCGAATCGGACGAAAAACTGATAGTGAATTGTAACGTTCAGGGCCTCCTAATGACGATGGAACACTCAAATTGCGTCCCGAATCAATACATCGTCCTCCAGCAGACTTGTCTCCATGGGTCTATTGCTGCCTCGGGCACCTTATGGCCGTTCTGCTGTGAGTCTAGATTATCGAATGGGACGAAAAACAGATAGTGAATTGTAACGTTCAGGGCCACCTAATGACGATGGATCACTCAAATTGCGTCCCGATTCAATACATCGTCCTCCAGCCGAGTGTACTCCATGGGTCTATTGCTGCCTCGGGCACCTTATGGCCGTTCTGCTGTGAGTCTAGATTATCGAATGGGACGAAAAACTGATAGTGAATTGTAACGTTCAGGGCCACCTAATGACGATGGATCTCTCAAATTGCGTCCCGATTCAATACATCGTCCTCCAGCCGACTTGAATCCATGGGTCTATTGCTGCCTCGGGCAACTTATGGCCGTTCTGCTGTGAGTCTAGATTATCGAATGGGACGAAAAACTGATAGTGAATTTTAACGTTCAGGGCCTCCTAATGACGATGGATCACTCAAATTGCGTCCCGATTCAATACATCGTCCTCCAGCCGACTTGACTCAATTGGTCTATTGCTGCCTCGGGCACCTTATGGCCGTTCTGCTGTGAGTCTAGATTATCGAATGGGACGAAAAACTGATAGTGAATTGTAACGTTCAGGGCCTCCTAATGACGATGGATCACTCAAATTGCGTCCCGATTCAATACATCGTCCTCCAGCAGACTTGTCTCAATGGGTCGATTGCTGCCTCGGGCACCTAATGGCCGTTCTGCTGTGAATCAAAGATTTTCGAATCGGACGAAAAACTGATAGTGAATTGTAACATTCAGGGCCACCTAATGACGATGGACTACGCACATTGCGTCCCGATTCAATACATCGTCCTCCAGCCGAGTTGACTCCATGGGTCTATTGCTGCCTCGGGCACCTTATGGCCGTTCTGCTGTGAATCTAGATTATCGAATGGGACGAAAAACTGATAGTGAATTGTAACGTTCAGGGCCACCTAATGACGATGGATCACTCAAATTGCGTCCCGATTCAATACATCGTCCCCAGCCGACTTGACTCCATGGGACTATTGCTGCCTCGGGCACCTTATGGCCGTTCTGCTGTGACTCTAGATTATAGAATGGGATGAAAAACTGATAGTGAATTGTAACGTTCAGGGCCACCTAATGACGATGGATCACTCAAATTGCGTCCCGATTCAATACATCGTCCTCCAGCAGACTTGTCTCCATGGGTCTATTGCTGCCTCGGGCACCTTATGGCAGGCCTGCTGTGACTCAAAGATTTTCGAATCGGACGAAAAACTGATAGTGAATTGTAACGTTCAGGGCCTCCTAATGACGATGGAACACTCAAATTGCGTCCCGAATCAATACATCGTCCTCCAGCAGACTTGTCTCCATGCGTCTATTGCTGCCTCGGGCACCTTATGGCCGTTCTGCTGTGAGTCAAAGATTTTCGAATCGGACGAAAGACTGATAGTGAATTGTAACGTTCAGGGCCACCTAATGACGATGGATCACTCAAATTGCGTCCCGATTCAATACATCGTCCTCCAGGAGACTTGACTCCATGGGTCTATTGCTGCCTCGGGCACCTTATGGCCGTTCTGCTGTGAGTCTAGATTATCGAATGGGACAAAAAACTGATAGTGAATTGTAACGTTCAGGGCCTCCTAATGACGATGGATCACTCAAATTGCGTCCCGATTCAATACATCGTCCTCCAGCAGACTTGTCTCCATGGGTCGATTGCTGCCTCGGGCACCTAATGGCCGTTCTGCTGTGATTCAAAGATTTTCGAATCGGACGAAAAACTGATAGTGAATTGTAACATTCAGGGCCACCTAATGACGATGGACCACGCAAATTGCGTCCCGATTCAATACATCGTCCTCCAGCCGAGTTGACTCCATGGGTCTATTGCTGCCTCGGGCACCTTATGGCCGTTCTGCTGTGAATCTAGATTATCGAATGGGACGAAAAACTGATAGTGAATTGTAACGTTCAGGGCCACCTAATGACGATGGATCACTCAAATTGCGTCCCGATTCAATACATCGTCCCCAGCCGACTTGTCTCCATGGGTCTATTGCTGCCTCGGGCACCTTATTATTTTCGAATCGGACGAGAAACTGATAGTGAATTGTAACTTTCAGGGCCACCTAATGACGATGGATCACTCAAATTGCGTCCCGATTCAATACATCGTCCTCCAGCCGAGTGTACTCCATGGGTCTATTGCTGCCTCGGGCACCTTATGGCCGTTCTGCTGTGAATCTAGATTATCGAATGGGACGAAAAACTGATAGTGAATTGTAACGTTCAGGGCCACCTAATGACGATGGATCACTCAAATAGCGTCCCGATTCAATACATCGTCCCCAGCCGACTTGTCTCCTTGGGTCTATTGCTGCCTCGGGCACCTTATGGCCGCTCTGCTGTGAGTCTAGATTATCGAATGGGACGAAAAACTGATAGTGAATTGTAACGTTCAGGGCCACATAATGACGATGGATCACACAAATTGCGTCCTGATTCAATACATCGTCCTCCAGCAGACTTGTTTCCATGGGTCGATTGCTGCCTCGGGCACCTAATGGCCGTTCTCCTGTGAGTCAAAGATTTTCGAATCGGACGAAAAACTGATAGTGAATTGTAACGTTCAGGGCCACATAATGACGATGGATCACACAAATTGCGTCCTGATTCAATACATCGTCCTCCAGCAGACTTGACTTCATGGGTCTATTGCTGCCTCGGGCACCTTATGGCCGTTCTGCTGTGAATCTAGATTATCGAATGGGACGAAAAACTGATAGTGAATTGTAACGTTCAGGGCCTCCTAATGACGATGGATCACTCAAATTGCGTCCCGATTCAATACATCGTCCTCCAGCCGACTTGACTCCATGGGTCTATTGCTGCCTCGGGCACCTTATGGCCGTTCTGCTGTGAGTCAAAGATTTTCGAATCGGACGAAAAACTGATAGTGAATTGTAACATTCAGGGCCACCTAATGACGATGGACCACACTAATTGCGTCCCGATTCAATACATCGTACTCCAGCCGACTTGACTCCATGGGTCTATTGCTGCCTCGGGCACCTTATGGCCGTTCTGCTGTGAGTCTAGATTATCGAATGGGACGAAAAACTGATAGTGAATTGTAACTTTCAGGGCCACCTAATGACGATGGATCACTCAAATTGCGTCCCGATTCAATACATCGTCCTCCAGCACACTTGCCTCCATGGGTCTATTGCTGCCTCGGGCACCTTATGGCCGTTCTGCTGTGAGTCAAAGATTTTCGAATCGGACGAAAAACTGATAGTGAATTGTAACGTTCAGGGCCTCCTAATGACGATGGAACACTGAAATTGCATCCCGATTCAATACATCGTCCTCCAGCAGACTTGTCTTCATGGGTCTGTTGCTGCCTCGGGCACCTTATGGCTGTTCTGCTGTGAGTCAAAGATTTTCGAATCGGACGAAAAACTGATAGTGAATTGTAACATTCAGGGCCACCTAATGACGATGGATCACTCAAATTGCGTCCCGATTCAATACATCGTCCTCCAGCCGACTTGTCTCCATGGGTCTATTGCTGCCTCGGGCACCTTATGGCCGTTCTGCTGTGAGTCAAAGATTTTAGAATCGGACGAAAAACTGATAGTGAATTGTAACGTTCAGGGCCTCCTAATGACGATGGAACACTGAAATTGCATCCCGATTCAATACATCGTCCTCCAGCAGACTTGTCTTCATGGGTCTGTTGCTGCCTCGGGCACCTTATGGCTGTTCTGCCGTGAGTCAAAGATTTTCGAATCTGACGAAAAACTGATAGTGAATTGTAACATTCAGGGCCACCTAATGACGATGGATCACTCAAATTGCGTCCCGATTCAATACATCGTCCTCCAGCCGACTTGACTCCATGGGTCTATTGCTGCCTCGGGCACCTTATGGCCGTTCTGCTGTGAATCTAGATTATCGAATGGGACGTAAAACTGATAGTGAATTGTAACGTTCAGGGCCACCTAATGACGATGGATCACTCAAATTGCGTCCCGATTCAATACATCGTCCTCCAGCTGACTTGTCTCCATGGGTCTATTGCTGCCTCGGGCACCTTATGGCCGTTCTGCTGTGAGTCTAGATTATCGAATGGGACGAAAAACTGATAGTGAATTGTAACTTTCAGGGCCACCTAATGACGATGGATCACTCAAATTGCGTCCCGATTCAATACACCGTCCTCCAGCACACTTGTCTCCATGGGTCTATTGCTGCCTCGGGCACCTTATGGCCGTTCTGCTGTGAGTCAAAGATTTTCGAATCGGACGAAAAACTGATAGTGAATTGTAACGTTCAGGGCCTCCTAATGACGATGGAACACTGAAATTGCATCCCGATTCAATACATCGTCCTCCAGCAGACTTGTCTTCATGGGTCTGTTGCTGCCTCGGGCACCTTATGGCTGTTCTGCTGTGAGTCAAAGATTTTCGAATCGGACGAAAAACTGATAGTGAATTGTAACATTCAGGGCCACCTAATGACGATGGATCACTCAAATTGCGTCCCGATTCAATACATCGTCCTCCAGCCGACTTGTCTCCATGGGTCTATTGCTGCCTCGGGCACCTTATGGCCGTTCTGCTGTGAGTCAAAGATTTTAGAATCGGACGAAAAACTGATAGTGAATTGTAACGTTCAGGGCCTCCTAATGACGATGGAACACTGAAATTGCATCCCGATTCAATACATCGTCCTCCAGCAGACTTGTCTTCATGGGTCTGTTGCTGCCTCGGGCACCTTATGGCTGTTCTGCCGTGAGTCAAAGATTTTCGAATCTGACGAAAAACTGATAGTGAATTGTAACATTCAGGGCCACCTAATGACGATGGATCACTCAAATTGCGTCCCGATTCAATACATCGTCCTCCAGCCGACTTGACTCCATGGGTCTATTGCTGCCTCGGGCACCTTATGGCCGTTCTGCTGTGAGTCAACGATTTTCGAATCGGACGAGAAACTGATAGTGAATTGTAACGTTCAGGGCCACCTAATGACGATGGATCACTCAAATTGCGTCCCGATTCAATACATCGTCCTCCAGCTGACTTGTCTCCATGGGTCTATTGCTGCCTCGGGCACCTTATGGCCGTTCTGCTGTGAGTCTAGATTATCGAATGGGACGAAAAACTGATAGTGAATTGTAACTTTCAGGGCCACCTAATGACGATGGATCACTCAAATTGCGTCCCGATTCAATACACCGTCCTCCAGCACACTTGTCTCCATGGGTCTATTGCTGCCTCGGGCACCTTATGGCCGTTCTGCTGTGAGTCAAAGATTTTCGAATCGGACGAAAAACTGATAGTGAATTGTAACGTTCAGGGCCTCCTAATGACGATGGAACACTGAAATTGCATCCCGATTCAATACATCGTCCTCCAGCAGACTTGTCTTCATGGGTCTGTTGCTGCCTCGGGCACCTTATGGCTGTTCTGCTGTGAGTCAAAGATTTTCGAATCGGACGAAAAACTGATAGTGAATTGTAACATTCAGGGCCACCTAATGACGATGGATCACTCAAATTGCGTCCCGATTCAATACATCGTCCTCCAGCCGACTTGTCTCCATGGGTCTATTGCTGCCTCGGGCACCTTATGGCCGTTCTGCTGTGAGTCAAAGATTTTAGAATCGGACGAAAAACTGATAGTGAATTGTAACGTTCAGGGCCACCTAATGACGATGGATCACTCAAATTGCGTCCCGATTCAATACATCGTCCTCCAGCTGACTTGTCTCCATGGGTCTATTGCTGCCTCGGGCACCTTATGGCCGTTCTGCTGTGAGTCTAGATTATCGAATGGGACGAAAAACTGATAGTGAATTGTAACTTTCAGGGCCACCTAATGACGATGGATCACTCAAATTGCGTCCCGATTCAATACACCGTCCTCCAGCACACTTGTCTCCATGGGTCTATTGCTGCCTCGGGCACCTTATGGCCGTTCTGCTGTGAGTCAAAGATTTTCGAATCGGACGAAAAACTGATAGTGAATTGTAACGTTCAGGGCCTCCTAATGACGATGGAACACTGAAATTGCATCCCGATTCAATACATCGTCCTCCAGCAGACTTGTCTTCATGGGTCTGTTGCTGCCTCGGGCACCTTATGGCTGTTCTGCTGTGAGTCAAAGATTTTCGAATCGGACGAAAAACTGATAGTGAATTGTAACATTCAGGGCCACCTAATGACGATGGATCACTCAAATTGCGTCCCGATTCAATACATCGTCCTCCAGCCGACTTGTCTCCATGGGTCTATTGCTGCCTCGGGCACCTTATGGCCGTTCTGCTGTGAGTCAAAGATTTTAGAATCGGACGAAAAACTGATAGTGAATTGTAACGTTCAGGGCCTCCTAATGACGATGGAACACTGAAATTGCATCCCGATTCAATACATCGTCCTCCAGCAGACTTGTCTTCATGGGTCTGTTGCTGCCTCGGGCACCTTATGGCTGTTCTGCCGTGAGTCAAAGATTTTCGAATCTGACGAAAAACTGATAGTGAATTGTAACATTCAGGGCCACCTAATGACGATGGATCACTCAAATTGCGTCCCGATTCAATACATCGTCCTCCAGCCGACTTGACTCCATGGGTCTATTGCTGCCTCGGGCACCTTATGGCCGTTCTGCTGTGAATCTAGATTATCGAATGGGACGTAAAACTGATAGTGAATTGTAACGTTCAGGGCCACCTAATGACGATGGATCACTCAAATTGCGTCCCGATTCAATACATCGTCCTCCAGCAGACTTGTCTCCATGGGTCTATTGCTGCCTCGGGCACCTTATGGCAGGCCTGCTGTGAATCAAAGATTTTCGAATCGGACGAAAAACTGATAGTGAATTGTAACGTTCAGGGCCTCCTAATGACGATGGAACACTCAAATTGCGTCCCGATTCAATACATCGTCCTCCAGCAGATTTGTCTCCATGCGTCTATTGCTGCCTCGGGCACCTTATGGCCGTTCTGCTGTGAGTCAACGATTTTCGAATCGGACGAGAAACGGATAGTGAATTGTAACTTTCAGGGCCACCTAATGACGATGGATCACTCAAATTGCGTCCCGATTCAATACATCGTCCTCCAGCCGAGTGTACTCCATGGGTCTATTGCTGCCTCGGGCACCTTATGGCCGTTCTGCTGTGAATCTAGATTATCGAATGGGACGAAAAACTGATAGTGAATTGTAACGTTCAGGGCCACCTAATGACGATGGATCACTCAAATAGCGTCCCGATTCAATACATCGTCCCCAGCCGACTTGTCTCCTTGGGTCTATTGCTGCCTCGGGCACCTTATGGCCGTTCTGCTGTGAGTCTAGATTATCGAATGGGACGAAAAACTGATAGTGAATTGTAACGTTCAGGGCCACATAATGACGATGGATCACACAAATTGCGTCCTGATTCAATACATCGTCCTCCAGCAGACTTGTTTCCATGGGTCGATTGCTGCCTCGGGCACCTAATGGCCGTTCTGCTGTGAGTCAAAGATTTTCGAATCGGACGAAAAACTGATAGTGAATTGTAACGTTCAGGGCCACATAATGACGATGGATCACACAAATTGCGTCCTGATTCAATACATCGTCCTCCAGCAGACTTGACTTCATGGGTCTATTGCTGCCTCGGGCACCTTATGGCCGTTCTGCTGTGAATCTAGATTATCGAATGGGACGAAAAACTGATAGTGAATTGTAACGTTCAGGGCCTCCTAATGACGATGGATCACTCAAATTGCGTCCCGATTCAATACATCGTCCTCCAGCCGACTTGACTCCATGGGTCTATTGCTGCCTCGGGCACCTTATGGCCGTTCTGCTGTGAGTCAAAGATTTTCGAATCGGACGAAAAACTGATAGTGAATTGTAACATTCAGGGCCACCTAATGACGATGGACCACACTAATTGCGTCCCGATTCAATACATCGTACTCCAGCCGACTTGACTCCATGGGTCTATTGCTGCCTCGGGCACCTTATGGCCGTTCTGCTGTGAGTCTAGATTATCGAATGGGACGAAAAACTGATAGTGAATTGTAACTTTCAGGGCCACCTAATGACGATGGATCACTCAAATTGCGTCCCGATTCAATACATCGTCCACCAGCACACTTGTCTCCATGGGTCTATTGCTGCCTCGGGCACCTTATGGCCGTTCTGCTGTGAGTCAAAGATTTTCGAATCGGACGAAAAACTGATAGTGAATTGTAACGTTCAGGGCCTCCTAATGACGATGGAACACTGAAATTGCATCCCGATTCAATACATCGTCCTCCAGCAGACTTGTATTCATGGGTCTGTTGCTGCCTAGGGCACCTTATGGCTGTTCTGCTGTGAGTCAAAGATTTTCGAATCGGACGAAAAACTGATAGTGAATTGTAACATTCAGGGCCACCTAATGACGATGGATCACTCAAATTGCGTCCCGATTCAATACATCGTCCTCCAGCCGACTTGTCTCCATGGGTCTATTGCTGCCTCGGGCACCTTATGGCCGTTCTGCTGTGAGTCTAGATTATCGAATGGGACGAAAAACTGATAGTGAATTGTAACTTTCAGGGCCACCTAATGACGATGGATCACTCAAATTGCGTCCCGATTCAATACATCGTCCTCCAGCACACTTGTCTCCATGGGTCTATTGCTGCCTCGGGCACCTTATGGCCGTTCTGCTGTGAGTCAAAGATTTTCGAATCGGACGAAAAACTGATAGTGAATTGTAACGTTCAAGGCCTCCTAATGACGATGGAACACTGAAATTGCATCCCGATTCAATACATCGTCCTCCAGCAGACTTGTCTTCATGGGTCTGTTGCTGCCTCGGGCACCTTATGGCTGTTCTGCTGTGAGTCAAAGATTTTCGAATCGGACGAAAAACTGATAGTGAATTGTAACATTCAGGGCCACCTAATGACGATGGATCACTCAAATTGCGTCCCGATTCAATACATCGTCCTCCAGCCGACTTGTCTCCATGGGTCTATTGCTGCCTCGGGCACCTTATGGCCGTTCTGCTGTGAGTCAAAGATTTTCGAATCGGACGAAAAACTGATAGTGAATTGTAACGTTCAGGGCCTCCTAATGACGATGGAACACTGAAATTGCATCCCGATTCAATACATCGTCCTCCAGCAGACTTGTCTTCATGGGTCTGTTGCTGCCTCGGGCACCTTATGGCCGTTCTGCTGTGAATCTAGATTATCGAATGGGACGAAAAACTGATAGTGAATTGTAACGTTCAGGGCCACCTAATGACGATGGATCACTCAAATTGCGTCCCGATTCAATACATCGTCCTCCAGCCGACGTGACTCCATGGGTCTGTTGCTGCCTCGGGCACCTTATGGCCGTTCTGCTGTGAGTCTAGATTATCTAATGGGACGAAAAACTGATAGTAAATTGTAACGTTCAGGGCCACCTAATGACGATGGATCACTCAAATTGCGTCCCGATTCAATACATCGTCCTCCAGCCGACTTGACTCCATGGGTCTATTGCTGCCTCGGGCACCTTATGGCCGTTCTGCTGTGAGTCAAGATTATCGAATGGGATGAGAAACTGATAGTGAATTGTAACGTTCAGGGCCACCTAATGACGATGGATCACTCAAATTGCGTCCCGATTCAATACATCGTCCTCCAGTTGACTTGACTCCATGGGTCTATTGCTGCCTCGGGCACCTTATGGCCGTTCTGCTGTGAGTCTAGATTATCGAATGGGAAGAAAAACTGATAGTGAATTGTAACGTTCAGGGCCACCTAATGACGATGGATCACTCGAATTGCGTCCCGATTCAATACATCGTCCTCCAGCAGACTTGTCTCCATGGGTCGATTGCTGCCTCGGGCACCTAATGGCCGTTCTGCTGTGAGTCAAAGATTTTCGAATCGGACGAAAAACTGATAGTGAATTGTAACATTCAGGGCGACCTAATGATGATGGACCACACAAATTGCGTCCCGATTCAATACATCGTCCTCCAGCCGAGTTGACTCCATGGGTCTATTGCTGCCTCGGGCAACTTATGGCCGTTCTGCTGTGAATCTAGATTATCGAATGGGACGAAAAACTGATAGTGAATTGTAACGTTCAGGGCCACCTAATGACGATGGATCACTCAAATTGCGTCCCGATTCAATACATCGTCCTCCAGCCGACGTGACTCCATGGGTCTATTGCTGCCTCGGGCACCTTATGGCCGTTCTGCTGTGAGTCTAGATTATCGAATGGGACGAAAAACTGATAGTGAATTGTAACGTTCAGGGCCACCTATTGACGATGGATCACTCAAATTGCGTCCCGATTCAATACATCGTCCTCCAGCCGACTTGACTCCATGGGTCTATTGCTGCCTCGGGCACCTTATGGCCGTTCTGCTGTGAGTCTAGATTATCGAATGGGATGAAAAACTGATAGTGAATTGTAACGTTCAGGGCCACCTAATGACGATGGATCACTCAAATTGCGTCCCGATTCAATACATCGTCCTCCAGTTGACTTGACTCCATGGGTCTATTGCTGCCTCGGCACCTTATCGCAGGCCTGCTGTGACTCAAAGATTTTCGAATCGGACGAAAAACTGATAGTGAATTGTAACGTTCAGGGCCTCCTAATGACGATGGAACACTCAAATTGCGTCCCGATTCAATACATCGTCCTCCAGAAGACTTGTCTCCATGCGACTATTGCTGCCTCGGGCACCTTATGGCCGTTCTGCTGTGAGTCAAAGATTTTCGAATCGGACGAAAGACTGATAGTGAATTGTAACGTCCAGGGCCACCTAATGACGATGGATCACTCAAATTGCGTCCCGATTCAATACATCGTCCTCCAGCCGACTTGACTCCATGTGTCTATTGCTGCCTCGGGCACCTAATGGCCGTTCTGCTGTGAGTCAAAGATTTTCGAATCGGACGAAAGACTGATAGTGAATTGTAACATTCAGGGCCACCTAATGACGATGGACCACGCAAATTGCGTCCCGATTCAATACATCGTCCTCCAGCCGAGTTGACTCCATGGGTCTATTGCTGCCTCGGGCACCTTATGGCCGTTCTGCTGTGAATCTAGATTATCGAATGGGACGAGAAACTGATAGTGAATTGTAACGTTCAGGGCCACCTAATGACGATGGATCACTCAAATTGAGTCCCGATTCAATACATCGTCCCCAGCCGACTTGTCTCCATGGGTCTATTGCTGCCTCGGGCACCTTATGGCCGTTCTGCTGTGAGTCTAGATTATCGAATGGGACGAAAAACTGATAGTGAATTGTAACGTTCAGGGCCACCTAATGACGATGGGTCACTCACATTGCGTCCTGATTCAATACATCGTCCTCCAGCAGACTTGACTTCATGGGTCTATTGCTGCCTCGGGCACCTTATGGCCGTTCTGCTGTGAGTCAAAGATTTTCGAATCGGACGAGAAACTGATAGTGAATTGTAAGTTTCAGGGCCACCTAATGACGATGGATCACTCAAATTGCGTCCCGATGCAATACATCGTCCTCCAGCAGACTTGTCTCCATGGGTAGATTGCTGCCTCGGGCACCTTATGGCCGTTCTGCTGTGAGTCAAAGATTTTCGAATCGGACGAAAAACTGATAGTGATTTGTAACATTCAGGGCCACCTAATGACGATGGACCATACAAATTGCGTCCCGATTCAGTACATCGTCCACTAGCCGACTTGACTCCATGGGACTATTGCTGCCTCGGGCACCTTATGGCCGTTCTGCTGTGAGTCTAGATTATCGAATGGGATGAGAAACTGATAGTGAATTGTAACGTTCAGGGCCACCTAATGACGATGGATCACTCAAATTGCGTCCCGATTCAATACATCGTCCTCCAGTTGACTTGACTCCATGGGTCTATTGCTGCCTCGGGCACCTTATGGCCGTTCTGCTGTGAGTCTAGATTATCGAATGGGAAGAAAAACTGATAGTGAATTGTAACGTTCAGGGCCACCTAATGACGATGGATCACTCAAATTGCGTCCCGATTCAATACATCGTCCTCCAGCAGACTTGTCTCCATGGGTCGATTGCTGCCTCGGGCACCTAATGGCCGTTCTGCTGTGAGTCAAAGATTTTCGAATCGGACGAAAGACTGATAGTGAATTGTAACGTTCAGGGCCACCTAATGACGATCGATCACTCAAATTGCGTCCCGATTCAATACATCGTCCTCCAGCCGACTTGACTCCATGGGTCTATTGCTGCCTCGGGCACCTTATGGCCGTTCTGCTGTGAGTCTAGATTATCGAATGGGATGAGAAACTGATAGTGAATTGTAACGTTCAGGGCCACCTAATGACGATGGATCACTCAAATTGCGTCCCGATTCAATACTTCGTCCTCCAGTTGACTTGACTCCATGGGTCTATTGCTGCCTCGGGCACCTTATGGCCGTTCTGCTGTGAGTCTAGATTATCGAATGGGAAGAAAAACTGATAGTGAATTGTAACGTTCAGGGCCACCTAATGACGATGGATCACTCAAATTGCGTCCCGATTCAATACATCGTCCTCCAGCAGACTTGTCTCCATGGGTCGATTGCTGCCTCGGGCACCTAATGGCCGTTCTGCTGTGAGTCAAAGATTTTCGAATCGGACGAAAAACTGATAGTGAATTGTAACATTCAGGGCGACCTAATGACGATGGACCACGCAAATTGCGTCCCGATTCAATACATCGTCCTCCAGCCGAGTTGACTCCATGGGTCTATTGCTGCCTCGGGCACCTTATGGCCGTTCTGCTGTGAATCTAGTTTATCGAATGGGACGAAAAACTGATAGTGAATTGTAACGTTCAGGGCCACCTAATGACGATGGATCACTCAAATTGCGTCCCGATTCAATACATCGTCCTCCAGCAGACTTGTCTCCATGGGTCTATTGCTGCCTCGGCACCTTATGGCAGGCCTGCTGTGACTCAAAGATTTTCGAATCGGACGAAAAACTGATAGTGAATTGTAACGTTCAGGGCCTCCTAATGACGATGGAACACTCAAATTGCGTCCCGATTCAATACATCGTCCTCCAGCAGACTTGTCTCCATGCGACTATTGCTGCCTCGGGCACCTTATGGCCGTTCTACTGTGAGTCAAAGATTTTCGAATCGGACGAAAGACTGATAGTGAATTGTAACGTTCAGGGCCACCTAATGACGATGGATCACTCAAATTGCGTCCCGATTCAATACATCGTCCTCCAGCCGACTTGACTCCATGTGTCTATTGCTGCCTCGGGCACCTTATGTCCGTTCTGCTGTGAGTCTAGATTATCGAATGGGACGAAAAACTAATAGTTAATTGTAACGTTCAGGGCCTCCTAATGACGATGGATCACTCAAATTGCGTCCCGATTCAATACATCGTCCTCCAGCCGACTTGACTCCATGGGTCTATTGCTGCCTCGGGCACCTTATGGCCGTTCTGCTGTGATTCTAGATTATCGAATGGGACGAAAAACTGATAGTGAATTGTAACGTTCAGGGCCTCCTAATGACGATGGATCACTCAAATTGCGTCCCGATTCAATACATCGTCCTCCAGCAGACTTGTCTCCATGGGTCGATTGCTGCCCCGGGCACCTAATGGCCGTTCTGCTGTGAGTCAAAGATTTTCGAATCGGACGAAAAACTGATAGTGAATTGTAACATTCAGGGCCACCTAATGACGATGGACCACGCAAATTGCGTCCCGATTCAATACATCGTCCTCCAGCCGAGTTGACTCCATGGGTCTATTGCTGCCTCGGGCACCTTATGGCCGTTCTGCTGTGAATCTAGATTATCGAATGGGACGAAAAACTGATAGTGAATTGTAACGTTCAGGGCCACCTAATGACGATGGATCACTCAAATTGCGTCCCGATTCAATACATCGTCCTCCAGCCGACTTGACTCCATGGGTCTATTGCTGCCTCGGGCACCTTATGGCCGTTCTGCTGTGGGTCTAGATTATCGAATGGGATGAAAAACTGATAGTGAATTGTAACGTTCAGGGCCACCAAATGACGATGGATCACTCAAATTGCGTCCCGATTCAATACATCGTCCTCCAGTTGACTTGACCCCATGGGTCTATTGCTGCCTCGGCACCTTATCGCAGGCCTGCTGTGACTCAAAGATTTTCGAATCGGACGAAAAACTGATAGTGAATTGTAACGTTCAGGGCCTCCTAATGACGATGGAACACTCAAATTGCGTCCCGATTCAATACATCGTCCTCCAGAAGACTTGTCTCCATGCGACTATTGCTGCCTCGGGCACCTTATGGCCGTTCTGCTGTGAGTCAAAGATTTTCGAATCGGACGAAAGACTGATAGTGAATTGTAACGTCCAGGGCCACCTAATGACGATGGATCACTCAAATTGCGTCCCGATTCAATACATCGTCCTCCAGCCGACTTGACTCCATGTGTCTATTGCTGCCTCGGGCACCTAATGGCCGTTCTGCTGTGAGTCAAAGATTTTCGAATCGGACGAAAAACTGATAGTGAATTGTAACATTCAGGGCCACCTAATGACGATGGACCACGCAAATTGCGTCCCGATTCAATACATCGTCCTCCAGCCGAGTTGACTCCATGGGTCTATTGCTGCCTCGGGCACCTTATGGCCGTTCTGCTGTGAATCTAGATTATCGAATGGGACGAAAAACTGATAGTGAATTGTAACGTTCAGGGCCACCTAATGACGATGGATCACTCAAATTGAGTCCCGATTCAATACATCGTCCCCAGCCGACTTGTCTCCATGGGTCTATTGCTGCCTCGGGCACCTTATGGCCGTTCTGCTGTGAGTCTAGATTATCGAATGGGACGAAAAACTGATAGTGAATTGTAACGTTCAGGGCCACCTAATGACGATGGATCACTCACATTGCGTCCTGATTCAATACATCGTCCTCCAGCAGACTTGACTTCATGGGTCTATTGCTGCCTCGGGCACCTTATGGCCGTTCTGCTGTGAGTCAAAGATTTTCGAATCGGACGAGAAACTGATAGTGATTTGTAAGTTTCAGGGCCACCTAATGACGATGGATCACTCAAATTGCGTCCCGATGCAATACATCGTCCTCCAGCAGACTTGTCTCCATGGGTCGATTGCTGCCTCGGGCACCTTATGGCCGTTCTGCTGTGAGTCTAGATTATCGAATGGGATGAGTGATAGTGAATTGTAACGTTCAGGGCCACCTAATGACGATGGATCACTCAAATTGCGTCCCGATTCAATACATCGTCCTCCAGCCGACTTGACTCCATGTGTCTATTGCTGCCTCGGGCACCTTATGGCCGTTCTGCTGTGAGTCTAGATTATCGAATGGGACGAAAAACTAATAGTGAATTGTAACGTTCAGGGCCTCCTAATGACGATGGATCACTCAAATTGCGTCCCGATTCAATACATCGTCCTCCAGCCGACTTGACTCCATGGGTCTATTGCTGCCTCGGGCACCTTATGGCCGTTCTGCTGTGATTCTAGATTATCGAATGGGACGAAAAACTGATAGTGAATTGTAACGTTCAGGGCCTCCTAATGACGATGGATCACTCAAATTGCGTCCCGATTCAATACATCGTCCTCCAGCAGACTTGTCTCCATGGGTCGATTGCTGCCCCGGGCACCTAATGGCCGTTCTGCTGTGAGTCAAAGATTTTCGAATCGGACGAAAAACTGATAGTGAATTGTAACATTCAGGGCCACCTAATGACGATGGACCACGCAAATTGCGTCCCGATTTAATACATCGTCCTCCAGCCGAGTTGACTCCATGGGTCTATTGCTGCCTCGGGCACTTTATGGCCGTTCTGCTGTGAATCTAGATTATCGAATGGGACGAAAAACTGATAGTGAATTGTAACGTTCAGGGCCACCTAATGACGATGGATCACTTAAATTGCGTCCCGATTCAATACATCGTCCTCCAGCCGACGTGACTCCATGGGTCTATTGCTGCCTCGGGCACCTTATGGCCGTTCTGCTGTGAGTCTAGATTATCGAATGGGACGAAAAACTGATAGTGAATTGTAACGTTCAGGGCCACCTAATGACGATGGATCACTCAAATTGCGTCCCGATTCAATACATCGTCCTAGAGCCGACTTGACTCCATGGGTCTATTGCTGCCTCGGGCACCTTATGGCCGTTCTGCTGTGAGTCTAGATTATCGAATGGGATGAAAAACTGATAGTGAATTGTAACGTTCAGGGCCACCTAATGACGATGGATCACTCAAATTGCGTCCCGATTCAATACATCGTCCTCCAGTTGACTTGACTCCATGGGTCTATTGCTGCCTCGGCACCTTATGGCAGGCCTGCTGTGACTCAAAGATTTTCGAATCGGACGAAAAACTGATAGTGAATTGTAACGTTCAGGGCCTCTTAATGACGATGGAACACTCAAATTGCGTCCCGATTCAATACATCGTCCTCCAGAAGACTTGTCTCCATGCGACTATTGCTGCCTCGGGCACCTTATGGCCGTTCTGCTGTGAGTCAAAGATTTTCGAATCGGACGAAAGACTGATAGTGAATTGTAACGTTCAGGGCCACCTAATGACGATGGATCACTCAAATTGCGTCCCGATTCAATACATCGTCCTCCAGCCGACTTGACCCCATGTGTCTATTGCTGCCTCGGGCACCTAATGGCCGTTCTGCTGTGAGTCAAAGATTTTCGAATCGGACGAAAAACTGATAGTGAATTGTAACATTCAGGGCCACCTAATGACGATGGACCACGCAAATTGCGTCCCGATTCAATACATCGTCCTCCAGCCGAGTTGACTCCATGGGTCTATTGCTGCCTCGGGCACCTTATGATCGTTCTGCTGTGAATCTAGATTATCGAATGGGACGAAAAACTGATAGTGAATTGTAACGTTCAGGGCCACCTAATGACGATGGATCACTCAAATTGCGTCCCGATGCAATTCATCGTCCTCCAGCAGACTTGTCTCCATGGGTCGATTGCTGCCTCGGGCACCTTATGGCCGTTCTGCTGTGAGTCAAAGATTTTCGAATCGGACGAAAAACTGATAGTGATTTGTAACATTCAGGGCCACCTAATGACGATGGACTATACAAATTGCGTCCCGATTCAGTACATCGTCCACTAGCCGACTTGACTCCATGGGACTATTGCTGCCTCGGGCACCTTATGGCCTTTCTGCTGTGAGTCTAGATTATAGAATGGGATTAAAAACTGATAGTGAATTGTAACGTTCAGGGCCACCTAATGACGATGGATCACTCAAATTGCGTCCCGATTCAATACATCGTCCTCCAGCAGACTTGTCTCCATGGGTCGATTGCTGCCTCGGGCACCTAATGGCCGTTCTGCTGTGAGTCAAAGATTTTCGAATCGGACGAAAAACTGATAGTGAATTGTAACATTCAGGGCCACCTAATGACGATGGACCACGCAAATTGCGTCCCGATTCAATACATCGTCCTCCAGCCGACTTGACTCCATGGGTCTATTGCTGCCTCGGGCACCTTATGGCCGTTCTGCTGTGAGTCTAGATTGTCGAATGGGACGAAAAACTGATAGTGAATTGTAACGTTCAGGGCCACCTAATGACGATGGATCACTCAAATTGCGTCCCGATTCAATACATCGTCCTCCAGCAGACTTGTCTCCATGGGTCGATTGCTGCCTCGGGCACCTAATGGCCGTTCTGCTGTGAGTCAAAGATTTTCGAATCGGACGAAAAACTGATAGTGAATTGTAACATTCAGGGCCACCTAATGACGATGGACCACGCAAATTGCGTCCCGATTCAATACATCGTCCTCCAGCCGAGTTGACTCCATGGGTCTATTGCTGCCTCGGGCACCTTATGGCCGTTCTGCTGTGAATCTAGATTATCGAATGGGACGAAAAACTGATAGTGAATTGTAACGTTCAGGGCCACCTAATGACGATGGATTACTCTAATTGCGTCCGGATTCAATACATCGTCCTCCAGCAGACTTGTCTCCATGGGTCTATTGCTGCCTCGGGCACCTTATGGCAGGTCTGCTGTGACTCAAAGATTTTCGAATCGGACGAAAAACTGATAGTCAATTGTAACGTTCAGGGTCTCCTAATGACGATGGAACACTCAAATTGGGTCCCGATTCAATACATCGTCCTCCAGCAGACTTGTCTCCATGCGTCTATTGCTGCCCCGGGCACCTTATGGCCGTTCTGCTGTGAGTCAAAGATTTTCGAATCGGACGAAAGAGTGATAGTGAATTGTAACGTTCAGGGCCACCTAATGACGATGGATCACTCAAATTGCGTTCCGATTCAATACATCGTCCTCCAGCCGACTTGACTCCATGGGTCTATTGCTGCCTCGGGTACCTTATGGCCGTTCTGCTGTGAGTCTAGATTATCGAATGGGACAAAAAACTGATAGTGAATTGTAACGTTCAGTGATTCCTAATGACGATGGATCACTCAAATTGCGTCCCGATTCAATACATCGTCCTCCAGCAGACTTGTCTCCATGGGTCTATTGCTGCCTCGGGCACCTTATGGCCGTTCTGCTGTGAGTCTAGATTATCGAATGGGACGAAATACTAATAGTGAATTGTAACGCTCAGGGCCACCTAATGACGATGGATCTCTCAAATTGCGTCCCGATTCAATACATCGTCCTCCAGCCGACTTGACTCCATGTGTCTATTGCTGCCTCGGGCACCTTATGGCCGTTCTGCTGTGAGTCTAGATTATCGAATGGGACGAAAAACTGATAGTGAATTGTAACGTTCAGGGCCACCTAATGACGATGGATCACACAAATTGCGTCCCGATTCAATACATCGTCCTCCAGCCGACTTGACTCCATGGGTCTATTGCTGCCTCGGGCACCTTATGGCCGTTCTGCTGTGAATCTAGATTATCGAATGGGACGAAAAACTGATAGTGAATTGTAACGTTCAGGGCAACCTAATGACGATGGATCACTCAAATTGCGTCCCGATTCAATACATCGTCCCCAGCCGACTTGTCTCCATGGGTCTATTGCTGCCTCGGGCACCTTATGGCCGTTCTGCTGTGAGTCTAGATTATCGAATGGGACGAAAAACTGATAGTGAATTGTAACGTTCAGGGCCACCTAATGACGATGGATCACTCAAATTGCGTCCTAATTCAATACATCGTCCTCCAGCAGACTTGACTTCATGGGTCTATTGCTGCCTCGGGCACCTTATGGCCGTTCTGCTGTGAGTCAAAGATTTTCGAATCGGACGAGAAACTGATAGTGAATTGTAACTTTCAGGGCCACCTAATGACGATGGATCACTCAAATTGCGTCCCGATTCAATACATCGTCCTCCAGCCGACTTGACTCCATGTGTCTATTGCTGCCTCGGGCACCTTATGGCCGTTCTGCTGTGAGTCTAGATTATCGAATGGGACGAAAGACTGATAGTGAATTGTAACGTTCAGGGCCACCTAATGACGATGGATCACTCAAATTGCGTCCCGATTCAATACATCGTCCTCCAGCCGACTTGACTCCATGTGTCTATTGCTGCCTCGGGCACCTTATGGCCGTTCTGCTGTGAGTCTAGATTATCGAATGGGACGAAAAACTAATAGTGAATTGTAACGTTCAGGGCCTCCTAATGACGATGGATCACTCAAATTGCGTCCCGATTCAATGCATCGTCCTCCAGCCGACTTGACTCCATGGGTCTATTGCTGCCTCGGGCACCTTATGGCCGTTCTGCTGTGATTCTAGATTATCGAATGGGACGAAAAACTGATAGTGAATTGTAACGTTCAGGGCCTCCTAATGACGATGGATCACTCAAATTGCGTCCCGATTCAATACATCGTCCTCCAGCAGACTTGTCTCCATGGGTCGATTGCTGCCCCGGACACCTAATGGCCGTTCTGCTGTGAGTCAAAGATTTTCGAATCGGACGAGAAACTGATAGTGAATTGTAACATTCAGGGCCACCTAATGACGATGGACCACGCAAATTGCGTCCCGATTCAATACATCGTCCTCCAGCCGAGTTGACTCCATGGGTCTATTGCTGCCTCGGGCACCTTATGGCCGTTCTGCTGTGAATCTAGATTATCGAATGGGACGAAAAACTGATAGTGAATTGTAACGTTCAGGGCCACCTAATGACGATGGATCACTCAAATTGCGTCCCGATTCAATACATCGTCCTCCAGCCGACGTGACTGCATGGGTCTATTGCTGCCTCGGGCACCTTATGGCCGTTCTGCTGTGAGTCTAGATTATCGAATGGGACGAAAAACTGATAGTGAATTGTAACGTTCAGGGCCACCTAATGACGATGGATCACTCAAATTGCGTCCCGATTCAATACATCGTCCTCCAGCCGACTTGACTCCATGGGTCTATTGCTGCCTCGGGCACCTTATGGCCGTTCTGCTGTGAGTCTAGATTATCGAATGGGATGAAAAACTGATAGTGAATTGTAACGTTCAGGGCCACCTAATGACGATGGATCACTCAAATTGCGTCCCGATTCAATACATCGTCCTCCAGTTGACTTGACTCCATGGGTCTATTGCTGCCTCGGCACCTTATGGCAGGCCTGCTGTGACTCAAAGATTTTCGAATCGGACGAAAAACTGATAGTGAATTGTAACGTTCAGGGCCTCCTAATGACGATGGAACACTCAAATTGCGTCCCGATTCAATACATCGTCCTCCAGAAGACTTGTCTCCATGCGACTATTGCTGCCTCGGGCACCTTATGGCCGTTCTGCTGTGAGTCAAAGATTTTCGAATCGGACGAAAGACTGATAGTGAATTGTAACGTTCAGGGCCACCTAATGACGATGGATCACTCAAATTGCGTCCCGATTCAATACATCGTCCTCCAGCCGACTTGACTCCATGTGTCTATTGCTGCCTCGGGCACCTAATGGCCGTTCTGCTGTGAGTCAAAGATTTTCGAATCGGACGAAAAACTGATAGTGAATTGTAACATTCAGGGCCACCTAATGACGATGGACCACGCAAATTGCGTCCCGATTCAATACATCGTCCTCCAGCCGAGTTGACTCCATGGGTCTATTGCTGCCTCGGGCACCTTATGGCCGTTCTGCTGTGAATCTAGATTATCGAATGGGACGAAAAACTGCTAGTGAATTGTAACGTTCAGGGCCACCTAATGACGATGGATCACTCAAATTGAGTCCCGATTCAATACATCGTCCCCAGCCGACTCTTCTCCATGGGTCTATTGCTGCCTCGGGCACCTTATGGCCGTTCTGCAGTGAGTCTAGATTAGCGAATGGGACGAAAAACTGATAGTGAATTGTAACGTTCAGGGCCACCTAATGACGATGGATCACTCACATTGCGTCCTGATTCAATACATCGTCCTCCAGCAGACTTGTCTTCATGGGTCTATTGCTGCCTCGGGCACCTTATGGCCGTTCTGCTGTGAGTCAAGGATTTTCGAATCGGACGAGAAACTGATAGTGAATTGAAAGTTTCAGGGCCACCTAATGACGATGGATCACTCAAATTGCGTCCCGATGCAATACATCGTCCTCCAGCAGACTTGTCTCCATGGGTCGATTGCTGCCTCGGGCACCTTATGGCCGTTCTGCTGTGAGTCAAAGATTTTCGAATCGGACGAAAAACTGATAGTGAATTGTAACATTCAGGGCCACCTAATGACGATGGACCATACAAATTGCGTCCCGAATCAGTACATCGTCCACTAGCCGACTTGACTCCATGGGACTATTGCTGCCTCGGGCACCTTATGGCCTTTCTGCTGTGAGTCTAGATTATAGAATGGGATTAAAAACTGATAGTGAATTGTAACGTTCAGGGCCACCTAATGACGATGGATCACTCAAATTGCGTCCCGATTCAATACATCGTCCTCCAGCAGACTTGTCTCCATGGGTCGATTGCTGCCTCGGGCACCTTATGGCCGTTCTGCTGTGAGTCAAAGATTTTCGAATCGGACGAAAAACTGATAGTGAATTGTAACATTCAGGGCCACCTAATGACGATGGACCACGCAAATTGCGTCCCGATTCAATACATCGTCCTCCAGCCGACTTGACTCCATGGGTCTATTGCTGCCTCGGGCACCTTATGGCCGTTCTGCTGTGAGTCTAGATTGTCGAATGGGACGAAAAACTGATAGTGAATTGTAACGTTCAGGGCCACCTAATGACGATGGATCACTAAAATTGCGTCAAGATTCAATACATCGTCCTCCAGCAGACTTGTCTCCATGGGTCGATTGCTGCCTCGGGCACCTAATGGCCGTTCTGCTGTGAGTCAAAGATTTTCGAATCGAAAGAAAAACTGATAGTGAATTGTAACATTCAGGGCCACCTAATGACGATGGACCACGCAAATTGCGTCCCGATTCAATACATCGTCCTCCAGCCGAGTTGACTCCATGGGTCTTTTGCTGCCTCGGGCACCTTATGGCCGTTCTGCTGTGAATCTAGATTATCGAATGGGACGAAAAACTGATAGTGAATTGTAACGTTCAGGGCCACCTAATGACGATGGATCACTCAAATTGCGTCCCGATTCAATACATCGTCCTCCAGCAGACTTGTCTCCATGGGTCTATTGCTGCCTCGGGCACCTTATGGCAGGTCTGCTGTGACTCAAAGATTTTCGAATCGGACGAAAAACTGATAGTGAATTGTAACGTTCAGGGCCTCCTAATGACGATGGAACACTCAAATTGGGTCCCGATTCAATACATCGTCCTCCAGCAGACTTGTCTCCATGCGTCTATTGCTGCCTCGGGCACCTTATGGCCGTTCTGCTGTGAGTCAAAGATTTTCGAATCGGACGAAAGACTGATAGTGAATTGTAACGTTCAGGGCCACCTAATGACGATGGATCACTCAAATTGCGTCCCGATTCAATACATCGTCCTCCAGCCGACTTGACTCCATGTGTCTATTGCTGCCTCGGGCACCTTATGGCCGGTCTGCTGCGAGTCTAGATTATCGAATGGGACGAAAAACTGATAGTGAATTGTAACGTTCAGGGCCACCTAATGACGATGGATCACTCAAATTGCGTCCCGATTCAATACATCGTCCCCAGCCGACTTGTCACCATGGGTCTATTGCTGCCTCGGGCACCTTATGGCCGTTCTGCTGTGAGTCTAGATTATCGAATGGGACGAAAAACTGATAGTGAATTGTAACGTTCAGGGCCACCTAATGACGATGGACCACTCAAATTGCGTCCTGATTCAATACATCGTCCTCCAGCAGACTTTACTTCATGGGTCTATTGCTGCCTCGGGCACCTTATGGCCGTTCTGCTGTGAGTCAAAGATTTTCGAATCGGACGAGAAACTGATAGCGAATTGTAACTTTCAGGGCCACCTAATGACGATGGATCACTCAAATTGCGTCCCGATTCAATACATCGTCCTCCAGCAGACTTGTCTCCATGGGTCGATTGCTGCCTCGGGCACCGTATGGCCGTTCTGCTGTGAGTCAAGGATTTTCGAATCGGACGAAAAACAGATAGTGATTTGTAACATTCAGGGCCACCTAATGACGATGGACCACACAAATTGCGTCCCGATTCAGTACATCGTTTACTAGCCGACTTGACTCCATGGGACTATTGCTGCCTCGGGCACCTTATGGCCGTTCTGCTGTGAGTCTAGATTATCGAATGGGACGAAAAACTGATAGTGAATTGTAACGTTCAGGGCCTCCTAATGACGATGGATCACTCAAATTGCATCCCGATTCTATACATCGTCCTCCACCAGACTTGTCTCCATGGGTCGATTGCTGCCTCGGGCACCTAATGGCCGTTCTGCTGGGAGTCAAAGATTTTCGAATCGGACGAAAAACTGATAGTGAATTGTAACATTCAGGGCCACCTAATGACGATGGACCACGCAAATTGCGTCCTGATTCAATACATCGTCCTCCAGCCGAGTTGACTCCATGGGTCCATTGCTGCCTCGGGCACCTTATGGCCGTTCTGCTGTGAATCTAGATTATCGAATGGGACGAAAAACTGATAGTGAATTGTAACGTTCAGGGCCACCTAATGACGATGGATCACTCAAATTGCGTCCCGATTCAATACATCGTCCTCCAGCAGACTTGTCTCCATGGGTCTATTGCTGCCTCGGGCACCTTATGGCCGTTCTGCTGTGAGTCTAGATTATCGAATGGGACGAAAAACTGATAGTGAATTGTAACGTTCAGGGCCACCTAATGACGATGGATCACTCAAATTGCGTCCCGATTCAATACATCGTCCTCCAGCAGACTTGTCTCCATGGGTCGATTGCTGCCTCGGGCACCGTATGGCCGTTCTGCTGTGAGTCAAAGATTTTCGAATCGGACGAAAAACTGATAGTGATTTGTAACATTCAGGGCCACCTAATGACGATGGACCACACAAATTGCGTCCCGATTCAGTACATCGTCCACTAGCCGACTTGACTCCATGGGACTATTGCTGCCTCGGGCACCTTATGGCCGTTCTGCTGTGAATCTAGATTATCGAATGGGACGAAAAACTGATAGTGAATTGTAACGTTCAGGGCCTCCTAATGACGATGGAACACTCAAATTGCGTCCCGATTCAATACATCGTCCTCCAGCAGACTTGTCTCCATGCGTCTATTGCTGCCTCGGGCACCTTATGGCCGTTCTGCTGTGAGTCAAAGATTTTCGAATCGGACGAAAGACTGATAGTGAATTGTAACGTTCAGGGCCACCTAATGACGATGGATCACTCAAATTGCGTCCCGATTCAATACATCGTCCTCCAGCCGACTTGACTCCATGGGTCTATTGCTGCCTCGGGCACCTTATGGCCGTTCTGCTGTGAGTCTAGATTATCGAATGGGACGAAAAACTGATAGTGTATTGTAACGTTCAGGGCCTCCTAATGACGATGGATCACTCAAATTGCGTCCCGATTCAATACATCGTCCTCCAGCAGACTTGTCTCCATGGGTCGATTGCTGCCTCGGGCACCTAATGGCCGTTCTGCTGTGAGTCAAAGATTTCCGAATCGGACGAAAAACTGATAGTGAATTGTAACATTCAGGGCCACCTAATGACGATGGACCACGCAAATTGCGTCCCGATTCAATAAATCGTCCTCCAGCCGAGTTGACTCCATGGGTCTATTGCTGCCTCGGGCACCTTATGGCCGTTCTGCTGTGAATCTAGATTATCGAATGGGACGAAAAACTGATAGTGAATTGTAACGTTCAGGGCCACCTAATGTCGATGGATCACTCAAATTGCGTCCCGATTCAATACATCGTCCTCTAGCAGACTTGTCTCCATGGGTCTATTGCTGCCTCGGGCACCTTATGGCAGGCCAGCTGTGACTCAAAGATTTTCGAATCGGACGAAAAACTGATAGTGAATTGTAACGTTCAGGGCCTCCTAATGACGATGGAACACTCAAATTGCGTCCCGATTCAATACATCGTCCTCCAGCAGACTTGTCTCCATGCGTCTATTGCTGCGTCGCGCACCTTATGGCCGTTCTGCTGTGAGTCAAAGATTTTCGAATCGGACGAAAAACTGATAGTGAATTGTATCGTTCAGGGCCACATAATGACGATGGATCACTCAAATTGCGTCCCGATTCAATATATCGTCCTCCAGCAGAGTTGTTTCCATGGGTCTATTGTTGCCTCGGGCTTCTTATGGCCGTTCTGCTGTGAGTCAAAGATTTTCGAATCGGACGAAAAACTGATAGTGAATTGTAACTTTCAGGGCAACCTAATGACGATGGATCACTCAAATTGCGTCCCGATTCAATACATCGTCCTCCAGCCGACTTGTCTCCATGGGTCTATAGTTGCCGCTGGCACCTTATGGCCGTTCTGCTGTGAGTCAAAAATTTTCGAATCGGACGAAAAACTGATAGTAAATTGGAACGTTCAGGGCCTCCTAATGACGATGGAACACTCAAATTGCGTCCCGATTCAATACATCGTCCTCCAGCGGACTTGTCTCCATTGGTCTATTGCTGCCTCGGGCACCTAATGGCCGTTCTGCTGTGAGTCAAAGACTTTCGAATCGGACGAAAAACTGATAGTGAATTGTAACATTCAGAGGCCACCTAATGACGATGGACCACGCAAATTGCGTCGCGATTCAATACATCGTTCTCCAGCCGAGTTGACTCCATGGGTCTCTTGCTGCCTCGGGCACCTTATGGCCGTTCTGCTGTGAATCTAGATTATCGAATGGGACGAAAAACTGATAGTGAATTGTAACGTTCAGGGCCACCTAATGACGATGGATCACTCAAATTGCGTCCCGATTCAATACATCGTCCTCCAGCCGACTTGTCTCCATGGGTCTATTGCTGCCTCGGGCACCTTATGGCCGTTCTGCTGTGAGTCTAGATTATCGAATGGGACGAAAAACTGATAGTGAATTGTAACTTTCAGGGCCACCTAATGACGATGGATCACTCAAATTGCGTCCCGATTCAATACATCGTCCTCCAGGAGACTTGTCTCCATGGGTCGATTGCTGCCTCGGGCACCTTATGGCCGTTCTGCTGTGAGTCAAAGATTTTCGAATCGGACGAAAAACCTGATAGTGATTTGTAACATTCAGGGCCACCTAATGACGATGGTCCACACAAATTGCGTCCCGATTCAGTACATCGTCCACTAGCCGACTTGACTCCATGAGACTATTGCTGCCTCGGGCACCTTATGGCCGTTCTGCTGTGAGTCTAGATTATCGATTGGGATGAAAAACTGATAGTGAATTGTAACGTTCAGGGCCACCTAATGACGATGGATCACTCAAATTGCGTCCCGATTCAATACGTCGTCCTCCAGCAGACTTGTCTCCATGGGTCTATTGCTGCCTCGGGCACCTTATGGCAGTCCTGCTGTGACTCAAAGATTTTCGAATCGGACGAAAAACTGATAGTGAATTGTAACGTTCAGGGCCTCCTAATGACGATGGAACACTCAAATTGCGTCCCGATTCAATACATCGTCCTCCAGCAGACTTGTTCCATGGGTCTATTGCTGCCTCGGGCACCTTACGGCCGTTCTGCTGTGAGTCAAAGATTTTCGAATCGGACGAAAAACTGATAGTGAATTGTAACATTCAGGGCCACCTAATGACGATGGACCACACAAATTGCGTCACGATTCAGTACATCGTCCTCCAGCCGACCTGACTCCATGGGTCTATTGCTGCCTCGGGCACCTTATGGCCGTTCTGCTGTGAGTCTAGATTATCGAATGGGACGAAAAACTGATAGTGAATTGTAACGTTCATGGCCACCTAATGACGATGGATCACTCAAATTGCGTCCCGATTCAATACATCGTCCTCCAGCAGACTTGTCTCCATGGGTCTATTGCTGCCTCGGGCACCTTATGGCCGTTCTGCTGTGAGTCAAAGATTTTCGAATCGGACGAAAAACTGATAGTGAATTGTAACTTTCAGGGCCACCTAATGACGATGGATCACTCAAATTGCGTCCCGATTCAATACATCGTCAACCAGCCGACTTGTCTCCATGGGTCTATTGCTGCCTCGGGCACCTTATGGCCGTTCTGCTGTGAGTCAAAGATTTTCCAATCGGACGAAAAACTGATAGTGAATTGTAACGTTCAGGGCCTCCTAATGACGATGGAACACTCAAATTGCGTCCCGATTCAATACATCGTCCTCCAGCAGACTTGTCTCCATGCGTCTATTGCTGCCTCGGGCACCTTATGGCCGTTCTGCTGTGAGTCAAAGATTTTCGAATCGGAAGAAAATCTGATAGTGAATTGTAACTTTCAGGGCCTCCTAATGACGATGGAACACTCAAATTGCGTCCCGATTCAATACATCGTCCTCCAGCAGACTTGTCTCCATGGGTCTATTGCTGCCTCGGGCACCTTATGGCCGTTCTGCTGTGAGTCAAAGATTTTCGAATCGGACGAAAAGCTGATAGTGAATTATAACGTTCAGGGCCACCTAATGACGATGGATCACTCAAATTGCGTCCCGATTCAATACATCGTCCTCCAGCCGACATGTCTCCATGGGTCTATTGCTGCCTTGGCACCTTATGGCCGTTCTGCTGTGAGTCAAAGATTTTCGAATCGGACGAAAAACTGATAGTGAATTGTAACGTTCAGGGCCTCCTAATGACGATGGATCATTCAAATTGCGTCCCGATTCAATACATTGTCCTCCAGCAGAATGTCTCCATGGGTCTATTGCAGCCTCGGGCACCTTATGGCCGTTCAGCTGTGAGTCAAAGATTTTCGAATCGGACGAAAAACTGATAGTGATTTGTAACATTCAGGGCCACCTAATGACGATGGACCACACAAATTGCGTCCCGATTCAGTACATCGTCCACTAGCCGACTTGACTCCATGGGACTATTGCTGCCTCGGGCACCTTATGGCCGTTCTGCTGTGAGTCTAGATTATCGAATGGGATGAAAAACTGATAGTGAATTGTAACGTTCAGGGCCACCTAATGACGATGGATCACTCAAATTGCGTCCCGATTCAATACATCGTCCTCCAGCAGACTTGTCTCCATGGGTCTATTGCTGCCTCGGGCACCTTATGGCAGTCCCGCTGTGACTCAAAGATTTTCGAATCGGACGAAAAACAGATAGTGAATTGTAACGTTCAGGGCCTCCTAATGACGATGGAACACTCAAATTGCGTCCCGATTCAATACATCGTCCTCCAGCAGACTAGTCTCCATGGGTCTATTGCAGCCTCGGGCACCTTACGGCCGTTCTGCTGTGAGTCAAAGATTTTCGAATCGGACGAAAAACTGATAGTAAATTGTAACATTCAGGGCCACCTAATGACGATGGACCACACAAATTGCGTCCCGATTCAGTACATCGTCCTCCAGCCGACCTGACTCCATGGGTCTATTGCTGCCTCGGGCACCTTATGGCCGTTCTGCTGTGAGTCTAGATTATCGAATGGGAAGAAAAACTGATAGTGAATTGTAACGTTCATGGCCACCTAATGACGATGGATCACTCAAATTGCGTCCCGATTCAATACATCGTCCTCCAGCAGACTTGTCTCCATGGGTCTATTGCTGCCTCGGGCACCTTATGGCCGTTCTGCTCTGAGTCAAAGATTTTCGAATCGGACGAAAAACTGATAGTGAATTGTAACTTTCAGGGCCACCTAATGACGATGGATCACTCAAATTGCGTCCCGATTCAATACATCGTCCACCAGCCGACTTGTCTCCATGGGTCCATTGCTGCCTCGGGCACCTTACGGCCGTTCTGCTGTGAGTCAAAGATTTTCGAATCGGACGAAAAACTGATAGTGAATTGTAACGTTCAGGGCCTCCTAATGACGATGGAACACTCAAATTGCATCCCGATTCAATACATAGTCCTCCAGCAGACTTGTCTCCATGGGTCTATTGCTGCCTCGGGCACCTTATAGCCGTTCTGCTGTGAGTCAAAGGTTTTCGAATCGGACGAAAAACTGATAGTGAATTGTAACGTTCAGGGCCACCTAATGACGATGGATCACTCAAATTGCGTCCCGATTCAATACATCGTCCTCCAGCCGACATGTCTCCATGGGTCTATTGCTGCCTTGGCACCTTATGGCCGTTCTGCTGTGAGTCAAAGATTTTCGAATCGGACGAAAAACTGATAGTGAATTGTAACGTTCAGGGCCTCCTAATGACGATGGATCATTCAAATTGCGTCCCGATTCAATACATTGTCCTCCAGCAGACTGTCTCCATGGGTCTATTGCAGCCTCGGGCACCTTATGGCCGTTCAGCTGTGACTCAAAGATTTTCGAATCGGACGAAAAACTGATAGTGAATTGTAACGTTCAGGGCCTCCTAATGACGATGGAACACTCAAATTGCGTCCCGATTCAATACATCGTCCTCCAGCCGACTTGTCTCCATGGGTCTATTGCTACCTCGGGCACCTTATGGCCGTTCTGCTGTGAGTCAAAGATTTTCGAATCGGACGAAAAACTGATAGTGAATTGTAACTTTCAGGGCCACCTAATGACGATGGATCACTCAAATTGCGTCCCGATTAATTACATCGTCCTCCAGCCGACTTGTCTCCATGGGTCTATTGCTGCCTCGGGCACCTTATGGCCGTTCTGCTGTGAGTCAAAGATTTTCGAATCGGACGAAAAACTGATAGTGAATTGTAACGTTCAGGGCCTCCTAATGACGATGGAACACTAAAATTGCGTCCCGATTCAATACATCGTCCTCCAGCCGACTTGACTCCATGGGTCTATTGCTGCCTCGGGCACCTTATGGCCGTTCTGCTGTGAGTCTAGATTATCGAATGGGACGAAAAACTGATAGTGAATTGTAACGTTCAGGGCCTCCTAATTACGATGGATCACTCAAATTGCGTCCCGATTAAATACATCGTCCTCCAGCCGACTTGACTCCATGGGTCTATTGCTGCCTCGGGCACCTTATGGCCGTTCTGCTGTGAGTCAAAGATTTTCGAATCGGACGAAAAACTGATAGTGATTTGTAACATTCAGGGCCACCTAATGACGATGGACCACACAAATTGTGTCCCGATTCAGGACATCGTCCACTAGCCGACTTGACTCCAAGGGACTATTGCTGCCTCGGGCACCTTATGGCCGTTCTGCTGTGAGTCTAGATTATAGATTGGGATGAAAAAGTGATAGTGAATTGTAACGTTCAGGGCCACCTAATGACGATGGATCACTCAAATTGCGTCCCGATTCAATACATCGTCCTCCAGCAGACTTGTCTCCATGGGTCTATTGCTGCCTCGGGCACCTTATGGCAGGCCTGCTGTGACTCAAAGATTTTCGAATCGGACGAAAAACTGATAGTGAATTGTAACGTTCAGGGCCTCCTAATGACGATGGAACACTCAAATTGCGTCCTGATTCAATACATCGTCCTCCAGCAGACTTGTCTCCATGCGTCTATTGCTGCCTCGGGCACCTTATGGCCGTTCTGCTGTGAGTCTAGATTATCGAATGGGACGAAAAACTGATAGTGAATTGTAACGTTCAGGGCCACCTAACGACGATGGATCACTCAAATTGCGTCCCGATTCAATACATCGTCCTCCAGCCGACTTGACTCCATGGGTCTATTGCTGCCTCGGGCACCTTATGGCCGTTCTGCTGTGAGTCTAGATTATCGAATGGGACGAAAAACTGATAGTGAATTGTAACGTTCAGGGCCTCCTAATGACGATGGATCACTCAAAATGCGTCCCGATTCAATACATCGTCCTCCAGCCGACTTGACTCCATGGGTCTATTGCTGCCTCGGGCACCTTATGGCCGTTCTGCTGTGAGTCTAGATTATCGAATGGGACGAAAAACTGATAGTGAATTGTAACGTTCAGGGCCTCCTAATGACGATGGATCACTCAAATTGCGTCCCGACTCAATACATCGTCCTCCAGCAGACTTGTCTCCATGGGTCGATTGCTGCCTCGGGCACCTAATGGCCGTTCTGCTGTGAGTCAAAGATTTTCGAATCGAACGAAAAACTGATAGTGATTTGTAACATTCAGGGTCACCTAATGACGATGGACCACACAAATTGCGTCCCGATTCAGTACATCGTCCACTAGCCGACTTGACTCCATGGGACTATTGCTGCCTCGGGCACCTTTTGGCCGTTCTGCTGTGAGTCTAGATTATAGAATGGGATGAAAAACTGATAGTGAATTGTAACGTTCAGGGCCACCTAATGACGATGGATCACTGAAATTGCGTCCCGATTCAATACATCGTCCTCCAGCAGACTTGTCTCCATGGGTCTATTGCTGCCTCGGGCACCTTATGGCAGGCCTGCTGTGACTCAAAGATTTTCGAATCGGACGAAAAACTGATAGTGAATTGTAACGTTCAGGGCCTCCTAATGACGATGTAACACTCAAATTGCGTCCCGATTCAATACATCGTCCTCCAGCAGACTTGTCTCCATGCGTCTATTGCTGCCTCGGGCACCTTATGGCCGTTCTGCTGTGAGTCAAAGATTTTCGAATCGGACGAAAAACTGATAGTGAATAGTAACGTTCAGGGCTTCCTAATCACGATGGATCACTCAAATTGCGTCCCGATTCAATACATCGTCCTCCAGCAGACTTGTCTCCATGGGTCTATTGCTGCCTCGGGCACCTTATGGCCGTTCTGCTGTGAGTCTAGATTATCGAATGGGACGAAAAACTGATAGTGAATTGTAACGTTCAGGGCCTCCTAATGACGATGGATCACTCAAATTGCGTCCCGATTCAATACATCGTCCTCCAGCCGACTTGACTCCATGGGTCTATTGCTGCCTCGGGCACCTTATGGCCGTTCTGCTGTGAGTCTAGATTATCGAATGGGACGAAAAACTGATAGTGAATTGTAACGTTCAGGGCCTCCTAATGACGAGGGATCACTCAAATTGCGTCTCGATTCAATACATCGTCCTCCAGCAGACTTGTCTCCATGGGTCGATTGCTGCCTCGGGCACCTAATGGCCGTTCTGCTGTGAGTCAAAGATTTTCGAATCGGACGAAAAATTGATAGTGAATTGTAACATTCAGGGCCACCTAATGACGATGGACCACGCAAATTGCGTCCCGATTCAATACATCGTCCTCCAGCCGAGTTGACTCCATGGGTCTATTGCTGCCTCGGGCACCTTATGGCCGTTCTGCTGTGAATCTAGATTATCGAATGGGACGAAAAACTGATAGCGAATTGTAACGTTCAGGGCCACCTAATGTCGATGGATCACTCAAATTGCGTCCCGATTCAATACATCGTCCTCCAGCAGACTTGTCTCCATGGGTCTATTTCTGCCTCGGGCACCTTATGGCCGTTCTGCTGTGAGTCAAAGATTTTCGAATCGGACGAAAAACTGATGGTGAATAGTAACGTTCAGGGCCACCAAATGACGATGGATCACTCAAATTGCGTCCCGATTCAATACGTCGTCCTCCAGCCGACCTGACTCCATGGGTCTATTGCCGCCTCGGGCACCTTATGGCCGTTCTGCTGTGAGTCTAGATTATCGAATGGGACAAAAAACTGATAGTGAATTGTAACGTTCAGGGCTTCCTAATGACGATGGATCACTCAAATTGCGTCCCGATTTAATACATCGTCCTCCAGCAGACTTGTCTCCATGGGTCTATTGCTGCCTCGGGCACCTTATGGCCGTTCTGCTGTGAGTCTAGATTATCGAATGGGACGAAAAACTGATATTGAATTGTAACGTTCAGGGCCACCTAATGACGATGGATCACTCAAATTGCGTCCCGATTCAATACATCGTCCTCCAGGAGACTTGTCTCCATGGGTCTATTGCTGCCTCGGGCACCTTATGGCCGTTCTGCTGTGAGTCTAGATTATCGAATGGGACGAAAAACTGATAGTGAATTGTAACGTTCAGGGCCACCTAATGACGATGGATCTCTCAAATTGCGTCCCGAATCAATGCATCGTCCTCCAGCCGACTTGACTCCATGGGTCTATTGCTGCCTCGGGCACCTTATGGCCGTTCTGCTGTGAGTCTAGATTATCGAATGGGACGAAAAACTGATAGTGAATTGTAACGTTCAGGGCCTCCTAATGACGATGGATCACTCAAATTGCGTCCCGATTCAATACATCGTCTCCAGCAGACTTGTCTCCATGGGTCGATTGCTGCCTCGGGCACCTAATGGCCGTTCTGCTGTGAGTCAAAGATTTTCGAATCGGACGAAAAACTGATAGTGATTTGTAACATTCAGGGTCACCTAATGACGATGGACCACACAAATTGCGTCCCGATTCAGTACATCGTCCACTAGCCGACTTGACTCCATGGGACTATTGCTGCCTCGGGCACCTTATGGCCGTTCTGCTGTGAGTCTAGATTATAGAATGGGATGAAAAACTGATAGTGAATTGTAACGTTCAGGGCCACCTAATGACGATGGATCACTGAAATTGCGTCCCGATTCAATACATCGTCCTCCAGCAGACTTGTCTCCATGGGTCTATTGCTGCCTCGGGCACCTTATGGCAGGCCTGCTGTGACTCAAAGATTTTCGAAAAACTGATAGTGAATTGTAACGTTCAGGGCCTCCTAATGACGATGTAACACTCAAATTGCGTCCCGATTCAATACATCGTCCTCCAGCAGACTTGTCTCCATGCGTCTATTGCTGCCTCGGGCACCTTATGGCCGTTCTGCTGTGAGTCAAAGATTTTCGAATCGGACAAAAAACTGATAGTGAATAGTAACGTTCAGGGCCACCTAATGACGATGGATCACTCAAATTGCGTCCCGATTCAATACATCGTCCTCCAGCCGACTTGACTCCATGGGTCTATTGCTGCCTCGGGCACCTTATGGCCGTTCTGCTGTGAGTCTAGATTATCGAATGGGACAAAAAACTGATAGTGAATTGTAACGTTCAGGGCTTCCTAATGACGATGGATCACTCAAATTGCGTCCCGATTCAATACATCGTCCTCCAGCAGACTTGTCTCCATGGGTCTATTGCTGCCTCGGGCACCTTATGGCCGTTCTGCTGTGAGTCTAGATTATCGAATGGGACGAAAAACTGATAGTGAATTGTAACGTTCAGGGCCACCTAATGACGATGGATCTCTCAAATTGCGTCCCGATTCAATACATCGTCCTCCAGCAGACTTGTCTCCATGGGTCGATTGCTGCCTCGGGCACCTAATGGCCGTTCTGCTGTGAGTCAAAGATTTTCGAATCGGACGAAAAATTGATAGTGAATTGTAACATTCAGGGCCACCTAATGACGATGGACCACGCAAATTGCGTCCCGATTCAATACATCGTCCTCCAGCCGAGTTGACTCCATGGGTCTATTGCTGCCTCGGGCACCTTATGGCCGTTCTGCTGTGAATCTAGATTATCGAATGGGACGAAAAACTGATAGCGAATTGTAACGTTCAGGGCCACCTAATGTCGATGGATCACTCAAATTGCGTCCCGATTCAATACATCGTATTCCAGCAGACTTGTCTCCATGCGTCTATTTCTGCCTCGGGCACCTTATGGCCGTTCTGCTGTGAGTCAAAGATTTTCGAATCGGACGAAAAACTGATGGTGAATAGTAACGTTCAGGGCCACCAAATGACGATGGATCACTCAAATTGCGTCCCGATTCAATACATCGTCCTCCAGCCGACCTGACTCCATGGGTCTATTGCCGCCTCGGGCACCTTATGGCCGTTCTGCTGTGAGTCTAGATTATCGAATGGGACAAAAAACTGATAGTGTATTGTAACGTTCAGGGCTTCCTAATGACGATGGATCACTCAAATTGCGTCCCGATTTAATACATCGTCCTCCAGCAGACTTGTCTCCATGGGTCTATTGCTGCCTCGGGCACCTTATGGCCGTTCTGCTGTGAGTCTAGATTATCGAATGGGACGAAAAGCTGATATTGAATTGTAACGTTCAGGGCCACCTAATGACGATAGATCACTCAAATTGCGTCCCGATTCAATACATCGTCCTCCAGGAGACTTGTCTCCATGGGTCTATTGCTGCCTCGGGCACCTTATGGCCGTTCTGCTGTGAGTCTAGATTATCGAATGGGACGAAAAACTGATAGTGAATTGTAACGTTCAGGGCCACCTAATGACGATGGATCTCTCAAATTGCGTCCCGATTCAATGCATCGTCCTCCAGCCGACTTGACTCCATGGGTCTATTGCTGCCTCGGGCACCTTATGGCCGTTCTGCTGTGAGTCTAGATTATCGAATGGGACGAAAAACTGATAGTGAATTGTAACGTTCAGGGCCTCCTAATGACGATGGATCACTCAAATTGCGTCCCGATTCAATACATCGTCTCCAGCAGACTTGTCTCCATGGGTCGATTGCTGCCTCGGGCACCTAATGGCCGTTCTGCTGTGAGTCAAAGATTTTCGAATCGGACGAAAAACTGATAGTGATTTGTAACATTCAGGGTCACCTAATGACGATGGACCACACAAATTGCGTCCCGATCAGTACATCGTCCACTAGCCGACTTGACTCCATGGGACTATTGCTGCCTCGGGCACCTTATGGCCGTTCTGCTGTGAGTCTAGATTATAGAATGGGATGAAAAACTGATAGTGAATTGTAACGTTCAGGGCCACCTAATGACGATGGATCACTGAAATTGCGTCCCGATTCAATACATCGTCCTCCAGCAGACTTGTCTCCATGGGTCTATTGCTGCCTCGGGCACCTTATGGCAGGCCTGCTGTGACTCAAAGATTTTCGAATCGGACGAAAAACTGATAGTGAATTGTAACGTTCAGGGCCTCCTAATGACGATGTAACACTCAAATTGCGTCCCGATTCAATACATCGTCCTCCAGCAGACTTGTCTCCATGCGTCTATTGCTGCCTCGGGCACCTTATGGCCGTTCTGCTGTGAGTCAAAGATTTTCGAATCGGACGAAAAACTGATAGTGAATAGTAACGTTCAGGGCCACCTAATGACGATGGATCACTCAAATTGCGTCCCGATTCAATACATCGTCCTCCAGCCGACTTGACTCCATGGGTCTATTGCTGCCTCGGGCACCTTATGGCCGTTCTGCTGTGAGTCTAGATTATCGAATGGGACAAAAAACTGATAGTGAATTGTAACGTTCAGGGCTTCCTAATGACGATGGATCACTCAAATTGCGTCCCGATTCAATACATCGTCCTCCAGCAGACTTGTCTCCATGGGTCTATTGCTGCCTCGGGCACCTTATGGCCGTTCTGCTGTGAGTCTAGATTATCGAATGGGACGAAAAACTGATATTGAATTGTAACGTTCAGGGCCACCTAATGACGATGGATCACTCAAATTGCGTCCCGATTCAATACATCGTCCTCCAGGAGACATGTCTCCATGGGTCTATTGCTGCCTCGGGCACCTTATGGCCGTTCTGCTGTGAGTCTAGATTATCGAATGGGACGAAAAACTGATAGTGAATTGTAACGTTCAGGGCCACCTAATGACGATGGATCTCTCAAATTGCGTCCCGATTCAATGCATCGTCCTCCAGCCGACTTGACTCCATGGGTCTATTGCTGCCTCGGGCACCTTATGGCCGTTCTGCTGTGAGTCTAGATTATCGAATGGGACGAAAAACTGATAGTGAATTGTAACGTTCAGGGCCTCCTAATGACGATGGATCACTCAAATTGCGTCCCGATTCAATACATCGTCTCCAGCAGACTTGTCTCCATGGGTCGATTGCTGCCTCGGGCACCTAATGGCCGTTCTGCTGTGAGTCAAAGATTTTCGAATCGGACGAAAAACTGATAGTGATTTGTAACATTCAGGGTCACCTAATGACGATGGACCACACAAATTGCGTCCCGATTCAGTACATCGTCCACTAGCCGACTTGACTCCATGGGACTATTGCTGCCTCGGGCACCTTATGGCAGGCCTGCTGTGACTCAAAGATTTTCGAATCGGACGAAAAACTGATAGTGAATTGTAACGTTCAGGGCCTCCTAATGACGATGTAACACTCAAATTGCGTCTTGATTCAATACATCGTCCTCCAGCAGACTTGTCTCCATGCGTCTATTGCTGCCTCGGGCACCTTATGGCCGTTCTGCTGTGAGTCAAAGATTTTCGAATCGGACGAAAAACTGATGGTGAATAGTAACGTTCAGGGCCACCAAATGACGATGGATCACTCAAATTGCTTCCCGATTCAATACATCGTCCTCCAGCCGACTTGACTCCATGGGTCTATTGCCGCCTCGGGCACCTTATGGCCGTTCTGCTGTGAGTCTAGATTATCGAATGGGACAAAAAACTGATAGTGAATTGTAACGTTCAGGGCTTCCTAATGACGATGGATCACTCAAATTGCGTCCCGATTCAATACATCGTCCTCCAGCAGACTTGTCTCCATGGGTCTATTGCTGCCTCGGGCACCTTATGGCCGTTCTGCTGTGAGTCTAGATTATCGAATGGGACGAAAAACTGATAGTGAATTGTAACGTTCAGGGCCACCTAATGACGATGGATCACTCAAATTGCGTCCCGATTCAATACATCGTCCTCCAGCGGACTTGTCTCCATGGGTCTATTGCTGCCTCGGGCACCTTATGGCCGTTCTGCTGTGAGTCTAGATTATCGAATGGGACGAAAAACTGATAGTGAATTGTAACGTTCAGGGCCACCTAATGACGATGGATCTCTCAAATTGCGTCCCGATTCAATGCATCGTCCTCCAGCCGACTTGACTCCATGGGTCTATTGCTGCCTCGGGCACCTTATGGCCGTTCTGCTGTGAGTCTAGATTATCGAATGGGACGAAAAACTGATAGTGAATTGTAACGTTCAGGGCCTCCTAATGACGATGGATCACTCAAATTGCGTCCCGATTCAATACATCGTCTCCAGCAGACTTGTCTCCATGGGTCGATTGCTGCCTCGGGCACCTAATGGCCGTTCTGCTGTGAGTCAAAGATTTTCGAATCGGACGAAAAACTGATAATGATTTGTAACATTCAGGGTCACCTAATGACGATGGACCACACAAATTGCGTCCCGATTCAGTACATCGTCCACTAGCCGACTTGACTCCATGGGACTATTGCTGATTCGGGCACCTTATGGCCGTTCTGTTGTGAGTCTAGATTATAGAATGGGATGAAAAACTGATAGTGAATTGTAACGTTCAGGGCCACCTAATGACGATGGATCACTGAAATTGCGTCCCGATTCAATACATCGTCCACCAGCAGACTTGTCTCCATGGGTCTATTGCTGCCTCGGGCACCTTATGGCAGGCCTGCTGTGACTCAAAGATTTTCGAATCGGACGAAAAACTGATAGTGAATTGTAAAGTTCAGGGCCTCCTAATGACGATGTAACACTCAAATTGCGTCCCGATTCAATACATCGTCCTCCAGCAGACTTGTCTCCATGCGTCTATTGCTGCCTCGGGCACCTTATGGCCGTTCTGCTGTGAGTCAAAGATTTTCGAATCGGACGATAAACTGATAGTGAATAGTAACGTTCAGGGCCACCTAATGACGATGGATCACTCAAATTGCGTCCCGATTCAATACATCGTCCTCCAGCCGACTTGACTCCATGGGTCTATTGCTGCCTCGGGCACCTTATGGCCGTTCTGCTGTGAGTCTAGATTATCGAATGGGACAAAAAACTGATAGTGAATTGTAACGTTCAGGGCTTCCTAATGACGATGGATCACTCAAATTGCGTCCCGATTCAATACATCGTCCTCCAGCAGACTTGTCTCCATGGGTCTATTGCTGCCTCGGGCACCTTATGGCCGTTCTGCTGTGAGTCTAGATTATCGAATGGGACGAAAAACTGATAGTAAATTGTAACGTTCAGGGCCACCTAATGACGATGGATCACTCAAATTGCGTCCCGATTCAATACATCGTCCTCCAGCAGACTTGTCTCCATGGGTCTATTGCTGCCTCGGGCACCTTATGGCCGTTCTGCTGTTAGTCTAGATTATCGAATGGGACGAAAAACTGATAGTGAATTGTAACGTTCAGGGCCACCTAATGACGATGGATCTCTCAAATTGCGTCCCGATTCAATACATCGTCCTCCAGCCGACTTGACTCCATGGGTCTATTGCTGCCTCGGGCACCTTATGGCCGTTCTGCTGTGAGTCTAGATTATCGAATGGGACGAAAAACTGATAGTGAATTGTAACGTTCAGGGCCTCCTAATGACGATGGATCACTCAAATTGCGTCCCGATTCAATACATCGTCCTCCAGCCGACTTGACTCCATGGGTCTATTGCTGCCTCGGGCACCTTATGGCTGTTCTGCTGTGAGTCTAGATTATCGAATGGGACGAAAAACTGATAGTGAATTGTAACGTTCAGGGCCTCCTAATGACGAGGGATCACTCAAATTGCGTCTCGATTCAATACATCGTCCTCCAGCAGACTTGTCTCCATGGGTCGATTGCTGCCTCGGGCACCTAATGGCCGTTCTGCTGTGAGTCAAAGATTTTCGAATCGGACGAAAAACTGATAGTGAATTGTAACATTCAGGGCCACCTAATGACGATGGACCACGCAAATTGCGTCCCGATTCAATACATCGTCCTCCAGCCGAGTTGACTCCATGGGTCTATTGCTGCCTCGGGCACCTTATGGCCGTTCTGCTGTGAATCTAGATTATCGAATGGGACGAAAAACTGATAGCGAATTGTAACGTTCAGGGCCACCTAATGTCGATGGATCACTCAAATTGCGTCCCGATTCAATACATCGTCCTCCAGCAGACTTGTCTCCATGCGTCTATTGCTGCCTCGGGCACCTTATGGCCGTTCTGCTGTGAGTCTAGATTATCGAATGGGACGAAAAACTGATAGTGAATTGTAACGTTCAGGGCCACCTAATGACGATGGATCACTCAAATTGCGTCCCGATTCAATACATCGTCCTCCAGCAGACTTGTCTCCATGGGTCTATTGCTGCCTCGGGCACCTTATGGCCGTTCTGCTGTGTGTCTAGATTATCGAATGGGACGAAAAACTGATAGTGAATTGTAACGTTCAGGGCCACCTAATGACGATGGATCTCTCAAATTGCGTCCCGATTCAATGCATCGTCCTCCAGCCGACTTGACTCCATGGGTCTATTGCTGCCTCGGGCACCTTATGGCCGTTCTGCTGTGAGTCTAGATTATCGAATGGGACGAAAAACTGATAGTGAATTGTAACGTTCAGGGCCACCTAATGACGATGGATCACTCAAATTGCGTCCCGATTCAATACATCGTCTCCAGCCGACTTGACTCCATGGGACTATTGCTGCCTCTGGCACCTTATGGCCGTTCTGCTGTGAGTCTAGATTATAGAATGGGATGAAAAACTGATAGTGAATTGTAACGTTCAGGGCCACCTAATGACGATGGATCACTCAAATTGCGTCCCGATTCAATACATCGTCCTCCAGCAGACTTGTCTCCATGGGTCTATTGCTGCCTCGGGCACCTTATGGCAGGCCTGCTGTGACTCAAAGATTTTCGAATCGGACGAAAAACTGATAGTGAATTGTAACGTTCAGGGCCTCCTAATGACGATGGAACACTCAAATTGCGTCCCGATTCAATACATCGTCCTCCAGCAGACTTGTCTCCATGCGTCTATTGCTGCCTCGGGCACCTTATGGCCGTTCTGCAGTGAGTCAAAGATTTTCGAATCGGACGAAAAACTGATATCGAATTGTAACGTTCAGGGCCACCTAATGACGATGGATCACTCAAATTGCGTCCCGATTCAATACATCGTCCTCCAGCCGACTTGACTCCATGGGTCTATTGCTGCCTCGGGCACCTTATGGCCGTTCTGCTGTGAGTCTAGATTATCGAACGGGACGAAAAACTGATAGTGAATTGTAACGTTCAGGGCCACCTAATGACGATGGATCACTCAAATTGCGTCCCGATTCAATACATCGTCCTCCAGCAGACTTGTCTCCATGGGTCTATTGCTGCCTCGGGCACCTTATGGCCGTTCTGCTGTGAGTCTAGATTATCGAAGGGGACGAAAAACTGATAGTGAATTGTAACGTTCAGGGCCACCTAATGACGATGGATCTCTCAAATTGCGTCCCGATTCAATGCATCGTCCTCCAGCCGACCTGACTCCATGGGTCTATTGCTGCCTCGGGCACCTTATGGCCGTTCTGCTGTGAGTCTAGATTATAGAATGGGATGAAAAACTGATAGTGAATTGTAACGTTCAGGGCCACCTAATGACGATGGATCACTGAAATTGCGTCCCGATTCAATACATCGTCCTCCAGCAGACTTGTCTCCATGGGTCTATTGCTGCCTCGGGCACCTTATGGCAGGCCTGCTGTGACTCAAAGATTTTCGAATCGGACGAAAAACTGATAGTGAATTGTAACGTTCAGGGCCTCCTAATGACGATGTAACACTCAAATTGCGTCCCGATCCAATACATCGTCCTCCAGCAGACTTGTCTCCATGCGTCTATTGCTGCCTCGGGCACCTTATGGCCGTTCTGCTGTGAGTCAAAGATTTTCGAATCGGACGAAAAACTGATAGTGAATAGTAACGTTCAGGGCCACCTAATGACGATGGATCACTCAAATTGCGTCCCGATTCAATACATCGTCCTCCAGCCGACTTGATTCCATGGGTCTATTGCTGCCTCGGGCACCTTATGGCCGTTCTGCTGTGAGTCTAGATTATCGAATGGGACAAAAAACTGATAGTGAATTGTAACGTTCAGGGCTTCCTAATGACGATGGATCACTCAAATTGCGTCCCGATTCAATACATCGTCCTCCAGCAGACTTGTCTCCATGGGTCTATTGCTGCCTCGGGCACCTTATGGCCGTTCTGCTGTGAGTCTAGATTATCGAATGGGACGAAAAACTGATATTGAATTGTAACGTTCAGGGCCACCTAATGACGATGGATCACTCAAATTGCGTCCCGATTCAATACATCGTCCTCCAGGAGACATGTCTCCATGGGTCTATTGCTGCCTCGGGCACCTTATGGCCGTTCTGCTGTGAGTCTAGATTATCGAATGGGACGAAAAACTGATAGTGAATTGTAACGTTCAGGGCCACCTAATGACGATGGATCTCTCAAATTGCGTCCCGATTCAATGCATCGTCCTCCAGCCGACTTGACTCCATGGGTCTATTGCTGCCTCGGGCACCTTATGGCCGTTCTGCTGTGAGTCTAGATTATCGAATGGGACGAAAAACTGATAGTGAATTGTAACGTTCAGGGCCTCCTAATGACGATGGATCACTCAAATTGCGTCCCGATTCAATACATCGTCTCCAGCAGACTTGTCTCCATGGGTCGATTGCTGCCTCGGGCACCTAATGGCCGTTCTGCTGTGAGTCAAAGATTTTCGAATCGGACGAAAAACTGATAGTGATTTGTAACATTCAGGGTCACCTAATGACGATGGACCACACAAATTGCGTCCCGATTCAGTACATCGTCCACTAGCCGACTTGACTCCATGGGACTATTGCTGCCTCGGGCACCTTATGGCCGTTCTGCTGTGAGTCTAGATTATAGAATGGGATGAAAAACTGATAGTGAATTGTAACGTTCAGGGCCACCTAATGACGATGGATCACTGAAATTGCGTCCCGATTCAATACATCGTCCTCCAGCAGACTTGTCTCCATGGGTCTATTGCTGCCTCGGGCACCTTATGGCAGGCCTGCTGTGACTCAAAGATTTTCGAATCGGACGAAAAACTGATAGTGAATTGTAACGTTCAGGGCCTCCTAATGACGATGTAACACTCAAATTGCGTCTTGATTCAATACATCGTCCTCCAGCAGACTTGTCTCCATGCGTCTATTGCTGCCTCGGGCACCTTATGGCCGTTCTGCTGTGAGTCAAAGATTTTCGAATCGGACGAAAAACTGATGGTGAATAGTAACGTTCAGGGCCACCAAATGACGATGGATCACTCAAATTGCTTCCCGATTCAATACATCGTCCTCCAGCCGACTTGACTCCATGGGTCTATTGCCGCCTCGGGCACCTTATGGCCGTTCTGCTGTGAGTCTAGATTATCGAATGGGACAAAAAACTGATAGTGAATTGTAACGTTCAGGGCTTCCTAATGACGATGGATCACTCAAATTGCGTCCCGATTCAATACATCGTCCTCCAGCAGACTTGTCTCCATGGGTCTATTGCTGCCTCGGGCACCTTATGGCCGTTCTGCTGTGAGTCTAGATTATCGAATGGGACGAAATACTGATAGTGAATTGTAACGTTCAGGGCCACCTAATGACGATGGATCACTCAAATTGCGTCCCGATTCAATACATCGTCCTCCAGCGGACTTGTCTCCATGGGTCTATTGCTGCCTCGGGCACCTTATGGCCGTTCTGCTGTGAGTCTAGATTATCGAATGGGACGAAAAACTGATAGTGAATTGTAACGTTCAGGGCCACCTAATGACGATGGATCTCTCAAATTGCGTCCCGATTCAATGCATCGTCCTCCAGCCGACTTGACTCCATGGGTCTATTGCTGCCTCGGGCACCTTATGGCCGTTCTGCTGTGAGTCTAGATTATCGAATGGGACGAAAAACTGATAGTGAATTGTAACGTTCAGGGCCTCCTAATGACGATGGATCACTCAAATTGCGTCCCGATTCAATACATCGTCTCCAGCAGACTTGTCTCCATGGGTCGATTGCTGCCTCGGGCACCTAATGGCCGTTCTGCTGTGAGTCAAAGATTTTCGAATCGGACGAAAAACTGATAATGATTTGTAACATTCAGGGTCACCTAATGACGATGGACCACACAAATTGCGTCCCGATTCAGTACATCGTCCACTAGCCGACTTGACTCCATGGGACTATTGCTGATTCGGGCACCTTATGGCCGTTCTGTTGTGAGTCTAGATTATAGAATGGGATGAAAAACTGATAGTGAATTGTAACGTTCAGGGCCACCTAATGACGATGGATCACTGAAATTGCGTCCCGATTCAATACATCGTCCACCAGCAGACTTGTCTCCATGGGTCTATTGCTGCCTCGGGCACCTTATGGCAGGCCTGCTGTGACTCAAAGATTTTCGAATCGGACGAAAAACTGATAGTGAATTGTAAAGTTCAGGGCCTCCTAATGACGATGTAACACTCAAATTGCGTCCCGATTCAATACATCGTCCTCCAGCAGACTTGTCTCCATGCGTCTATTGCTGCCTCGGGCACCTTATGGCCGTTCTGCTGTGAGTCAAAGATTTTCGAATCGGACGATAAACTGATAGTGAATAGTAACGTTCAGGGCCACCTAATGACGATGGATCACTCAAATTGCGTCCCGATTCAATACATCGTCCTCCAGCCGACTTGACTCCATGGGTCTATTGCTGCCTCGGGCACCTTATGGCCGTTCTGCTGTGAGTCTAGATTATCGAATGGGACAAAAAACTGATAGTGAATTGTAACGTTCAGGGCTTCCTAATGACGATGGATCACTCAAATTGCGTCCCGATTCAATACATCGTCCTCCAGCAGACTTGTCTCCATGGGTCTATTGCTGCCTCGGGCACCTTATGGCCGTTCTGCTGTGAGTCTAGATTATCGAATGGGACGAAAAACTGATAGTAAATTGTAACGTTCAGGGCCACCTAATGACGATGGATCACTCAAATTGCGTCCCGATTCAATACATCGTCCTCCAGCAGACTTGTCTCCATGGGTCTATTGCTGCCTCGGGCACCTTATGGCCGTTCTGCTGTTAGTCTAGATTATCGAATGGGACGAAAAACTGATAGTGAATTGTAACGTTCAGGGCCACCTAATGACGATGGATCTCTCAAATTGCGTCCCGATTCAATACATCGTCCTCCAGCCGACTTGACTCCATGGGTCTATTGCTGCCTCGGGCACCTTATGGCCGTTCTGCTGTGAGTCTAGATTATCGAATGGGACGAAAAACTGATAGTGAATTGTAACGTTCAGGGCCTCCTAATGACGATGGATCACTCAAATTGCGTCCCGATTCAATACATCGTCCTCCAGCCGACTTGACTCCATGGGTCTATTGCTGCCTCGGGCACCTTATGGCTGTTCTGCTGTGAGTCTAGATTATCGAATGGGACGAAAAACTGATAGTGAATTGTAACGTTCAGGGCCTCCTAATGACGAGGGATCACTCAAATTGCGTCTCGATTCAATACATCGTCCTCCAGCAGACTTGTCTCCATGGGTCGATTGCTGCCTCGGGCACCTAATGGCCGTTCTGCTGTGAGTCAAAGATTTTCGAATCGGACGAAAAACTGATAGTGAATTGTAACATTCAGGGCCACCTAATGACGATGGACCACGCAAATTGCGTCCCGATTCAATACATCGTCCTCCAGCCGAGTTGACTCCATGGGTCTATTGCTGCCTCGGGCACCTTATGGCCGTTCTGCTGTGAATCTAGATTATCGAATGGGACGAAAAACTGATAGCGAATTGTAACGTTCAGGGCCACCTAATGTCGATGGATCACTCAAATTGCGTCCCGATTCAATACATCGTCCTCCAGCAGACTTGTCTCCATGCGTCTATTGCTGCCTCGGGCACCTTATGGCCGTTCTGCTGTGAGTCTAGATTATCGAATGGGACGAAAAACTGATAGTGAATTGTAACGTTCAGGGCCACCTAATGACGATGGATCACTCAAATTGCGTCCCGATTCAATACATCGTCCTCCAGCAGACTTGTCTCCATGGGTCTATTGCTGCCTCGGGCACCTTATGGCCGTTCTGCTGTGTGTCTAGATTATCGAATGGGACGAAAAACTGATAGTGAATTGTAACGTTCAGGGCCACCTAATGACGATGGATCTCTCAAATTGCGTCCCGATTCAATGCATCGTCCTCCAGCCGACTTGACTCCATGGGTCTATTGCTGCCTCGGGCACCTTATGGCCGTTCTGCTGTGAGTCTAGATTATCGAATGGGACGAAAAACTGATAGTGAATTGTAACGTTCAGGGCCACCTAATGACGATGGATCACTCAAATTGCGTCCCGATTCAATACATCGTCTCCAGCCGACTTGACTCCATGGGACTATTGCTGCCTCTGGCACCTTATGGCCGTTCTGCTGTGAGTCTAGATTATAGAATGGGATGAAAAACTGATAGTGAATTGTAACGTTCAGGGCCACCTAATGACGATGGATCACTCAAATTGCGTCCCGATTCAATACATCGTCCTCCAGCAGACTTGTCTCCATGGGTCTATTGCTGCCTCGGGCACCTTATGGCAGGCCTGCTGTGACTCAAAGATTTTCGAATCGGACGAAAAACTGATAGTGAATTGTAACGTTCAGGGCCTCCTAATGACGATGGAACACTCAAATTGCGTCCCGATTCAATACATCGTCCTCCAGCAGACTTGTCTCCATGCGTCTATTGCTGCCTCGTGCACCTTATGGCCGTTCTGCAGTGAGTCAAAGATTTTCGAATCGGACGAAAAACTGATATCGAATTGTAACGTTCAGGGCCACCTAATGACGATGGATCACTCAAATTGCGTCCCGATTCAATACATCGTCCTCCAGCCGACTTGACTCCATGGGTCTATTGCTGCCTCGGGCACCTTATGGCCGTTCTGCTGTGAGTCTAGATTATCGAACGGGACGAAAAACTGATAGTGAATTGTAACGTTCAGGGCCACCTAATGACGATGGATCACTCAAATTGCGTCCCGATTCAATACATCGTCCTCCAGCAGACTTGTCTCCATGGGTCTATTGCTGCCTCGGGCACCTTATGGCCGTTCTGCTGTGAGTCTAGATTATCGAAGGGGACGAAAAACTGATAGTGAATTGTAACGTTCAGGGCCACCTAATGACGATGGATCTCTCAAATTGCGTCCCGATTCAATGCATCGTCCTCCAGCCGACCTGACTCCATGGGTCTATTGCTGCCTCGGGCACCTTATGGCCGTTCTGCTGTGAGTCTAGATTATCGAATGGGACGAAAAACTGATAGTGAATTGTAACGTTCAGGGCCTCCTAATGACGATGCATCACTCAAATTGCGTCCCGATTCAATACATCGTCTCCAGCAGACTTGTCTCCATGGGTCGATTGCTGCCTCGGGCACCTAATGGCCGTTCTGCTGTGAGTCAAAGATTTTCGAATCGGACGAAAAACTGATAGTGATTTGTAACATTAAGGTTACCTAATGACGATGGACCACACAAATTGCGTCCCGATTCAGTACATCGTCCACTAGCCGACTTGACTCCATGGGACTATTGCTGCCTCGGGCACCTTATGGCCGTTCTGCTGTGAGTCTAGATTATAGAATGGGATGAAAAACTGATAGTGAATTGTAACGTTCATGGCCACCTAATGACGATGGATCACTGAAATTGCGTCCCGATTCAATACATCGTCCTCCAGCAGACTTGTCTCCATAGGTCTATTGCTGCCTCGGGCACCTTATGGCAGGCCTGCTGTGACTCAAAGATTTTCGAATCGGACGAAAAACTGATAGTGAATTGTAACGTTCAGGGCCTCCTAATGACGATGTAACACTCAAATTGCGTCCCGATTCAATACATCGTCCTCCAGCAGACTTGTCTCCATGCGTCTATTGCTGCCTCGGGCACCTTATGGCCGTTCTGCTGTGAGTCAAAGATTTTCGAATCGGACGAAAAACTGATAGTGAATAGTAACGTTCAGGGCCAACTAATGACGATGGATCACTCAAATTGCGTCCCGATTCAATACATCGTCCTCCAGCCGACTTGACTCCATGGGTCTATTGCTGCCTCGGGCACCTTATGGCCGTTCTGCTGTGAGTCTAGATTATCGAATGGGACAAAAAACTGATAGTGAATTCTAACGTTCAGGGCTTCCTAATGACGATGGATCACTCAAATTGCGTCCCGATTCAATACATCGTCCTCCAGCAGACTTGTCTCCATGGGTCTATTGCTGCCTCGGGCACCTTATGGCCGTTCTGCTGTGAGTCTAGATTATCGAATGGGACGAAAAACTGATAGTGAATTGTAACGTTCAGGGCCACCTAATGACGATGGATCACTCAAATTGCGTCCCGATTCAATACATCGTCTCCAGCCGACTTGACTCCATGGGACTATTGCTGCCTCTGGCACCTTATGGCCGTTCTGCTGTGAGTCTAGATTATAGAATGGGATGAAAAACTGATAGTGAATTGTAACGTTCAGGGCCACCTAATGACGATGGATCACTCAAATTGCGTCCCGATTCAATACATCGTCCTCCAGCAGACTTGTCTCCATGGGTCTATTGCTGCCTCGGGCACCTTATGGCCGTTCTGCTGTGAGTCAAAGATTTTCGAATCGGACGAAAAACTGATATCGAATTGTAACGTTCAGGGCCACCTAATGACGATGGATCACTCAAATTGCGTCCCGATTCAATACATCGTCCTCCAGCCGACTTGACTCCATGGGTCTATTGCTGCCTTGGGCACCTTATGGCCGTTCTGCTGTGAGTCTAGATTATCGAACGGGACGAAAAACTGATAGTGAATTGTAACGTTCAGGGCCTCCTAATGACGATGCATCACTCAAATTGCGTCCCGATTCAATACATCGTCTAAAGCAGACTTGTCTCCATGGGTCGATTGCTGCGTCGGGCACCTAATGGCCGTTCTGCTGTGAGTCAAAGATTTTCGAATCGGACGAAAAACTGATAGTGATTTGTAACATTAAGGTTACCTAATGACGATGGACCACACAAATTGCGTCCCGATTCAGTACATCGTACACTAGCCGACTTGACTCCATGGGACTATTGCTGCCTCGGGCACCTTATGGCCGTTCTGCTGTGAGTCTAGATTATAGAATGGGATGAAAAACTGATAGTGAATTGTAACGTTCAGGGCCACCTAATGACGATGGATCACTGAAATTGCGTCCCGATTCAATACATCGTCCTCCAGCAGACTTGTCTCCATAGGTCTATTGCTGCCTCGGGCACCTTATGGCAGGCCTGCTGTGACTCAAAGATTTTCGAATCGGACGAAAAACTGATAGTGAATTGTAACGTTCAGGGCCTCCTAATGACGATGTAACACTCAAATTGCGTCCCGATTCAATACATCGTCATCCAGCAGACTTGTCTCCATGCGTGTATTGCTGCCTCGGGCACCTTATGGCCGTTCTGCTGTGAGTCAAAGATTTTCGAATCGGACGAAAAACTGATAGTGAATAGTAACGTTCAGGGCCACCTAATGACGATGGATCACTCAAATTGCGTCCCGATTCAATACATCGTCCTCCAGCCGACTTGACTCCATGGGTCTATTGCTGCCTCGGGCACCTTATGGCCGTTCTGCTGTGAGTCTAGATTATCGAATGGCACAAAAAACTGATAGTGAATTCTAACGTTCAGGGCTTCCTAATGACGATGGATCACTCAAATTGCGTCCCGATTCAATACATCGTCCTCCAGCAGACTTGTCTCCATGGGTCTATTGCTGCCTCGGGCACCTTATGGCCGTTCTGCTGTGAGTCTAGATTATCGAATGGGACGAAAAACTGATAGTGAATTGTAACGTTCAGGGCCACCTAATGACGATGGATCACTCAAATTGCGTCCCGATTCAATACATCGTCTCCAGCCGACTTGACTCCATGGGACTATTGCTGCCTCTGGCACCTTATGGCCGTTCTGCTGTGAGTCTAGATTATAGAATGGGATGAAAAACTGATAGTGAATTGTAACGTTCAGGGCCACCTAATGACGATGGATCACTCAAATTGCGTCCCGATTCAATACATCGTCCTCCAGCAGACTTGTCTCCATGGGTCTATTGCTGCCTCGGGCACCTTATGGCCGTTCTGCTGTGAGTCAAAGATTTTCGAATCGGACGAAAAACTGATATCGAATTGTAACGTTCAGGGCCACCTAATGACGATGGATCACTCAAATTGCGTCCCGATTAGATACATCGTCCTCCAGCCGACTTGACTCCATGGGTCTATTCTTGCCTTGGGCACCTTATGGCCGTTCTGCTGTGAGTCTAGATTATCGAACGGGACGAAAAACTGATAGTGAATTGTAACGTTCAGGGCCACCTAATGAAGATGGATCACTCAAATTGCGTCCCGATTCAATACATCGTCCTCCAGCAGACTTGTCTCCATGGGGCTATTGCTGCCTCGGGCACCTTATGGCCGTTCTGCTGTGAGTCTAGATTATCGAATGGGACGAAAAACTGATAGTGAATTGTAACGTTCAGGGCCACCTAATGACGATGGATCTCTCAAATTGCGTCCCGATTCAATGCATCGTCCTCCAGCCGACCTGACTCCATGGGTCTATTGCTGCCTCGGGCACCTTATGGCCGTTCTGCTGTGAGTCTAGATTATCGAATGGGACGAAAAACTGATAGTGAATTGTAACGTTCAGGGCCTCCTAATGACGATGCATCACTCAAATTGCGTCCCGATTCAATACATCGTCTCCAGCAGACTTGTCTCCATGGGTCGATTGCTGCCTCGGGCACCTAATGGCCGTTCTGCTGTGAGTCAAAGATTTTCGAATCGGACGAAAAACTGATAGTGATTTGTAACATTAAGGTTACCTAATGACGATGGACCACACAAATTGCGTCCCGATTCAGTACATCGTCCACTAGCCGACTTGACTCCATGGGACTATTGCTGCCTCGGGCACCTTATGGCCGTTCTGCTGTGAGTCTAGATTATAGAATGGGATGAAAAACTGATAGTGAATTGTAACGTTCAGGGCCACCTAATGACGATGGATCACTGAAATTGCGTCCCGATTCAATACATCGTCCTCCAGCAGACTTGTCTCCATAGGTCTATTGCTGCCTCGGGCACCTTATGGCAGGCCTGCTGTGACTCAAAGATTTTCGAATCGGACGAAAAACTGATAGTGAATTGTAACGTTCAGGGCCTCCTAATGACGATGTAACACTCAAATTGCGTCCCGATTCAATACATCGTCCTCCAGCAGACTTGTCTCCATGCGTCTATTGCTGCCTCGGGCACCTTATGGCCGTTCTGCTGTGAGTCAAAGATTTTCGAATCGGACGAAAAACTGATAGTGAATAGTAACGTTCAGGGCCACCTAATGACGATGGATCACTCAAATTGCGTCCCGATTCAATACATCGTCCTCCAGCCGACTTGACTCCATGGGTCTATTGCTGCCTCGGGCACCTTATGGCCGTTCTGCTGTGAGTCTAGATTATCGAATGGGACAAAAAACTGATAGTGAATTGTAACGTTCAGGGCTTCCTAATGACGATGGATCACTCAAATTGCGTCCCGATTCAATACATCGTCCTCCAGCAGACTTGTCTCCATGGGTCTATTGCTGCCTCGGGCACCTTATGGCCGTTCTGCTGTGAGTCTAGATTATCGAATGGGACGAAAAACTGATAGTGAATTGTAACGTTCAGGGCCACCTAATGACGATGGATCACTCAAATTGCGTCCCGATTCAATACATCGTCCTCCAGCAGACTTGTCTCCATGGGTCTATTGCTGCCTCGGGCACCTTATGGCAGGCCTGCTGTGACTCAAAGATTTTCGAATCGGACGAAAAACTGATAGTGAATTGTAACGTTCAGGGCCTCCTAATGACGATGGAACACTCAATTTGCGTCCCGATTCAATACATCGTCCTCCAGCAGACTTGTCTCCATGCGTCTATTGCTGCCTCGGGCACCTTATGGCCGTTCTGCTGTGAGTCAAAGATTTTCGAATCGGACGAAAAACTGATATCGAATTGTAACGTTCAGGGCCACCTAATGACGATGGATCACTCAAATTGCGTCCCGATTCAATACATCGTCCTCCAGCCGACTTGACTCCATGGGTCTATTGCTGCCTCGGGCACCTTATGGCCGTTCTGCTGTGAGTCTAGATTATCGAATGGGACAAAAAACTGATAGTGAATTGTAACGTTCAGGGCCTCCTAATGACGATGGATCACTCAAATTACGTCCCGATTCAATACATCGTCCTCCAGCACACTTGTCTCCATGGGTCTATTGCTGCCTCGGGCACCTTATGGCCGTTCTGCTGTGAGTCTAGATTATCGAATGGGACGAAAAACTGATAGTGAATTGTAACGTTCAGGGCCTCCTAATGACGAGGGATCACTCAAATTGCGTCCCGATTCAAAACATCGTCCTCCAGCAGACTTGTCTCCATGGGTCGATTGCTGCCTCGGGCACCTAATGGCCGTTCTGCTGTGAGTCAAAGATTTTCGAATCGGACGAAAAACTGATAGTGAATTGTAACATTCAGGGCCACCTAATGACGATGGACCACGCAAATTGCGTCACGATTCAATACATCGTCCTCCAGCCAAGTTGACTCCATGGGTCTATTGCTGCCTCGGGCACCTTATGGCCGTTCTGCTGTGAATCTAGATTATCGAATGGGACGAAAAACTGATAGTGAATTGTAACTTTCAGGGCCACCTAATGACGATGGACCACACAAATTGCGTCCCGATTCAGTACATCGTCCACCTGCCGACTTGACTCCATGGGACTATTGCTGCCTCGGGCACCTTATGACCGTTCTGGTGTGAGTCTAGATTATAGAATGGGATGAAAAACTGATAGTGAATTGTAACGTTCAGGGCCACCTAATGACGATGGATCACTCAAATTGCGTCCCGATTCAATACATCGTCCTCCAGCAGACTTGTCTCCATGGGTCTATAGCTGCCTCGGGCACCTTATGGCAGGCCTGCTGTGACTCAAAGATTTTCGAATCGGACGAAAAACTGATAGTGAATTGTAACGTTCAGGGCCTCCTAATGACGATGGAACACTCAAATTGCGTCCCGATTCAATACATCGTCCTCCAGCAGACTTGTCTCCATGGGTCTATTGCTGCCTCGGGCACCTTATGGCCGTTCAGCTGTGAGTCAAAGATTTTCGAATCGGACGAAAAACTGATAGTGAATTGTAACATTCAGGGCCACCTAATGATGATGGACCACACAAATTGCGTCCCGATTCAGTACATCGTCCTCCAGCCGACCTGACTCCATTGGTCTATTGCTGCCTCAGGCACCTTATGGCCGTTCTGCTGTGAGTCTAGATTATCGAATGGGACGAAAAACTGATAGTGAATTGTAACTTTCAGGGCCACCTAATGACGATGGATCACTCAAATTGCGTCCCGATTCAATATATCGTCCTCCAGCAGACTTGTCTCCATGGGTCTATTTTTGCCTCGGGCACCTTTTGGCCGTTCTGCTGTGAGTCAAAGATTTTCGAATCGGACGAAAAACTGATAGTGAACTGTAACGTTCAGGGCCTCCTGATGACGATGGAACACTCAAATTGCGTCCCGATTCAATACATCGTCCTCCAGCCGACATGTCTCCATGGGTCTATTGCTGCCTTGGCACCTTATGGCCGTTCTGCTGTGAGTCAAAGATTTTCGAATCGGACGAAAAACTGGTAGTGAATTGTAACTTTCAGGGCCACCTAATAATGATGTATCACTCAAATTGCGTCCCGATTCAATACATCGTCCTCCAGCAGACTTGGCTCCATGGGTCTATTGCTGCCTCGGGCACCTTATGGCCGTTCTGCTGTGAGACAAAAATTTTCGAATCGGACGAAAATCTGATAGTGAATTGTTACGTTCAGGGCCACCTAATGACGACGGATCACTCAATTTGCGTCCCGGTTCAATACATCGTCCTCCAGCCGACTTGTCTCCATGGGTCTATTGCTGCCTCGGGCACCTTATGGCCGTTCTGCTGTGAGTCAAAGATTTTCGAATCGGACGAAAAACTGATAGTGAATTGTAACTTTCAGGGCCACCTAATGACGATGGATCACTCAAATTGCGTCCCGATTCAATACATCGTCCTCCAGCAGACTTGTCTCCATGGGTCGATTGCTGCCTCGGGCACCTTATGGCCGTTCTGCTGTGAGTCAAAGATTTTCGAATCGGACGAAAAACTGATAGTGATTTGTAACATTCAGGGCCACCTAATGACGATGGACCACACAAATTGCGTCCCGATACAGTACATCGTCCACTAGCCGACTTGACTCCATGGGACTATTGCTGCCTCGGACACCTTATGGCCGTTCTGCTGTGAGTCTAGATTATAGAATGGGATGAAAAACTGATAGTGAATTGTAACGTTCAGGGCCACCTAATGACGATGGATCACTCAAATTGCGTCCCGATTCAATACATCGTCCTCCAGCAGACTTGTTTCCATGGGTCTATTGTTGCCTCGGGCACCTTATGGCCGTTCTGCTGTGAGTCAAAGATTTTCGAATCGGACGAAAAACTGATAGTGAATTGTAACTTTCAGGGCAACCTAATGACGATGGATCACTCAAATTGCGTCCCGATTCAATACATCGTCCTCCAGCCGACTTGTCTCCATGGGTCTATTGCTGCCTCGGGCACCTTATGGCCGTTCTGCTGTGAGTCTAGAGTATCGAATGGGACGAAACACTGATAGTGAATTGTAACTTTCAGGGCCACCTAATGACGATGGATCACTCAAATTGCGTCCCGATTCAATACATCGTCCTCCAGCATACTTGTCTCCATGGGTCGATTGCTGCCTGGGGCACCTTATGGCCGTTCTGCTGTGAGTCAAAGATTTTCGAATCGGACGAAAAACCTGATAGTGATTTGTAACATTCAGGGCCACCTAATGACGATGGACCACACAAATTGCGTCCCGATTCAGTACATCGTCCACTAGCCGACTTGACTCCATGGGACTATTGCTGCCTCGGGCACATTATGGCCGTTCTGCTGTTAGTCTAGATTATCGAATGGGATGAAAAACTGATAGTGAATTGTAACGTTCAGGGCCACCTAATGACGATGGATCACTCAAATTGCGTCCCGGTTCAATACATCGTCCTCCAGCAGACTTGTCTCCATGGGTCTATTGCTGCCTCGGGCACCTTATGGCCGTTCTGCTGTGAGTCAAAGATTTTCGAATCGGACGAAAAACTGATAGTGAATTGTAACGTTCAGGGCCACCTAATGACGATGGATCACTCAAATTGCGTCCCGATTCAATACATCGTCCTCCAGCCGACTTGTCTCCATGGGTGTATTGCTGCCTTGGCACCTTATGGCCGTTCTGCTGTGAGTCAAAGATTTTCGAATCGGACGAAAAACTGATAGTGAATTGTAACGTTCAGGGCCACCTAATGACGATGGATCACTCAAATTGCGTCCCGATTCAATACATTGTCCTCCAGCAGACTGTCTCCATGGGTCTATTGCAGCCTCGGGCACCTTATGGCCGTTCAGCTGTGACTCAAAGATTTTCGAATCGGACGAAAAACTGATAGTGAATTGTAACGTGCAGGGCCTCCTAATGACGATGGAACACTCAAATTGCGTCCCGATTCAATACATCGTCCTCCAGCCGACTTGTCTCCATGGGTCTATTGCTGCCTCGGGCACCTTATGGCCGTTCTGCTGTGAGTCAAAGATTTTCGAATCGGACGAAAAACTGATAGTGAATTGTAACTTTCAGGGCCACCTAATGACGATGGATCAGTCAAATTGCGTCCCGATTAAATACATCGTCCTCCAGCCGACTTGTCTCCATGGGTCTATTGCTGCCTCGGGCACCTTATGGCCGTTCTGCTGTGAGTCAAAGATTTTCGAATCGGACGAAAAACTGATAGTGAATTGTAACGTTCAGGGCCTCCTAATGACGATGGAACACTAAAATTGCGTCCCGATTCAATACATCGTCCTCCAGCAGACTTGACTTCATGGGTCTATTGCTGCCTCGGGCACCTTATGGCCGTTCTGCTGTGAGTAAAAGATTTTCGAATCGGACGAAAAACTGATAGTGAATTGTAACGTTCAGGGCCACCTAATGACGATGGATCACTCAAATTGCGTCACGATTCAATACATCGTCCTCCAGCCGACATCACTCCATGGGTCTATTGCTGCCTCGGGCACCTTATGGCCGTTCTGCTGTGAGTCTAGTTTATCGAATGGGACAAAAAACTGATAGTGAATTGTAACGTTCAGGGCCTCCTAATGACGTTGGATCACTCAAATTGCGTCCCGATTCAATACATCGTCCTCCAGCAGACTTGTCTCCATGGGTCTATTGCTGCCTCGGGCACCTTATGGCCGTTCTGCTGTGAGTCTAGATTATCGAATGGGACGAAAAACTGATATTGAATTGTAACGTTCAGGGCCACCTAATGACGATGGATCACTCAAATTGCGTCCCGATTCAATACATCGTCCTCCAGCCGACTTGCCTCCATGGGTCTATTGCTGCCTCGGGCACCTTATGGCCGTTCTGCTGTGAGTCTAGATTATCGAATGGGACGAAAAACTGATAGTGAATTGTAATGTTCAGGGCCTCCTAATGACGATGGATCACTCAAATTGCGTCCCGATTCAATACATCGTCCTCCAGCCGACTTGACTCCATGGGTCTATTGCAGCCCCGGGCACCTTATGGCCGTTCTGCTGTGAGTCTAGTTTATCGAATGGGACGAAAAACTGATAGTGAATTGTAACGTTCAGGGCCTCCTAATGACGATGGATCACTCAAATTGCGTCGCGATTCAATACATCGTCCTCCAGCAGACTTGTCTCCATGGGTCTATTGCTGCCTCGGGCACCTTTTGGCAGGCCGGCTGTGACTCAAAGTTTTTCGAATCGGACGAAAAACTGATAGTGAATTGTAACGTTCAGGGGCTCCTAATGACGATGGAACACTCAAATTGCGTCCCGATTCAATACATCGTCGTCCAGCAGACTTGTCTCCATGCGTCTATTGCTGCCTCGGGCACCTTATGGCCGTTCTGCTGTGAGTCAAAGATTTTCGAATCGGACGAAAAACTGATAGTGAATTGTAACGTTCAGGGCCACCTAATGACGATGGATCACTCAAATTGCGTCCCGATTCAATACATCGTCCTCCAGCCGACTTGACTCCATGGGTCTATTGCTGCCTCGGGCACCTTATGGCCGTTCTGCTGTGAGTCTAGATTATCGAATGGGACAAAAAACTGATAGTGAATTGTAATGTTCAGGGCCTCCTAATGACGATGGATCACTCAAATTGCGTCCCGATTCAATACATCGTCCCCAGCCGACTTGTCTCCATGGGTCTATTGCTGCCTCGGGCACCTTATGGCCGTTCTGCTGTGAGTCTAGATTATCGAATGGGACGAAAAACTGATAGTGAATTGTAACGTGCAGTGCCACCTAATGACGATGGATCACTCAAATTGCGTCCTGATTCAATACATCGTCCTCCAGCAGACTTGACTTCATGGGTCTATTGCTTCCTCGGGCACCTTATGGCCGTTCTGCTGTGAGTCAAAGATTTTCGAATCGGACGAAAAACTGATAGTGAATTGTAACTTTCAGGGCCACCTATTGACGATGGATCACTCAAATTGCGTCCCGATTCAATACATCGTCCTCCAGCAGACTTGTCACCATGGGTCGATTGCTGTCTCGGGCACCTTATGGCAGGCCTGCTGTGACTCAAAGATTTTCGAATCGGACGAAAAACTGATAGTGAATTGTAACGCTCAGGGCCTCCTAATGACGATGGAACACTCAAATTGCGTCCCGATTCAATACATCGTCCTCCAGCAGACTTGTCTCCATGCGTCTATTGCTGCCACGGGCACCTTATGGCCGTTCTGCTGTGAGTCAAAGATTTTCGAATCGGACGAAAAACTGATAGTGAATTGTAACGTTCAGGGCCACCTAATGACGATGGATCACTCAAATTGCGTCCCGATTCAATACATCGTCCTCCAGCCGACTTGACTCCATGGGTCTATTGCTGCCTCGGGCACCTTATTGCCGTTCTGCTGTGAGTCTAGATTATCGAATGGGACAAAAAACTGATAGTGAATTGTAACGTTCAGGGCCACCTAATGACGATGGACCACGCAAATTGCGTCCCGATTCAATACATCGTCCTCCAGCCGAGTTGACTCCATGGGTCTATTGCTGCCTCGGGCACCTTATGGCCGTTCTGCTGTGAGTCTAGATTATCGAATGGGACAAAAAACTGATAGTGAATTGTAACATTCAGGGCCACCTAATGACGATGGACCACGCAAATTGCGTCCCGATTCAATACATCGTCCTCCAGCCGACTTGACTCCATGGGTCTATTGCTGCCTCGGGCACCTTATGGCCGTTCTGCTGTGAGTATACATTATCGAATGGGACAAAAAACTGATAGTGAATTGTAACGTTCAGGGCCACCTAATGACGATGGATCACTCAAATTGCGTCCCGATTCAATACATCGTCCTCCAGCCGACTTGACTCCATGGGTCTATTGCTGCCTCGGGCACCTTATGGCCGTTCTGCTGTGAGTCTAGATTATCGAATGGGACGAAAAACTGATAGTGAATTGTAACGTTCAGGGCCTCCTAATGACCATGGATCACTCAAATTGCTTCCCGATTCAATACATCGTCCTCCAGCAGACTTGTCTCCATGGGTCGATTGCTGCCTCGGGCATCTAATGGCCGTTCTGCTGTGAGTCAAAGATTTTCGAATCGGACGAAAAACTGATAGTGAATTGTAACATTCAGGGCCACCTAATGACGATGGACCACACAAATTGCGTCCCGATTCAATACATCGTCCTCCAGCCGAGTTGACTCCATGGGTCTATTGCTGCCTCGGGCACCTTATGGCCGTTCTGCTGTGAATCTAGATTATCGAATGGGACGAAAAACTGATAGTGAATTGTAACGTTCAGGGCCACCTAATGACGATGGATCACTCAAATTGCGTCCCGATTCAATACATCGTCCCCAGCCGACTTGCCTCCATGGGACTATTGCTGCCTCGGTTACCTTATGGCCGTTCTGCTGTGAGTCTAGATTATAGAATGGGATGAAAAACTGATAGTGAATTGTAACGTTCAGGGCCACCTAATGACGATGGATCACTCAAATTGCGTCCCGATTCAATACATCGTCCTCCAGCAGACTTGTCTCCATGGGTCTATTGCTGCCTCGGGCACCTTATGGCAGGCCTGCTGTGAGTCTAGATTATCGAATGGGACAAAAAACTGATAGTGAATTGTAATGTTCAGGGCCTCCTAATGACGATGGATCACTCAAATTGCGTCCAGATTCAATACATCGTGCTCCAGCAGACTTGTCTCCATGGGTCTATTGCTGCCTCGGGCACCTTATGGCCGTTCTGCTGTGAGTCTAGATTAACGAATGGGACAAAAAACTGATAGTGAATTGTAACGTTCAAGGCCACCTAATGACGATGGATCTCTCAAATTGCGTCCCGATTCAATACATCGTCCTCCAGCCGACTTGACTCCATGGGTCTATTGCTGCCTCGGGCACCTTATGGCCGTTCTGCTGTGAGTCTAGATTATCGAATGGGACGAAAAACTGATAGTGAATTGTAACGTTCAGGGCCTCCTAATGACGATGGATCACTCAAATTGCGTCCCGATTCAATACATCGTCCTCCAGCCGACTTGACTCCATGGGTCTATTGCTGCCTCGGGCACCTTATGGCCGTTCTGCTGTGAGTCTAGATTATCGAATGGGACGAAAAACTGATAGTGAATTGTAACGTTCAGGGCCTCCTAATGACGATGGATCACTCAAATTGCGTCCCGATTCAATACATCGTCCTCCAGCAGACTTGTCTCCATGGGTCGATTGCTGCCTCGGGCACCTAATGCCCGTTCTGCTGTGAGTCAAAGATTTTCGAATCGGACGAAAAACTGATTGTGAATTGTAACATTCAGGGCCACCTAATGACGATGGACCACGCAAATTGCGTCCCGATTCAATACATCGTCCTCCAGCCGAATTGCCTCCATGGGTCTATTGCTGCCTCGGGCACCTTATGGCCGTTCTGCTGTGAATCTAGATTATCGAATGGGACGAAAAACTGAGAGTGAATTGTAACGTTCAGGGCCACCTAATGACGATGGATCACTCAAATTGCGTCCCGATTCAATACATCGTCCCCAGCCGACTTGTCTCCATGGGTCTATTGCTGCCTCGGGCACCTTATGGCCGTTCTGCTGTGAGTCTAGATTATCGAATGGGACGAAAAACTGATAGTGAATTGTAACGTTCAGGGCCACCTAATGACGATAGATCACTCAAATTGCGTCCTGATTCAATACATCGTCCTCCAGCAGACTTGACTTCATGGGTCTATTGCTGCCTCGGGCACCTTATGGCCGTTCTGCTGTGAGTCAAAGATTTTCGAATCGGACGAAAAACTGATAGTGAATTGTAACTTTCAGGGACACCTAATGACGATGGATCACTCAAATTGCGTCCCGATTCAATACATCGTCCTCCAGCAGACTTGTCCCCATGGGTCTATTGCTGCCTCGGGCACCTTATGGCAGGCCTGCTGTGACTCAAAGATTTTCGAATCGGACGAAAAACTGATAGTGAATTGTAACTTTCAGGGCCTCCTAATGGCGATGGAACACTCAAATTGCGTCCCGATTCAATACATCGTCCTCCTTCAGACTTGTCTCCATGGGTCTATTGCTGCCTCGGGCACCTTATGGCCGTTCTGCTGTGAGTCTAGATTATCGAATGGGACGAAAAACTGATAGTGAATTGTAACGTTCAGGGGCTCCTAATGACCATGGATCACTCAAATTGCTTCCCGATTCAATACATCGTCCTCCAGCAGACTTGTCTCCATGGGTCGATTGCTGCCTCGGGCATCTAATGGCCGTTCTGCTGTGAGTCAAAGATTTTCGAATCGGACGAAAAACTGATAGTGAATTGTAACATTCAGGGCCACCTAATGACGATGGACCACACAAATTGCGTCCCGATTCAATACATCGTCCTCCAGCCGAGTTGACTCCATGGGTCTATTGCTGCCTCGGGCACCTTATGGCCGTTCTGCTGTGAATCTAGATTATCGAATGGGACGAAAAACTGATAGTGAATTGTAACGTTCAGGGCCACCTAATGACGATGGATCACTCAAATTGCGTCCCGATTCAAAACATCGTCCCCAGCCGACTTGCCTCCATGGGACTATTGCTGCCTCGGTTACCTTATGGCCGTTCTGCTGTGAGTCTAGATTATAGAATGGGATGAAAAACTGATAGTGAATTGTAACGTTCAGGGCCACCTAATGACGATGGATCACTCAAATTGCGTCCCGATTCAATACATCGTCCTCCAGCAGACTTGTCTCCATGGGTCTATTGCTGCCTCGGGCACCTTATGGCAGGCCTGCTGTGAGTCTAGATTATCGAATGGGACAAAAAACTGATAGTGAATTGTAATGTTCAGGGCCTCCTAATGACGATGGATCACTCAAATTGCGTCCAGATTCAATACATCGTGCTCCAGCAGACTTGTCTCCATGGGTCTATTGCTGCCTCGGGCACCTTATGGCCGTTCTGCTGTGAGTCTAGATTAACGAATGGGACAAAAAACTGATAGTGAATTGTAACGTTCAAGGCCACCTAATGACGATGGATCTCTCAAATTGCGTCCCGATTCAATACATCGTCCTCCAGCCGACTTGACTCCATGGGTCTATTGCTGCCTCGGGCACCTTATGGCCGTTCTGCTGTGAGTCTAGATTATCGAATGGGACGAAAAACTGATAGTGAATTGTAACGTTCAGGGCCTCCTAATGACGATGGATCACTCAAATTGCGTCCCGATTCAATACATCGTCCTCCAGCCGACTTGACTCCATGGGTCTATTGCTGCCTCGGGCACCTTATGGCCGTTCTGCTGTGAGTCTAGATTATCGAATGGGACGAAAAACTGATAGTGAATTGTAACGTTCAGGGCCTCCTAATGACGATGGATCACTCAAATTGCGTCCCGATTCAATACATCGTCCTCCAGCATACTTGTCTCCATGGGTCGATTGCTGCCTGGGGCACCTTATGGCCGTTCTGCTGTGAGTCAAAGATTTTCGAATCGGACGAAAAACCTGATAGTGATTTGTAACATTCAGGGCCACCTAATGACGATGGACCACACAAATTGCGTCCCGATTCAGTACATCGTCCACTAGCCGACTTGACTCCATGGGACTATTGCTGCCTCGGGCACATTATGGCCGTTCTGCTGTTAGTCTAGATTATCGAATGGGATGAAAAACTGATAGTGAATTGTAACGTTCAGGGCCACCTAATGACGATGGATCACTCAAATTGCGTCCCGGTTCAATACATCGTCCTCCAGCAGACTTGTCTCCATGGGTCTATTGCTGCCTCGGGCACCTTATGGCCGTTCTGCTGTGAGTCAAAGATTTTCGAATCGGACGAAAAACTGATAGTGAATTGTAACGTTCAGGGCCACCTAATGACGATGGATCACTCAAATTGCGTCCCGATTCAATACATCGTCCTCCAGCCGACTTGTCTCCATGGGTGTATTGCTGCCTTGGCACCTTATGGCCGTTCTGCTGTGAGTCAAAGATTTTCGAATCGGACGAAAAACTGATAGTGAATTGTAACGTTCATGGCCACCTAATGACGATGGATCACTCAAATTGCGTCCCGATTCAATACATTGTCCTCCAGCAGACTGTCTCCATGGGTCTATTGCAGCCTCGGGCACCTTATGGCCGTTCAGCTGTGACTCAAAGATTTTCGAATCGGACGAAAAACTGATAGTGAATTGTAACGTGCAGGGCCTCCTAATGACGATGGAACACTCAAATTGCGTCCCGATTCAATACATCGTCCTCCAGCCGACTTGTCTCCATGGGTCTATTGCTGCCTCGGGCACCTTATGGCCGTTCTGCTGTGAGTCAAAGATTTTCGAATCGGACGAAAAACTGATAGTGAATTGTAACTTTCAGGGCCACCTAATGACGATGGATCAGTCAAATTGCGTCCCGATTAAATACATCGTCCTCCAGCCGACTTGTCTCCATGGGTCTATTGCTGCCTCGGGCACCTTATGGCCGTTCTGCTGTGAGTCAAAGATTTTCGAATCGGACGAAAAACTGATAGTGAATTGTAACGTTCAGGGCCTCCTAATGACGATGGAACACTAAAATTGCGTCCCGATTCAATACATCGTCCTCCAGCAGACTTGACTTCATGGGTCTATTGCTGCCTCGGGCACCTTATGGCCGTTCTGCTGTGAGTCAAAGATTTTCGAATCGGACGAAAAACTGATAGTGAATTGTAACGTTCAGGGCCACCTAATGACGATGGATCACTCAAATTGCGTCACGATTCAATACATCGTCCTCCAGCCGACATCACTCCATGGGTCTATTGCTGCCTCGGGCACCTTATGGCCGTTCTGCTGTGAGTCTAGTTTATCGAATGGGACAAAAAACTGATAGTGAATTGTAACGTTCAGGGCCTCCTAATGACGTTGGATCACTCAAATTGCGTCCCGATTCAATACATCGTCCTCCAGCAGACTTGTCTCCATGGGTCTATTGCTGCCTCGGGCACCTTATGGCCGTTCTGCTGTGAGTCTAGATTATCGAATGGGACGAAAAACTGATATTGAATTGTAACGTTCAGGGCCACCTAATGACGATGGATCACTCAAATTGCGTCCCGATTCAATACATCGTCCTCCAGCCGACTTGCCTCCATGGGTCTATTGCTGCCTCGGGCACCTTATGGCCGTTCTGCTGTGAGTCTAGATTATCGAATGGGACGAAAAACTGATAGTGAATTGTAATGTTCAGGGCCTCCTAATGACGATGGATCACTCAAATTGCGTCCCGATTCAATACATCGTCCTCCAGCCGACTTGACTCCATGGGTCTATTGCAGCCCCGGGCACCTTATGGCCGTTCTGCTGTGAGTCTAGTTTATCGAATGGGACGAAAAACTGATAGTGAATTGTAACGTTCAGGGCCTCCTAATGACGATGGATCACTCAAATTGCGTCGCGATTCAATACATCGTCCTCCAGCAGACTTGTCTCCATGGGTCTATTGCTGCCTCGGGCACCTTTTGGCAGGCCGGCTGTGACTCAAAGTTTTTCGAATCGGACGAAAAACTGATAGTGAATTGTAACGTTCAGGGGCTCCTAATGACGATGGAACACTCAAATTGCGTCCCGATTCAATACATCGTCGTCCAGCAGACTTGTCTCCATGCGTCTATTGCTGCCTCGGGCACCTTATGGCCGTTCTGCTGTGAGTCAAAGATTTTCGAATCGGACGAAAAACTGATAGTGAATTGTAACGTTCAGGGCCACCTAATGACGATGGATCACTCAAATTGCGTCCCGATTCAATACATCGTCCTCCAGCCGACTTGACTCCATGGGTCTATTGCTGCCTCGGGCACCTTATGGCCGTTCTGCTGTGAGTCTAGATTATCGAATGGGACAAAAAACTGATAGTGAATTGTAATGTTCAGGGCCTCCTAATGACGATGGACCACTCAAATTGCGTCCCGATTCAATACATCGTCCCCAGCCGACTTGTCTCCATGGGTCTATTGCTGCCTCGGGCACCTTATGGCCGTTCTGCTGTGAGTCTAGATTATCGAATGGGACGAAAAACTGATAGTGAATTGTAACGTGCAGTGCCACCTAATGACGATGGATCACTCAAATTGCGTCCTGATTCAATACATCGTCCTCCAGCAGACTTGACTTCATGGGTCTATTGCTTCCTCGGGCACCTTATGGCCGTTCTGCTGTGAGTCAAAGATTTTCGAATCGGACGAAAAACTGATAGTGAATTGTAACTTTCAGGGCCACCTAATGACGATGGATCACTCAAATTGCGTCCCGATTCAATACATCGTCCTCCAGCAGACTTGTCTCCATGGGTCGATTGCTGTCTCGGGCACCTTATGGCAGGCCTGCTGTGACTCAAAGATTTTCGAATCGGACGAAAAACTGATAGTGAATTGTAACGCTCAGGGCCTCCTAATGATGATGGAACACTCAAATTGCGTCCCGATTCAATACATCGTCCTCCAGCAGACTTGTCTCCATGCGTCTATTGCTGCCACGGGCACCTTATGGCCGTTCTGCTGTGAGTCAAAGATTTTCGAATCGGACGAAAAACTGATAGTGAATTGTAACGTTCAGGGCCACCTAATGACGATGGATCACTCAAATTGCGTCCCGATTCAATACATCGTCCTCCAGCCGACTTGACTCCATGGGTCTATTGCTGCCTCGGGCACCTTATTGCCGTTCTGCTGTGAGTCTAGATTATCGAATGGGACAAAAAACTGATAGTGAATTGTAACGTTCAGGGCCACCTAATGACGATGGACCACGCAAATTGCGTCCCGATTCAATACATCGTCCTCCAGCCGAGTTGACTCCATGGGTCTATTGCTGCCTCGGGCACCTTATGGCCGTTCTGCTGTGAGTCTAGATTATCGAATGGGACAAAAAACTGATAGTGAATTGTAACATTCAGGGCCACCTAATGACGATGGACCACGCAAATTGCGTCCCGATTCAATACATCGTCCTCCAGCCGACTTGACTCCATGGGTCTATTGCTGCCTCGGGCACCTTATGGCCGTTCTGCTGTGAGTATACATTATCGAATGGGACAAAAAACTGATAGTGAATTGTAACGTTCAGGGCCACCTAATGACGATGGATCACTCAAATTGCGTCCCGATTCAATACATCGTCCTCCAGCCGACTTGACTCCATGGGTCTATTGCTGCCTCGGGCACCTTATGGCCGTTCTGCTGTGAGTCTAGATTATCGAATGGGACGAAAAACTGATAGTGAATTGTAACGTTCAGGGCCTCCTAATGACCATGGATCACTCAAATTGCTTCCCGATTCAATACATCGTCCTCCAGCAGACTTGTCTCCATGGGTCGATTGCTGCCTCGGGCATCTAATGGCCGTTCTGCTGTGAGTCAAAGATTTTCGAATCGGACGAAAAACTGATAGTGAATTGTAACATTCAGGGCCACCTAATGACGATGGACCACACAAATTGCGTCCCGATTCAATACATCGTCCTCCAGCCGAGTTGACTCCATGGGTCTATTGCTGCCTCGGGCACCTTATGGCCGTTCTGCTGTGAATCTAGATTATCGAATGGGACGAAAAACTGATAGTGAATTGTAACGTTCAGGGCCACCTAATGACGATGGATCACTCAAATTGCGTCCCGATTCAATACATCGTCCCCAGCCGACTTGCCTCCATGGGACTATTGCTGCCTCGGTTACCTTATGGCCGTTCTGCTGTGAGTCTAGATTATAGAATGGGATGAAAAACTGATAGTGAATTGTAACGTTCAGGGCCACCTAATGACGATGGATCACTCAAATTGCGTCCCGATTCAATACATCGTCCTCCAGCAGACTTGTCTCCATGGGTATATTGCTGCCTCGGGCACCTTATGGCAGGCCTGCTGTGAGTCTAGATTATCGAATGGGACAAAAAACTGATAGTGAATTGTAATGTTCAGGGCCTCCTAATGACGATGGATCACTCAAATTGCGTCCAGATTCAATACATCGTGCTCCAGCAGACTTGTCTCCATGGGTCTATTGCTGCCTCGGGCACCTTATGGCCGTTCTGCTGTGAGTCTAGATTAACGAATGGGACAAAAAACTGATAGTGAATTGTAACGTTCAAGGCCACCTAATGACGATGGATCTCTCAAATTGCGTCCCGATTCAATACATCGTCCTCCAGCCGACTTGACTCCATGGGTCTATTGCTGCCTCGGGCACCTTATGGCCGTTCTGCTGTGAGTCTAGATTATCGAATGGGACGAAAAACTGATAGTGAATTGTAACGTTCAGGGCCTCCTAATGACGATGGATCACTCAAATTGCGTCCCGATTCAATACATCGTCCTCCAGCCGACTTGACTCCATGGGTCTATTGCTGCCTCGGGCACCTAATGGCCGTTCTGCTGGGAGTCTAGATTATCGAATGGGACGAAAAACTGATAGTGAATTGTAACGTTCAGGGCCTCCTAATGACGATGGATCACTCAAATTGCGACCCGATTCAATACATCGTCCTCCAGCAGACTTGTCTCCATGGGTCGATTGCTGCCTCGGGCACCTAATGCCCGTTCTGCTGTGAGTCAAAGATTTTCGAATCGGACGAAAAACTGATTGTGAATTGTAACATTCAGGGCCACCTAATGACGATGGACCACGCAAATTGCGTCCCGATTCAATACATCGTCCTCCAGCCGAGTTGCCTCCATGGGTCTATTGCTGCCTCGGGCACCTTATGGCCGTTCTGCTGTGAATCTAGATTATCGAATGGGACGAAAAACTGATAGTGAATTGTAACGTTCAGGGCCACCTAATGACGATGGATCACTCAAATTGCGTCCCGATTCAATACATCGTCCCCAGCCGACTTGTCTCCATGGGTCTATTGCTGCCTCGGGCACCTTATGGCCGTTCTGCTGTGAGTCTAGATTATCGAATGGGACGAAAAACTGATAGTGAATTGTAACGTTCAGGGCCACCTAATGACGATAGATCACTCAAATTGCGTCCTGATTCAATACATCGTCCTCCAGCAGACTTGACTTCATGGGTCTATTGCTGCCTCGGGCACCTTATGGCCGTTCTGCTGTGAGTCAAAGATTTTCGAATCGGACGAAAAACTGATAGTGAATTGTAACTTTCAGGGACACCTAATGACGATGGATCACTCAAATTGCGTCCCGATTCAATACATCGTCCTCCAGCAGACTTGTCCCCATGGGTCTATTGCTGCCTCGGGCACCTTATGGCAGGCCTGCTGTGACTCAAAGATTTTCGAATCGGACGAAAAACTGATAGTGAATTGTAACTTTCAGGGCCTCCTAATGGCGATGGAACACTCAAATTGCGTCCCGATTCAATACATCGTCCTCCTTCAGACTTGTCTCCATGGGTCTATTGCTGCCTCGGGCACCTTATGGCCGTTCTGCTGTGAGTCTAGATTATCGAATGGGACGAAAAACTGATAGTGAATTGTAACGTTCAGGGCCTCCTAATGACCATGGATCACTCAAATTGCTTCCCGATTCAATACATCGTCCTCCAGCAGACTTGTCTCCATGGGTCGATTGCTGCCTCGGGCATCTAATGGCCGTTCTGCTGTGAGTCAAAGATTTTCGAATCGGACGAAAAACTGATAGTGAATTGTAACATTCAGGGCCACCTAATGACGATGGACCACACAAATTGCGTCCCGATTCAATACATCGTCCTCCAGCCGAGTTGACTCCATGGGTCTATTGCTGCCTCGGGCACCTTATGGCCGTTCTGCTGTGAATCTAGATTATCGAATGGGACGAAAAACTGATAGTGAATTGTAACGTTCAGGGCCACCTAATGACGATGGATCACTCAAATTGCGTCCCGATTCAAAACATCGTCCCCAGCCGACTTGCCTCCATGGGACTATTGCTGCCTCGGTTACCTTATGGCCGTTCTGCTGTGAGTCTAGATTATAGAATGGGATGAAAAACTGATAGTGAATTGTAACGTTCAGGGCCACCTAATGACGATGGATCACTCAAATTGCGTCCCGATTCAATACATCGTCCTCCAGCAGACTTGTCTCCATGGGTCTATTGCTGCCTCGGGCACCTTATGGCAGGCCTGCTGTGAGTCTAGATTATCGAATGGGACAAAAAACTGATAGTGAATTGTAATGTTCAGGGCCTCCTAATGACGATGGATCACTCAAATTGCGTCCAGATTCAATACATCGTGCTCCAGCAGACTTGTCTCCATGGGTCTATTGCTGCCTCGGGCACCTTATGGCCGTTCTGCTGTGAGTCTAGATTAACGAATGGGACAAAAAACTGATAGTGAATTGTAACGTTCAAGGCCACCTAATGACGATGGATCTCTCAAATTGCGTCCCGATTCAATACATCGTCCTCCAGCCGACTTGACTCCATGGGTCTATTGCTGCCTCGGGCACCTTATGGCCGTTCTACTGTGAGTCTAGATTATCGAATGGGACGAAAAACTGATAGTGAATTGTAACGTTCAGGGCCTCCTAATGACGATGGATCACTCAAATTGCGTCCCGATTCAATACATCGTCCTCCAGCCGACTTGACTCCATGGGTCTATTGCTGCCTCGGGCACCTTATGGCCGTTCTGCTGTGAGTCTAGATTATCGAATGGGACGAAAAACTGATAGTGAATTGTAACGTTCAGGGCCTCCTAATGACGATGGATCACTCAAATTGCGTCCCGATTCAATACATCGTCCTCCAGCAGACTTGTCTCCATGGGTCGATTGCTGCCTCGGGCACCTAATGCCCGTTCTGCTGTGAGTCAAAGATTTTCGAATCGGACGAAAAACTGATTGTGAATTGTAACATTCAGGGCCACCTAATGACGATGGACCACGCAAATTGCGTCCCGATTCAATACATCGTCCTCCAGCCGAGTTGCCTCCATGGGTCTATTGCTGCCTCGGGCACCTTATGGCCGTTCTGCTGTGAATCTAGATTATCGAATGGGACGAAAAACTGATAGTGAATTGTAACGTTCAGGGCCACCTAATGACGATGGATCACTCAAATTGCGTCCCGATTCAATACATCGTCCCCAGCCGACTTGTCTCCATGGGTCTATTGCTGCCTCGGGCACCTTATGGCCGTTCTGCTGTGAGTCTAGATTATCGAATGGGACGAAAAACTGATAGTGAATTGTAACGTTCAGGGCCACCTAATGACGATGGATCACTCAAATTGCGTCCCGATTCAATACATCGTCCTCCAGCCGACCTGACTCCATGGGTCTATTGCTGCCTCGGGCACCTTATGGCCGTTCTGCTGTGAGTCTAGATTATCAAATGGGACGAAAAACTGATAGTGAATTGTAACGTTCAGGGCCACCTAATGACGATGGATCACTCAAATTGCGTCCCGATTCAATACATCGTCCTCCAGCCGACTTGACTCCATGGGTCTATTGCTGCCGCGGGCACCTTATGGCCGTTCTGCTGTGAGTCTAGATTATCGAATGGGACAAAAAACTGATAGTGAATTGTAACGTTCAGGGCCTCCTAATGACGATGGATCACTCAAATTGCGTCCCGATTCAATACATCGTCCTCCAGCCGACTTGACTCCATGGGTCTATTGCTGCCTGGGGCACCTTATGGCCGTTCTGCTGTGAGTCTAGATTATCGAATGGGACGAAAAACTGATAGTGAATTGTAACGTTCAGGGCCTCCTAATGACGATGGATCACTCAAATTGCGTCCCGATTCAATACATTGTCCTCCAGCCGACTTGACTCCATGGGTCTATTGCTGCCTCGGGCACCTTATGGCCGTTCTGCTGTAGTCTAGATTATCGAATGGGACGAAAAACTGTAGTGAATTGTAACGTTCAGGGCCTCCTAATGACGATGGATCACTCAAATTGCGTCCCGATTCAATACATCGTCCTCCAGCAGACTTGTCTCCATGGGTCGATTGCTGCCTCGGGCACCTAATGCCCGTTCTGCTGTGAGTCAAAGATTTTCGAATCGGACGAAAAACTGATTGTGAATTGTAACTTTCAGGGCCTCCCAATGGCGATGGAACACTCAAATTGCGTCCCGATTCAATACATCGTCCTCCTTCAGACTTGTCTCCATGGGTCTATTGCTGCCTCGGGCACCTTATGGCCGTTCTGCTGTGAGTCTAGATTATCGAATGGGACGAAAAACTGATAGTGAATTGTAACGTTCAGGGCCACCTAATGACGATGGATCACTCAAATTGCGTCCCGATTCAATACATCGTCCTCCAGCCGACCTGACTCCATGGGTCTATTGCTGCCTCGGGCACCTTATGGCCGTTCTGCTGTGAGTCTAGATTATCAAATGGGACGAAAAACTGATAGTGAATTGTAACGTTCAGGGCCACCTAATGACGATGGATCACTCAAATTGCGTCCCGATTCAATACATCGTCCTCCAGCCGACTTGACTCCATGGGTCTATTGCTGCCGCGGGCACCTTATGGCCGTTCTGCTGTGAGTCTAGATTATCGAATGGGACAAAAAACTGATAGTGAATTGTAACGTTCAGGGCCTCCTAATGACGATGGATCACTCAAATTGCGTCCCGATTCAATACATCGTCCTCCAGCCGACTTGACTCCATGGGTCTATTGCTGCCTGGGGCACCTTATGGCCGTTCTGCTGTGAGTCTAGATTATCGAATGGGACGAAAAACTGATAGTGAATTGTAACGTTCAGGGCCTCCTAATGACGATGGATCACTCAAATTGCGTCCCGATTCAATACATTGTCCTCCAGCCGACTTGACTCCATGGGTCTATTGCTGCCTCGGGCACCTTATGGCCGTTCTGCTGTAGTCTAGATTATCGAATGGGACGAAAAACTGTAGTGAATTGTAACGTTCAGGGCCTCCTAATGACGATGGATCACTCAAATTGCGTCCCGATTCAATACATCGTCCTCCAGCAGACTTGTCTCCATGGGTCGATTGCTGCCTCGGGCACCTAATGGCCGTTCTGCTGTGAGTCAATGATTTTCGAATCGGAGGAAAAACTGATAGTGAATTGTAACATTCAGGGCCACCTAATGACGATGGACCACGCAAATTGCGTCCCGATTCAATACATCGTCCTCCATCCGAGTTGACTCCATGGGTCTATTGCTGCCTCGGGCACCTTATGGCCGTTCTGCTGTGAGTCTAGATTATCGAATGGGACAAAAAACTGATAGTGAATTGTAACATTCAGGGCCACCTAATGACGATGGACCACGCAAATTGCGTCCCGATTCAATACATCGTCCTCCAGCCGACTTGACTCCATGGGTCTATTGCTGCCTCGGACACCTTATGGCCGTTCTGCTGTGAGTCTAGATTATCGAATGGGACAAAAAACTGATAGTGAATTTTAACGTTCAGGGCCACCTAATGACGATGGATCACTCAAATTGCGTCCCGATTCAATACATCGTCCTCCAGCCGACTTGACTCCATGGGTCTATTGCTGCCGCGGGCACCTTATGGCCGTTCTGCTGTGAGTCTAGATTATCGAATGGGACAAAAAACTGATAGTGAATTGTAACGTTCAGGGCCTCCTAATGACGATGGATCACTCAAATTGCGTCCCGATTCAATACATCGTCCTCCAGCCGACTTGACTCCTTGGGTCTATTGCTGCCTCGGGCACCTTATGGCCGTTCTGCTGTGAGTCTAGATTATCGAATGGGACGAAAAACTGATAGTGAATTGTAACGTTCAGGGCCACCTAATGACGATGGATCACTCAAATTGCGTCCCGATTCAATACATCGTCCCCAGCCGACTTGACTCCATGGGACTATTGCTGCCTCGGGCACCTTATGGCCGTTCTGCTGTGAGTCTAGATTATAGAATGGGATGAAAAACTGATAGTGAATTGTAACGTTCAGGGCCACCTAAAGACGATGGATCACTCAAATTGCGTCCCGATTCAATACATCGTCCTCCAGCAGACTTGTCTCCATGGGTCTATTGCTGCCTCGGGCACCTTTTGGCAGGCCTGCTGTGACTCAAAGTTTTTCGAATCGGACGAAAAACTGATAGTGAATTGTAACGTTCAGGGCCTCCTAATGACGATGGAACACTCAAATTGCGTCCCGATTCAATACATCGTCGTCCAGCAGACTTGGCTCCATGCGTCTATTGCTGCCTCGGGCACCTTATGGCCGTTCTGCTGTGAGTCAAAGATTTTCGAATCGGACGAAAAACTGATAGTGAATTGTAACGTTCAGGGCCACCTAATGACGATGGATCACTCAAATTGCGTCCCGATTCAATACATCGTCCTCCAGCCGACTTGACTCCATGGGTCTATTGCTGCCTCGGGCACCTTATGGCCGTTCTGCTGTGAGTCTAGATTATCGAATGGGACAAAAAACTGATAGTGAATTGTAATGTTCAGGGCCTCCTAATGACGATGGATCACTCAAATTGCGTCCCGATTCAATACATCGTCCTCCAGCCGACTTGTCTCCATGGGTCTATTGCTGCCTCGGGCACCTTATGGCCGTTCTGCTGTGAGTCTAGATTATCGAATGGGACGAAAAACTGATATTGAATTGTAACGTTCAGGGCCACCTAATGACGATGGATCACTCAAATTGCGTCCCGATTCAATACATCGTCCTCCAGCCGACTTGCCTCCATGGGTCTATTGCAGCCTCGGGCACCTTATGGCCGTTCTGCTGTGAGTCTAGATTATCGAATGGGACGAAAAACTGATAGTGAATTGTAACGTTCAGGGCCTTCTAATGACGATGGATCACTCAAATTGCGTCCCGATTCAATACATCGTCCTCCAGCAGACTTGTCTCCATGGGTCTATTGCTGCCTCGGGCACCTTTTGGCAGGCCTGCTGTGACTCAAAGTTTTTCGAATCGGACGAAAAACTGATAGTGAATTGTAACGTTCAGGGCCTCCTAATGACGATGGAACACTCAAATTGCGTCCCGATTCAATACATCGTCGTCCAGCAGACTTGTCTCCATGCGTCTATTGCTGCCTCGGGCACCTTATGGCCGTTCTGCTGTGAGTCAAAGATTTTCGAATCGGACGAAAAACTGATAGTGAATTGTAACGTTCAGGGCCACCTAATGACGATGGATCACTCAAATTGCGTCCCGATTCAATACATCGTCCTCCAGCCGACTTGACTCCATGGGTCTATTGCTGCCTCGTGCACCTTATTGCCGTTCTGCTGTGAGTCTAGATTATCGAGTGGGACAAAAAACTGATAGTGAATTGTAACGTTCAGGGCCACCTAATGACGATGGACCACGCAAATTGCGTCCCGATTCAATACATCGTCCTCCAGCCGAGTTGACTCCATGGGTCTATTGCTGCCTCGGGCACCTTATGGCCGTTCTGCTGTGAGTCTAGATTATCGAATGGGACAAAAAACTGATAGTGAATTGTAACATTCAGGGCCACCTAATGACGATGGACCACGCAAATTGCGTCCCGATTCAATACATCGTCCTCCAGCCGACTTGACTCCATGGGTCTATTGCTGCCTCGGGCACCTTATGGCCGTTCTGCTGTGAGTATAGATTATCGAATGGGACAAAAAACTGATAGTGAATTGTAACGTTCAGGGCCACCTAATGACGATGGATCACTCAAATTGCATCCCGATTCAATACATCGTCCTCCAGCCGACTTGACTCCATGGGTCTATTGCTGCCTCGGGCACCTTATGGCCGTTCTGCTGTGAGTCTAGATTATCGAATGGGACAAAAAACTGATAGTGAATTGTAACGTTCAGGGCCTCCTAATGACGATGGATCACTCAAATTGCGTCCCGATTCAATACATCGCCCTCAGCCGACTTGACTCCATGGGTCTATTGCTGCCTCGGGCACCTTATGGCCGTTCTGCTGTGAGTCTAGATTATCGAATGGGACGAAAAACTGATAGTGAATTGTAACGTTCAGGGCCACCTAATGACGATGGATCACTCAAATTGCGTCCCGATTCAATACATCGTCCCCAGCCGACTTGCCTCCATGGGACTATTGCTGCCTCGGTCACCTTATGGCCGTTCTGCTGTGAGTCTAGATTATAGAATGGGATGAAAAACTGATAGTGAATTGTAACGTTCAGGGCCACCTAATGACGATGGATCACTCAAATTGCGTCCCGATTCAATACATCGTCCTCCAGCAGACTTGTCTCCATGGGTCTATTGCTGCCTCGGGCACCTTATGGCAGGCCTGCTGTGAGTCTAGATTATCGAATGGGACAAAAAACTGATAGTGAATTGTAATGTTCAGGGCCTCCTAATGACGATGGATCACTCAAATTGCGTCCAGATTCAATACATCGTGCTCCAGCAGACTTGTCTCTATGGGTCTATTGCTGCCTCGGGCACCTTATGGCCGTTCTGCTGTGAGTTTAGATTAACGAATGGGACAAAAAACTGATAGTGAATTGTAACGTTCAGGGCCACCTAATGACGATGGATCTCTCAAATTGCGTCCCGATTCAATACATCGTCCTCCATCCGACTTGACTCCATGGGTCTATTGCTGCCTCGGGCACCTTATGGCCGTTCTGCTGTGAGTCTAGATTATCGAATGGGACGAAAAACTGATAGTGAATTGTAACGTTCAGGGCCTCCTAATGACGATGGATCACTCAAATTGCGTCCCGATTCAATACATCGTCCTCCAGCCGACTTGACTCCATGGGTCTATTGCTGCCTCGGGCACCTTATGGCCGTTCTGCTGTGAGTCTAGATTATCGAATGGGACGAAAAACTGATAGTGAATTGTAACGTTCAGGGCCTCCTAATGACGATGGAGCACTCAAATTGCGTCCCGATTCAATACAACGTCCTCCAGCAGACTTGTCTCCATGGGTCGATTGCTGCCTCGGGCACCTAATGCCCGTTCTGCTGTGAGTCAAAGATTTTCGAATCGGACGAAAAACTGATAGTGAATTGTAACATTCAGGGCCACCTAATGACGATGGACCACGCAAATTGCGTCCCGATTCAATACATCGTCCTCCAGCCGTGTTGCTACACACTAGTGAAATCGAGGACACAGTAAAACTTCTGCTCACACACACCTTTATTCTCACACGTCCATTTTACAGTTATAGTTGAAATATATCCGCTGCAGAGGGCAGCACAATGTACAGACTTAATAGAACACCAACAGATGGCGTAGGAGTCTTCATTCCCTGACATCCTCCCCACCCTGGTCCATCTCGACGGGGATGACCAGCTGTACCGGTCGACAGGTCTTCATACCATCTGGCTGGCGGAGGATGATGCACCGTATTTTACTGTCTCTGCCATGCCGCACTTCTTCTACCACAGCCCTCTTCCACAAGTGCCGTGGTTTGCTGTCTTCTTGGAGCAGAACAACCTCTCCAATGCTCGGTTTCCTTTGCGAAGGGTATCCCTTTACCTCATGATATTGTCTTAACAGCAGGAGGTATTCTGTCTTCCACCTGCGCCAGATGTCGTCATTGACCTTTTGTCTGAGTCGGAACTCCTTTGCAAGGTCCTTTCTAGTTGCTGGCTCTGGCCCACATGGAATTGTTACTAATTTCCCACCATTTAGAAAGTGAGCTGGCGTCGATGAAGTGTCGCTCTCTCCTTGAGTGATGGGTCGTGAGTTTATTGCGGCTTCTATGCTGATCGAGGTGGTGTTTAAGCTCTCTTCATCCACCTGGGAGCGACCAAGAACTTTCCTCAGGCAGCGCTTGACTGAGCCTATCATGCGTTCCCGCCAGCCTCCCCCTCGCAGCTTGTTTTGTAAGGAGCGAAGACGCGCTTCAGCAGTTGTGCGGTTGCAGGAGAGAGACATATCCTTCTTTCGAGGCAAAGATACAACTCTGCGGCCATATTCCCCACAGTATAATTCTCGGAATTGCTGATAAATAGGGTGGTCCATGGGTTTTAATGCTCGCTCTTGATGTCCTGTTATCCCGATTGTCTCCAGGTCCCAAAATCGGCGCACTGACTCATCAGATATATCACTGCAGCTGCCCTGAATAAAGTTGACAGTTGCTCTGTTGATGGCGGCGCTAGGTCTGTTTCCACTGAGAACATATCCAAAGATTGTTTGGAGAAGAACCAATGATGGTGATACCTTGATTGGTTGTTCCAAAGTCACGATTCTCCAGTAATAATCAGCTCCAATCAGGATCTCAATAGGTAGATCTTCACTGTCTCCTTTAGGATCTGCGAGTGGTGTACCACCCCTCAAGGCCATATCTCCTACACCTTGTGGCACTGTTGGTTGCTGTGAAAAATTATTTGTGCTTTCAAAGGCTGTTACTGATATGTGGGAATTAGTGGAGCACCCCATCATATTAAACTGCACCTTCTTCTTTGAGAGTGGTGAACTGTAACTGGATTCGAAAGTAGTTATCTCGAGAGTAGTGCTTCCAATGACACTTAGTTGGAGAGATTCGATCAGTGAATGGTGAATGAAACTCGATTGACTCCCTGTGTCCAGGATGGCACGTGTCTGTTTGCTCTTACCAGTGGGTCCTGTGATACTCACACGAGCAGTCTGCAGGTATGTGAAGTTAGAAGTCATAGTTTCAATTTTATTTACTGTTGTGGTATGGCTACTACAGATAGAAATGTGATGCTCCCCCTTACATTTCGCACAGGACGCTTTTCCCCGTTTGAAACACTGATTTCTGTTGTGGCCACGTCTCAGGCATAGAAAGCAACGGTTCATTGTCTTGAGGGCGTCGATTCTTGCCTGCAAGCTTGTAATCTTTTGGCAGTCTTGGCCCCAGTGCCCTCTTTCGCCGCAATACACACAGAAGGGCTCTGAATTCTGTTGTTTCTTCTTGTCCCTCTTCGTTTTAACCTTTACATGGAAGGCAGATGCTGTTGGTACGTAATTTTCGCGTGATACAGTATCTCCACGAATTTTGCGTGTGTTGATAGCTCCTTCCACCTCTTCATTTAAGAACTCCATAAGGTGGGTGAGGTTCCCTTCTTCAATCTTTTGCCTTCGGGCATGAACAAGCCAATTTTTGCAAATTTCTTCAGGAAAGGCTCGAAGAAGTTTGGGTGCAAGCACTCTCCCATAAGAGTCCACATTTTCTCCTAGAGCTCGTAATGCTTGGATGCGCTTATGGCACTCAATGTAGGTGGAATTGAGAGCCTCTGGACTGCCTGAAGTCGAAGTGTTAAGATTCTCCAAGAAATCCAGGTGACTTTGAATAATTCTGTTCTTATCCCCATATTTGGATTTCAAAATTTGCTTAGTCTGCTCATATGTATCAGCTGTAACAGCAATGCCATCGACCAAGTCCTTAGGTTCCCCATCAAGGTAACCACGGAGGAATACATGCTTGTTCATTGTTGACACCATCGGATTCTCGTCTATGGAAGCTGTGAATTGCTCCCAAAATCGAGGCCAAGCTTCTATGTCCCCTGAAAATGGGTGCAGTTTGATAGTAGGCAATTTTAATTCCATACAGGTGTGTTGTTGAGCCGCTGACGTCGACTTTCTGTCTCCTGAGCGCGCTCCTCCTAGAAGGCCTTTCGCCCTTCGGAGGGCCCGTTTGCATTTATCAGTATATTCCTCACAAGCTTCCGTGTCGGCTTCGTATTCAGAGTCATCCAGCAAGTCCTGTATTGTATCGTTGAGTCGGGTCAACTCTTCTACTGTTTCCTGAAGGCGTTCCTGGAAGTGTTCTACTTCTTCTGCAGCTGTAGAACCATCGAAGGCGTTTATTTGGCTGACGAAACGCGTCGCATTCGATCGCAAGGTCGTCCGCTTCCGGCGCAGCCTCCCCAAGTTCGTAGCTATTGCTTCTGCCATGGTGAGTTGGTGGTTTTGCTTTCTGTCGCGAGAGTGCGTTCAAGGTCAAGACACCCCGTCAGTTGGATGCTATCGCTAAGGGATGGCGCTGTCCTGGAGTGTGAACCGTTAGCAGCCCCCTAGTGGTGTTTGTAGTTCTCAACAGATGACGCGACCGTGCAGTTTTCAACTTCCGCGACCTTTAGTAGTGGTCGCTGTTGCTAACAGATGGCGCTGCAGTCTACCAGTACTTTAGCAAGTCCCATTTGTGCTTTGCAAATAATACGCCAACTGCCCTCTATTGCTCTGCCACCAACAAACATGCACCAAGTAACATCACATACAAATCAATCGCCCCGCGGTGTCCTTTGCTACAGTTTCAGAGCAATGCCGCAACTTATCTGTGTGAGCTGACGTGGCGTGACGTGACCGGATTTTGAGATTGAAGTCGCTCAAAACCTTCTCCGCCGGCGTCGAGTCCTCTTTAATGTGTAGTAGCACTCTATCTCTTCATGTTCTCCCGGGTTTCGGCACCAAAATGTTGCTACACACTAGTGAAATCGAGGACACAGTAAAACTTCTGCTCACACACACCTTTATTCTCACACGTCCATTTTACAGTTATAGTTGAAATATATCCGCTGCAGAGGGCAGCACAATGTACAGACTTAATAGAACACCAACAGATGGCGTAGGAGTCTTCATTCCCTGACAGGTCTATTGCTGCCTCGGGCACCTTATGGCCGTTCTGCTGTGAATCTAGATTATCGAATGGGACGAAAAACTGATAGTGAATTGTAACGTTCAGGGCCACCTAATGACGATGGATCACTCAAATTGCGTCCCGATTCAATACATCGTCCCCAGCCGACTCGTCTCCATGGGTCTATTGCTGCCTCGGGCACCTTATGGCCGTTCTGCTGTGAGTCTAGATTATCGAATGGGACGAAAAACTGATAGTGAATTGTAACGTTCAGGGCCACCTAATGACGATAGATCACTCAAATTGCGTCCTGATTCAATACATCGTCCTCCAGCAGACTTGACTTCATGGGTCTATTGCTGCCTCGGGCACCTTATGGCCGTTCTGCTGTGAGTCAAAGATTTTCGAATCGGACGAAAAACTGATAGTGAATTGTAACTTTCAGGGACACCTAATGACGATGGATCACTCAAATTGCGTCCCGATTCAATACATCGTCCTCCAGCAGACTTGTCCCCATGGGTCTATTGCTGCCTCGGGCACCTTATGGCAGGCCTGCTGTGACTCAAAGATTTTCGAATCGGACGAAAAACTGATAGTGAATTGTAACTTTCAGGGCCTCCTAATGGCGATGGAACACTCAAATTGCGTCCCGATTCAATACATCGTCCTCCTTCAGACTTGTCTCCATGGGTCTATTGCTGCCTCGGGCACCTTATGGCCGTTCTGCTGTGAGTCAAAGATTTTCGAATCGGACGAAAAACTGATAGTGAATTGTAACATTCAGGGCCACCTAATGACGATGGACCACACAAATTGCGTCCCGATTCAGTACATCGTCCTCCAGCCGACCTGACTCCATGGGTCTATTGCTGCCTCAGGCACCTTATGGCCGTTCTGCTGTGAGTCTAGATTATCGAATGGGACGAAAAACTGATAGTGAATTGTAACGTTCAGGGCCACCTAATGACGATGGATCACTCAAATTGCGTCCCGATTCAATACATCGTCCTCCAGCCGACCTGACTCCATGGGTCTATTGCTGCCTCGGGCACCTTATGGCCGTTCTGCTGTGAGTCTAGATTATCAAATGGGACGAAAAACTGATAGTGAATTGTAACGTTCAGGGCCACCTAATGACGATGGATCACTCAAATTGCGTCCCGATTCAATACATCGTCCTCCAGCCGACTTGACTCCATGGGTCTATTGCTGCCGCGGGCACCTTATGGCCGTTCTGCTGTGAGTCTAGATTATCGAATGGGACAAAAAACTGATAGTGAATTGTAACGTTCAGGGCCTCCTAATGACGATGGATCACTCAAATTGCGTCCCGATTCAATACATCGTCCTCCAGCCGACTTGACTCCATGGGTCTATTGCTGCCTCGGGCACCTTATGGCCGTTCTGCTGTGAGTCTAGATTATCGAATGGGACGAAAAACTGATAGTGAATTGTAACGTTCAGGGCCTCCTAATGACGATGGATCACTCAAATTGCGTCCCGATTCAATACATTGTCCTCCAGCCGACTTGACTCCATGGGTCTATTGCTGCCTCGGGCACCTTATGGCCGTTCTGCTGTAGTCTAGATTATCGAATGGGACGAAAAACTGTAGTGAATTGTAACGTTCAGGGCCTCCTAATGACGATGGATCACTCAAATTGCGTCCCGATTCAATACATCGTCCTCCAGCAGACTTGTCTCCATGGGTCGATTGCTGCCTCGGGCACCTAATGGCCGTTCTGCTGTGAGTCAAAGATTTTCGAATCGGACGAAAAACTGATAGTGAATTGTAACATTCAGGGCCACCTAATGACGATGGACCACGCAAATTGCGTCCCGATTCAATACATCGTCCTCCATCCGAGTTGACTCCATGGGTCTATTGCTGCCTCGGGCAACTTATGGCCGTTCTGCTGTGAGTCTAGATTATCGAATGGGACAAAAAACTGATAGTGAATTGTAACATTCAGGGCCACCTAATGACGATGGACCACGCAAATTGCGTCCCGATTCAATACATCGTCCTCCAGCCGACTTGACTCCATGGGTCTATTGCTGCCTCGGACACCTTATGGCCGTTATGCTGTGAGTCTAGATTATCGAATGGGACAAAAAACTGATAGTGAATTTTAACGTTCAGGGCCACCTAATGACGATGGATCACTCAAATTGCGTCCCGATTCAATACATCGTCCTCCAGCCGACTTGACTCCATGGGTCTATTGCTGCCGCGGGCACCTTATGGCCGTTCTGCTGTGAGTCTAGATTATCGAATGGGACAAAAAACTGATAGTGAATTGTAACGTTCAGGGCCTCCTAATGACGATGGATCACTTAAATTGCGTCCCGATTCAATACATCGTCCTCCAGCCGACTTGACTCCTTGGGTCTATTGCTGCCTCGGGCACCTTATGGCCGTTCTGCTGTGAGTCTAGATTATCGAATGGGACGAAAAACTGATAGTGAATTGTAACGTTCAGGGCCTCCTAATAACGATGGATCACTCAAATTGCGTCCCGATTCAATACATCGTCCTCCAGCCGACTTGACTCCATGGGTCTATTGCTGCCTCGGGCACCTTATGGCCGTTCTGCTGTAGTCTAGATTATCGAATGGGACGAAAAACTGTAGTGAATTGTAACGTTCAGGGCCTCCTAATGACGATGGATCACTCAAATTGCGTCCCGATTCAATACATCGTCCTCCAGCAGACTTGTCTCCATGGGTCGATTGCTGCCTCGGGCACCTAATGGCCGTTCTGCTGTGAGTCAAAGATTTTCGAATCGGACGAAAAACTGATAGTGAATTGTAACATTCTGGGCCACCTAATGACGATGGACCACGCAAATTGCGTCCCGATTCAATACATCGTCCTCCAGCCGAGTTAACTTCATGGGTCTATTGCTGCCTCGGGCACCTTATGGCCGTTCTGCTGTGAATCTAGATTATCGAATGGGACGAAAAACTGATAGTGAATTGTAACGTTCAGGGCCACCTAATGACGATGGATCACTCAAATTGCGTCCCGATTCAATACATCGTCCCCAGCCGACTTGACTCCATGGGACTATTGCTGCCTCGGGCACCTTATGGCCGTTCTTCTGTGAGTCTAGATTATAGAATGGGATGAAAAACTGATAGTGAATTGTAACGTTCAGGGCCACCTAATGACGATGGATCACTCAAATTGCGTCCCGATTCAATACATCGTCCTCCAGCAGACTTGTCTCCATGGGTCTATTGCTGCCTCGGGCACCTTTTGGAAGGCCTGCTGTGACTCAAAGTTTTTCGAATCGGACGAAAAACTGATAGTGAATTGTAACGTTCAGGGCCTCCTAATGACGATGGAACACTCAAATTGCGTCCCGATTCAATACATCGTCGTCCAGCAGACTTGGCTCCATGCGTCTATTGCTGCCTCGGGCACCTTATGGCCGTTCTGCTGTGAGTCAAAGATTTTCGAATCGGACGAAAAACTGATAGTGAATTGTAACGTTCAGGGCCACCTAATGACGATGGATCACTCAAATTGCGTCCCGATTCAATACATCGTCCTCCAGCCGACTTGACTCCATGGGTCTATTGCTGCCTCGGGCACCTTATGGCCGTTCTGCTGTGAGTCTAGATTATCGAATGGGACGAAAAACTGATAGTGAATTGTAACGTACAGGGCCTCCTAATGACGATGGATCACTCAAATTGCGTCCCGATTCAATACATCGTCCTCCAGCCGACTTGACTCCATGGGTCTATTGCTGCCTCGGGCACCTTATGGCCGTTCTGCTGTAGTCTAGATTATCGAATGGGACGAAAAACTGTAGTGAATTGTAACGTTCAGGGCCTCCTAATGACGATGGATCACTCAAATTGCGTCCAGATTCAATACATCGTCCTCCAGCAGACTTGTCTCCATGGGTCGATTGCTGCCTCGGGCACCTAATGGCCGTTCTGCTGTGAGTCAAAGTTTTCGAATCGGACGAAAAACTGATAGTGAATTGTAACATTCTGGGCCACCTAATGACGATGGACCACGCAAATTGCGTCCCGATTCAATACATCGTCCTCCAGCCGAGTTAACTCCATGGGTCTATTGCTGCCTCGGGCACCTTATGGCCGTTCTGCTGTGAATCTAGATTATCGAATGGGACGAAAAACTGATAGTGAATTGTAACGTTCAGGGCCACCTAATGACGATGGATCACTCAAATTGCGTCCCGATTCAATACATCGTCCCCAGCCGACTTGACTCCATGGGACTATTGCTGCCTCGGGCACCTTATGGCCGTTCTGCTGTGAGTCTAGATTATAGAATGGGATGAAAAACTGATAGTGAATTGTAACTTTCAGGGCCACCTAATGACGATGGATCACTCAAATTGCGTCCCGATTCAATACATCGTCCTCCAGCAGACTTGTCTCCATGCGTCTATTGCTGCCTCGGGCACCTTTTGGCAGGCCTGCTGTGACTCAAAGTTTTTCGAATCGGACGAAAAACTGATAGTGAATTGTAACGTTCAGGGCCTCCTAATGACGATGGAACACTCAAATTGCGTCCCGATTCAATACATCGTCGTCCAGCAGACTTGTCTCCATGCGTCTATTGCTGCCTCGGGCACCTTATGGCCGTTCTGCTGTGAGTCAAAGATTTTCGAATCGGACGAAAAACTGATAGTGAATTGTAACGTTCAGGGCAACCTAATGACGATGGATCACTCAAATTGCGTCCCGATTCAATACATCGTCCTCCAGCCGACTTGACTCCATGGGTCTATTGCTGCCTCGGGCACCTTATGGCCGTTCTGCTGTGAGTCTAGATTATCGAATGGGACAAAAAACTGATAGTGAATTGTAATGCTCAGGGCCTCCTAATGACGATGGATCACTCAAATTGCGTCCCGATTCAATACATCGTCCTCCAGCCGACTTGACTCCATGGGTCTATTGCTGCCTCGGGCACCTTATGGCCGTTCTGCTGTGAGTCTAGATTATCGAATGGGACGAAAAACTGATAGTGAATTGTAACGTTCAGGGCCTCCTAATGACGATGGATCACTCAAATTGCGTCCCGATTCAATACATCGTCCTCCAGCCGACTTGACTCCATGGGACTATTGCTGCCTCGGGCACCTTATGGCCGTTCTGCTGTGAGTCTAAATTATCGGATGGGACGAAAAACTGATAGTGAATTGTAACATTCAGGGCCACCTAATGACGATGGACCACGCAAATTGCGTCCCGATTCAATACATCGTCCTCCAGCCGAGTTGACTCCATGGGTCTATTGCTGCCTCGGGCACCTTATGGCCGTTCTGCTGTGAATCTAGATTATCGAATGGGACGAAAAACTGATAGTGAATTGTAATGTTCAGAGCCTCCTAATGACGATGGATCACTCAAATTGCGTCCCGATTCAATACATCGTCCTCCAGCAGACTTGTCTCCATGGGTCTATTGCTGCCTCGGGCACCTTATGGCCGTTCTGCTGTGAGTCTAGATTAACGAATGGGACGAGAAACTGATAGTGAATTGTAACGTTCAGGGCCACCTAATGACGATGGATCTCTCAAATTGCGTCCCGATTCAATACATCGTCCTCCAGCCGACTTGACTCCATGGGTCTATTGCTGCCTCGGGCACGGTATGGCCGTTCTGCTGTGAGTCTAGATTATAGAATGGGACGAAAAACTGATAATGAATTGTAACGTTCAGGGCCTCCTAATGACGATGGATCACTCAAATTGCGTCCCGATTCAATACATCGTCCTCCAGCCGACTTGACTCCATGGGTCTGTTGCTGCCTCGGGCACCTTATGGCCGTTCTGCTGTGAGTCTAGATTATCGAATGGGACGAAAAACTGTAGTGAATTGTAACGTTCAGGGCCTCCTAATGACGATGGATCACTCAAATTGCGTCCCGATTCAATACATCGTCCTCCAGCCGACTTGACTCCATGGGTCTATTGCTGCCTCGGGCACCTTATGGCCGTTCTGCTGTGAGTCTAGATTATCGAATGGGACGAAAAACTGATAGTGAATTGTAACGTTCAGGGCCTCCTAATGACGATGGATCACTCAAATTGCGTCCCGATTCAATACATCGTCCTCCAGCCGACTTGACTCCATGGGACTATTGCTGCCTCGGGCACCTTATGGCCGTTCTGCTGTGAGTCTAAATTATCGGATGGGACGAAAAACTGATAGTGAATTGTAACATTCAGGGCCACCTAATGACGATGGACCACGCAAATTGCGTCCCGATTCAATACATCGTCCTCCAGCCGAGTTGACTCCATGGGTCTATTGCTGCCTCGGGCACCTTATGGCCGTTCTGCTGTGAATCTAGATTATCGAATGGGACGAAAAACTGATAGTGAATTGTAATGTTCAGAGCCTCCTAATGACGATGGATCACTCAAATTGCGTCCCGATTCAATACATCGTCCTCCAGCAGACTTGTCTCCATGGGTCTATTGCTGCCTCGGGCACCTTATGGCCGTTCTGCTGTGAGTCTAGATTAACGAATGGGACGAGAAACTGATAGTGAATTGTAACGTTCAGGGCCACCTAATGACGATGGATCTCTCAAATTGCGTCCCGATTCAATACATCGTCCTCCAGCCGACTTGACTCCATGGGTCTATTGCTGCCTCGGGCACGGTATGGCCGTTCTGCTGTGAGTCTAGATTATAGAATGGGACGAAAAACTGATAATGAATTGTAACGTTCAGGGCCTCCTAATGACGATGGATCACTCAAATTGCGTCCCGATTCAATACATCGTCCTCCAGCCGACTTGACTCCATGGGTCTGTTGCTGCCTCGGGCACCTTATGGCCGTTCTGCTGTGAGTCTAGATTATCGAATGGGACGAAAAACTGTAGTGAATTGTAACGTTCAGGGCCTCCTAATGACGATGGATCACTCAAATTGCGTCCCGATTCAATACATCGTCCTCCAGCAGACTTGTCTCCATGGGTCGATTGCTGCCTCGGGCACCTAATGGCCGTTCTGCTGTGAGTCAAAGATTTTCGAATCGGACGAAAAACTGATAGTGAATTGTAACATTCAGGGCCACCTAATGACGATGGACCACGCAAATTGCGTCCCGATTCCATACATCGTCCTCCAGCCGAGTTAACTCCATGGGTCTATTGCTGCCTCGGGCACCTTACGGCCGTTCTGCTGTGAATCTAGATTATCGAATGGGACGAAAAACTGATAGTGAATTGTAACGTTCAGGGCCACCTAATGACGATGGATCACTCAAATTGCGTCCCGATTCAATACATCGTCCCCAGCCGACTTGACTCCATGGGACTATTGCTGCCTCGGGCACCATATGGCCGTTCTGCTGTGAGTCTAGATTATAGAATGGGATGAAAAACTGATAGTGAACTGTAACGTTCAGGGCCACCTAATGACGATGGATCACTCAGATTGCGTCCCGATTCAATACATCGTCCTCCAGCAGACTTGTCTCCATGGGTCTATTGCTGCCTCGGGCACCTTATGGCAGGCCTGCTGTGACTCAAAGATTTTCGAATCGGACGAAAAACTGATAGTGAATTGTAACGTTCAGGGCCTCCTAATGACGTAGGAACACTCAAATTGCGTCCCGATTCAATACATCGTCGTCCAGCAGACTTGTCTCCATGCGTCTATTGCTGCCTCGGGCACCTTATGGCCGTTCTGCTGTGAGTCAAAGATTTTCGAAGCGGACGAAAAACTGATAGTGAATTGTAACGTTCAGGGCCACCTAATGACGATGGATCACTCAGATTGCGTCCAGATTCAATACATCGTCCTCCAGCCGACTTGACTCCATGGGTCTATTGCTGCCTCGGGCACCTTATGGCCGTTCTGCTGTGAGTCTAGATTATCGAATGGGACAAAAAACTGATAGTGAATTGTAATGTTCAGGGCCTCCTTATGACAATGTATCACTCAAATTGCGTCCCGATTCAATACATCGTCCTCCAGCAGACTTGTCTCCATGGGTCTATTGCTGCCTCGGGCACCTTATGGCCGTTCTGCTGTGAGTCTAGATTAACGAATTGGACGAAAAACTGATAGTGAATTGTAACGTTCAGGGCCACCTAATGACGATGGATCTCTCAAATTGCGTCCCGATTCAATACATCGTCCTCCAGCCGACTTGACTCCATGGGTCTATTGCTGCCTCGGGCACCTTATGGCCGTTCTGCTGTGAGTCTAGATTATCGAATGGGACGAAAAACTGATAGTGAATTGTAACGTTCAGGGCCTCCTAATGACGATGGATCACTCAAATTGCGTCCCGATTCAATACATCGTCCTCCAGCCGACTTGACTCCACGGGTCTATTGCTGCCTCGGGCACCTTATGGCCGTTCTGCTGTGAGTCTAGATTATCGAATGGGACGAAAAACTGATAGTGAATTGTAACGTTCAGGGCCTCCTAATGACGATGGATCGCTCAAATTGCGTCCCGATTCAATTTATCGTCCTCCAGCAGACTTGTCTCCATGGGTCGATTGCTGCCTCGGGCACCTAATGCCCGTTTGCTGTGAGTCAAAAATTTTCGAATCGGACGAAAAACTGATAGTGAATTGTAACATTCAGGGCCACCTAATGACGATGGACCACGCAAATTGCGTCCCGATTCAATACATCGTCCTCCAGCCGAGTTGACTCCATGGGTCTATTGCTGCCTCGGGCACCTTATGGCCGTTCTGCTGTGAATCTAGATTATCGAATGGGACGAAAAACTGATAGTGAATTGTAACGTTCAGGGCCACCTAATGACAATGGATCACTCAAATTGCGTCCCGATTCAATACATCGTCCCCAGCCGACTTGTCTCCATGGGTCTATTGCTGCCTCGGGCACCTTATGGCCGTTCTGCTGTGAGTCTAGATTATCGAATGGGACGAAAAACTGATAGTGAATTGTAACGTTCAGGGCCACCTAATGACGATGGATCACTCAAATTGCGTCCTGATTCAATACATCGTCCTCCAGCAGACTTGACTTCATGGGTCTATTGCTGCCTCGGGCACCTTATGGCCGTTCTGCTGTGAGTCAAAGATTTTCGAATCGGACGAAAAACTGATAGTGAATTGTAACATTCAGGGCCACCTAATGACGATGGACCACACAAATTGCGTCCCGATTCAGTACATCGTCCTCCAGCCGACCTGACTCCATGGGTCTATTGCTGCCTCAGGCACCTTATGGCCGTTCTGCTGTGAGTCTAGATTATCGAATGGGACGAAAAACTGATAGTGAATTGTAACGTTCAGGGCCACCTAATGACGATGGATCACTCAAATTGCGTCCCGATTCAATACATCGTCCTCCAGCCGTCCTGACTCCATGGGTCTATTGCTGCCTCGGGCACCTTATGGCCGTTCTGCTGTGAGTCTAGATTATCAAATGGGACGAAAAACTGATAGTGAATTGTAACGTTCAGGGCCACCTAATGACGATGGATCACTCAAACTGCGTCCCGATTCAATACATCGTCCTCCAGCAGACTTTTCTCCATGCGTCTATTGCTGCCTCGGGCACCTTATGGCTGTTCTGCTGTGAGTCAAAGATTTTCGAATCGGACGAAAAACTGATAGTGAATTGTAACTTTCAAGGCCACCTAATGACGATGGGTCACTCAAATTGCGTCCCGATTCAATACATCGTCCTCCAGCCGACATGTCTCCATGGGTCTATTGCTGCCTCGGGCACCTTATGGCCGTTCTGCTGTGAGTCAAAGATTTTCGAATCGGACGAAAAACTGATAGTGAATTGTAACTTTCAGGGCCTCCTAATGACGATGGATCACTCAAATTGCGTCCCGATTCAATACATCGTCCTCCAGCAGACTTGTCTCCATGGGTCGATTGCTGCCTCGGGCACCTTATGGCCGTCCTGCTGTCAGTCAAAGATTTTCGAATCGGACGAAAAACTGATAGTGAATTGTAACATTCAGGGCCACCTAATGACGATGGACCACACAAATTGCGTCCCGATTCAATACATCGTCCTCCAGCCGACTTGTCTCCATGGGTCTATTGCTGCCTCGGGCACCTTATGGCCGTTCTTCTGTGAGTCAAAGATTTTCGAATCGGACGAAAAACCGATAGTGAATTGTAACATTCAGGGCCACCTAATGACGATGGACCACAGAAATTGCGTCCCGATTCAATACATCGTCCGCCAGCCGACTTGTCTCCATGGGTCTATTGCTGCCTCGGGCACGTTATGGCCGTTCTGCTGTGAAACAAAGATTTTCGAATCGGACGAAAAACAGATAGTAAATTGGAACGTTCAGGGCCTCCTAATGACGATGGAACACTCAAATTTCGTCCCGATTCATTACATCGTCCTCCAGCGGTCTTGTCTCCATGGGTCTATTGCTGCCTCGGGCACCTAATGGCCGTTCTGCTGTGAGTCAAAGATTTACGAATCGGACGAAAAACTGATAGTGAATTGTAACTTTCAGGGCCACCTAATGACGATGGATCACTCAAATTGCGTCCCGATTCAATACATCGTGCTCCAGCAGACTTGTCTCCATGGGTCTATTGCTGCCTCGGGCACCTTATGGCCGTTCTTGTGTGAGTCAAAGATTTTCGAATGGGACGAAAAACTGATAGTGAATTCTAACATTCAGGGCCACCTAATGAAGATGGACCACACAAATTGCGTCCCGATTCAATACATCGTCCTCCAGCCGACTTGTCTCCATGGGTCTATTGCTGCCTCGGGCACCTTATGGCCGTTCAGCTGTGAGTCTAGATTATCGAATGGGACGAAAAACTGATAGTGAATTGTAACGTTCAGGGCCACCTAATGACGATCGATCACTCAAATTGCGTCCCGATTCAATATATCGTCCTCCGGCAGACTTGTTTCCATGGGTCTATTGTTGCCTCGGGCACCTTATGGCCGTTCTGCTGTGAGTCAAAGATTTTCGAAACGGACGAAAAACTGACAGTGAATTGTAACTTTCAGGGCAACCTAATGACGATGGATCACTCAAATTGCGTCCCGATTCAATACATCGTCCTCCAGCCGACTTGTCTCCATGGGTCTATTGCTGCCTCGGGCACCTTATGGCCGTTCTGCTATGAGTCAAAGATTTTCGAATCGGACGAAAAACTGATAGTAAATTGGAACGTTCAGGGCCACCTAATGACGATGGATCACTCAAATTGCGTCCCGATTCAATACATCGTCCTCCAGCCGACTTGTCTCCATGGGTCTATTGCTGCCTCGGGCACCTTATGGCCGTTCTGCTGTGAGTCTAGATTATCGAATGGGACGAAAAACTGATAGTGATTTGTAACTTTCAGGGCCATCTAATGACGATGGATTACTCAAATTGCGTCCCGATTCAATACATCGTCCTCCAGCAGACTAGTCTCCATGGGTCGATTGCTGCTTCGGGCACCTTATGGCCGTTCTGCTGTGAGTCAAAGATTTTCGAATCGGACGAAAAACCTGATGGTGATTTGTAACATTCAGGGCCACCTAATGACGATAGACCACACAAATTGCGTCCCGATTCAGTACATCGTCCACTAGCCGACTTGACTCCATGGGACTATTGCTGCCTCGGGCACCTTATGGCCTTTCTGCTGTGAGTCTAGATTATCGAATGGGATGAAAAACTGATAGTGAATTGTAACGTTCAGGGCCACCTAATGACGATGGATCACTCAAATTGCGTCCCGATTCAATACATCGTCCTCCAGCCGACTTGTCTCCATGGGTCTATTGCTGCCTCGGGCACCTTATGGCCGTTCTGCTGTGAGTCAAAGATTTTCGAATCGGACGAAAAACTGATAGTAAATTGGAACGTTCAGGGCCACCTAATGACGATGGATCACTCAAATTGCGTCCCGATTCAATACATCGTCCTCCAGCCGACTTGTCTCCATGGGTCTATTGCTGCCTCGGGCACCTTATGGCCGTTCTGCTGTGAGTCTAGATTATCGAATGGGACGAAAAACTGATAGTGATTTGTAACTTTCAGGGCCATCTAATGACGATGGATCACTCAAATTGCGTCCCGATTCAATACATCGTCCTCCAGCAGACTAGTCTCCATGGGTCGATTGCTGCTTCGGGCACCTTATGGCCGTTCTGCTGTGAGTCAAAGATTTTCGAATCGGACGAAAAACTGATAGTGAATTGTAACTTTCAGGGCCTCCTAATGACGATGGAACACTCAAATTGCGTCCCGATTCAATACATCGTGCTCCAGCAGACTTGTCTCCATGGGTCTATTGCTGCCTCGGGCACCTTATGGCCGTTCTGCTGTGAGTCAAAGATTTTCGAATCGGACGAAAAACTGATAGTGAATTGTAACGTCCAGGGCCACCTAACGACGATGGATCACTCAAATTGCGTCCCGATTCAATACATCGTCCTCCAGCCGACTTGTCTCCATGGGTCTATTGCTGCCTCGGGCACCTTATTGCCGTTCTGCTGTGAGTCTAGATTATCGAATGGGACGAAAAACTGATAGTGAATTGTAACGTTCAGGGCCACCTAATGACGATGGATCACTCAAACTGCGTCCCGATTCAATACATCGTCCTCCAGCAGACTTTTCTCCATGCGTCTATTGCTGCCTCGGGCACCTTATGGCTGTTCTGCTGTGAGTCAAAGATTTTCGAATCGGACGAAAAACTGATAGTGAATTGTAACTTTCAAGGCCACCTAATGACGATGGGTCACTCAAATTGCGTCCCGATTCAATACATCGTCCTCCAGCCGACATGTCTCCATGGGTCTATTGCTGCCTCGGGCACCTTATGGCCGTTCTGCTGTGAGTCAAAGATTTTCGAATCGGACGAAAAACTGATAGTGAATTGTAACTTTCAGGGCCTCCTAATGACGATGGATCACTCAAATTGCGTCCCGATTCAATACATCGTCCTCCAGCAGACTTGTCTCCATGGGTCGATTGCTGCCTCGGGCACCTTATGGCCGTTCTGCTGTGAGTCAAAGATTTTCGAATCGGACGAAAAACTGATAGTGAATTGTAACATTCAGGGCCACCTAATGACGATGGACCACACAAATTGCGTCCCGATTCAATACATCGTCCTCCAGCCGACTTGTCTCCATGGGTCGATTGCTGCCTCGGGCACCTTATGGCCGTTCTGCTGTGAGTCAAAGATTTACGAATCGGACGAAAAACTGATAGTGAATTGTAACTTTCAGGGCCACCTAATGACGATGGATCACTCAAATTGCGTCCCGATTCAATACATCGTGCTCCAGCAGACTTGTCTCCATGGGTCTATTGCTGCCTCGGGCACCTTATGGCCGTTCTTGTGTGAGTCAAAGATTTTCGAATGGGACGAAAAACTGATAGTGAATTCTAACATTCAGGGCCACCTAATGAAGATGGACCACACAAATTGCGTCCCGATTCAATACATCGTCCTCCAGCCGACTTGTCTCCATGGGTCTATTGCTGCCTCGGGCACCTTATGGCCGTTCAGCTGTGAGTCTAGATTATCGAATGGGACGAAAAACTGATAGTGAATTGTAACGTTCAGGGCCACCTAATGACGATCGATCACTCAAATTGCGTCCCGATTCAATATATCGTCCTCCGGCAGACTTGTTTCCATGGGTCTATTGTTGCCTCGGGCACCTTATGGCCGTTCTGCTGTGAGTCAAAGATTTTCGAAACGGACGAAAAACTGACAGTGAATTGTAACTTTCAGGGCAACCTAATGACGATGGATCACTCAAATTGCGTCCCGATTCAATACATCGTCCTCCAGCCGACTTGTCTCCATGGGTCTATTGCTGCCTCGGGCACCTTATGGCCGTTCTGCTATGAGTCAAAGATTTTCGAATCGGACGAAAAACTGATAGTAAATTGGAACGTTCAGGGCCACCTAATGACGATGGATCACTCAAATTGCGTCCCGATTCAATACATCGTCCTCCAGCCGACTTGTCTCCATGGGTCTATTGCTGCCTCGGGCACCTTATGGCCGTTCTGCTGTGAGTCTAGATTATCGAATGGGACGAAAAACTGATAGTGATTTGTAACTTTCAGGGCCATCTAATGACGATGGATCACTCAAATTGCGTCCCGATTCAATACATCGTCCTCCAGCAGACTAGTCTCCATGGGTCGATTGCTGCTTCGGGCACCTTATGGCCGTTCTGCTGTGAGTCAAAGATTTTCGAATCGGACGAAAAACCTGATATTGATTTGTAACATTCAGGGCCACCTAATGACGATAGACCACACAAATTGCGTCCCGATTCAGTACATCGTCCACTAGCCGACTTGACTCCATGGGACTATTGCTGCCTCGGGCACCTTATGGCCTTTCTGCTGTGAGTCTAGATTATCGAATGGGATGAAAAACTGATAGTGAATTGTAACGTTCAGGGCCACCTAATGACGATGGATCACTCAAATTGCGTCCCGATTCAATACATCGTCCTCCAGCCGACTTGTCTCCATGGGTCTATTGCTGCCTCGGGCACCTTATGGCCGTTCTGCTATGAGTCAAAGATTTTCGAATCGGACGAAAAACTGATAGTAAATTGGAACGTTCAGGGCCACCTAATGACGATGGAACACTCAAATTGCGTCCCGATTCAATACATCGTGCTCCAGCAGACTTGTCTCCATGGGTCTATTGCTGCCTCGGGCACCTTATGGCCGTTCTGCTGTGAGTCAAAGATTTTCGAATCGGACGAAAAACTGATAGTGAATTGTAACGTCCAGGGCCACCTAACGACGATGGATCACTCAAATTGCGTCCCGATTCAATACATCGTCCTCCAGCCGACTTGTCTCCATGGGTCTATTGCTGCCTCGGGCACCTTATGGCCGTTCTGCTGTGAGTCTAGATTATCGAATGGGACGAAAAACTGATAGTGAATTGTAACGTTCAGGGCCACCTAATGACGATGGATCACTCAAACTGCGTCCCGATTCAATACATCGTCCTCCAGCAGACTTTTCTCCATGCGTCTATTGCTGCCTCGGGCACCTTATGGCTGTTCTGCTGTGAGTCAAAGATTTTCGAATCGGACGAAAAACTGATAGTGAATTGTAACTTTCAAGGCCACCTAATGACGATGGGTCACTCAAATTGCGTCCCGATTCAATACATCGTCCTCCAGCCGACATGTCTCCATGGGTCTATTGCTGCCTCGGGCACCTTATGGCCGTTCTGCTGTGAGTCAAAGATTTTCGAATCGGACGAAAAACTGATAGTGAATTGTAACATTCAGGGCCACCTAATGACGATGGACCACACAAATTGCGTCCCGATTCAATACATCGTCCTCCAGCCGACTTGTCTCCATGGGTCTATTGCTGCCTCGGGCACCTTATGGCCGTTCTTCTGTGAGTCAAAGATTTTCGAATCGGACGAAAAACCGATAGTGAATTGTAACATTCAGGGCCACCTAATGACGATGGACCACAGAAATTGCGTCCCGATTCAATACATCGTCCGCCAGCCGACTTGTCTCCATGGGTCTATTGCTGCCTCGGGCACGTTATGGCCGTTCTGCTGTGAAACAAAGGTTTTCGAATCGGACGAAAAACAGATAGTAAATTGGAACGTTCAGGGCCTCCTAATGACGATGGAACACTCAAATTTCGTCCCGATTCATTACATCGTCCTCCAGCGGTCTTGTCTCCATGGGTCTATTGCTGCCTCGGGCACCTAATGGCCGTTCTGCTGTGAGTCAAAGATTTACGAATCGGACGAAAAACTGATAGTGAATTGTAACTTTCAGGGCCACCTAATGACGATGGATCACTCAAATTGCGTCCCGATTCAATACATCGTGCTCCAGCAGACTTGTCTCCATGGGTCTATTGCTGCCTCGGGCACCTTATGGCCGTTCTTGTGTGAGTCAAAGATTTTCGAATGGGACGAAAAACTGATAGTGAATTCTAACATTCAGGGCCACCTAATGAAGATGGACCACACAAATTGCGTCCCGATTCAATACATCGTCCTCCAGCCGACTTGTCTCCATGGGTCTATTGCTGCCTCGGGCACCTTATGGCCGTTCAGCTGTGAGTCTAGATTATCGAATGGGACGAAAAACTGATAGTGAATTGTAACGTTCAGGGCCACCTAATGACGATCGATCACTCAAATTGCGTCCCGATTCAATATATCGTCCTCCGGCAGACTTGTTTCCATGGGTCTATTGTTGCCTCGGGCACCTTATGGCCGTTCTGCTGTGAGTCAAAGATTTTCGAAACGAACGAAAAACTGACAGTGAATTGTAACTTTCAGGGCAACCTAATGACGATGGATCACTCAAATTGCGTCCCGATTCAATACATCGTCCTCCAGCCGACTTGTCTCCATGGGTCTATTGCTGCCTCGGGCACCTTATGGCCGTTCTGCTATGAGTCAAAGATTTTCGAATCGGACGAAAAACTGATAGTAAATTGGAACGTTCAGGGCCACCTAATGACGATGGATCACTCAAATTGCGTCCCGATTCAATACATCGTCCTCCAGCCGACTTGTCTCCATGGGTCTATTGCTGCCTCGGGCACCTTATGGCCGTTCTGCTGTGAGTCTAGATTATCGAATGGGACGAAAAACTGATAGTGATTTGTAACTTTCAGGGCCATCTAATGACGATGGATCACTCAAATTGCGTCCCGATTCAATACATCGTCCTCCAGCAGACTAGTCTCCATGGGTCGATTGCTGCTTCGGGCACCTTATGGCCGTTCTGCTGTGAGTCAAAGATTTTCGAATCGGACGAAAAACCTGATAGTGATTTGTAACATTCAGGGCCACCTAATGACGATAGACCACACAAATTGCGTCCCGATTCAGTACATCGTCCACTAGCCGACTTGACTCCATGGGACTATTGCTGCCTCGGGCACCTTATGGCCTTTCTGCTGTGAGTCTAGATTATCGAATGGGATGAAAAACTGATAGTGAATTGTAACGTTCAGGGCCACCTAATGACGATGGATCACTCAAATTGCGTCCCGATTCAATACATCGTCCTCCAGCCGACTTGTCTCCATGGGTCTATTGCTGCCTCGGGCACCTTATGGCCGTTCTGCTATGAGTCAAAGATTTTCGAATCGGACGAAAAACTGATAGTAAATTGGAACGTTCAGGGCCACCTAATGACGATGGATCACTCAAATAGCGTCCCGATTCAATACATCGTCCTCCAGCCGACTTGTCTCCATGGGTCTATTGCTGCCTCGGGCACCTTATGGCCGTTCTGCTGTGAGTCTAGATTATCGAATGGGACGAAAAACTGATAGTGATTTGTAACTTTCAGGGCCATCTAATGACGATGGATCACTCAAATTGCGTCCCGATTCAATACATCGTCCTCCAGCAGACTAGTCTCCATGGGTCGATTGCTGCTTCGGGCACCTTATGGCCGTTCTGCTGTGAGTCAAAGATTTTCGAATCGGACGAAAAACTGATAGTGAATTGTAACTTTCAGGGCCTCCTAATGACGATGGAACACTCAAATTGCGTCCCGATTCAATACATCGTGCTCCAGCAGACTTGTCTCCATGGGTCTATTGCTGACTCGGGCACCTTATGGCCGTTCTGCTGTGAGTCAAAGATTTTCGAATCGGACGAAAAACTGATAGTGAATTGTAACGTCCAGGGCCACCTAACGACGATGGATCACTCAAATTGCGTCCCGATTCAATACATCGTCCTCCAGCCGACTTGTCTCCATGGGTCTATTGCTGCCTCGGGCACCTTATGGCCGTTCTGCTGTGAGTCTAGATTATCGAATGGGACGAAAAACTGATAGTGAATTGTAACGTTCAGGGCCACCTAATGACGATGGATCACTCAAATTGCGTCCCGATTCAATACATCGTCCTCCAGCAGATTTGTCTCCATGGGTCTATTGCTGCCTCGGGCACCTTATGGCAGTCCTGCTGTGACTCAAAGATTTTCGAATCGGACGAAAAACTGATAGTGAATTGTAACGTTCAGGGCCTCCTAATGACGATGGAACACTCAAATTGCGTCCCGATTCAATACATCGTCCTCCAGCAGACTTGTCTCCATGGGTCTATTGCTGCCTCGGGCACCTTATGGCTGTTCTGCTGTGAGTCAAAGATTTTCGAATCGGACGAAAAACTGATAGTGAATTGTAACATTCAGGGCCACCTAATGACGATGTACCACACAAATTGCGTCCCGATTCAGTACATCGTCCTCCAGCCGACCTGACTCCATGGGTCTATTGCTGCCTCGGGCACCTTATGGCCGTTCTGCTGTGAATCTAGATTATCGAATGGGACGAAAAACTGATAGTGAATTGTAACGTTCAGGGCCACCTAATGACGATGGATCACTCAAATTGCGTCCCGAATCAATACATCGTCCTCCAGCAGACTTGTCTCCATGGGTCTATTGCTGCCTCGGGCACCTTATGGCCGATCTGCTGTGAGTCAAAGATTTTCGAATCGGACGAAAAACTGATAGTGAACTGTAACGTTCAGGGCCACCTAATGACGATGGATCACTCAAATTGCGTCCGGATTCAATACATCGTCCTCCAGCCGACTTGACTCCATGGGTCTATTGCTGCCTCGGGCACCTTATGGCCGTTCCGCTGTGAGTCTAGATTATCGAATGGGATGAAAAACTGATAGTGAATTGTAACGTTCAGGGCCACCTAATGACGATGGATCACTCAAATTGCGTCCCGATTCAATACATCGTCCTCCAGCCGACTTGTCTCCATGGGTCTATTGCTGCCTCGGGCACCTTATGGCAGTCCTAATGTGACTCAAAGATTTTCGAATCGGACGAAAAACTGATAGTGAATTGTAACGTTCAGGGCCTCCTAATGACGATGGAACACTCAAATTGAGTCCTCCAGCAGACTTGTCTCCATGGGTCTATTGCTGCCTCGGGCACCTTATGGCCGTTCTGCTGTGAGTCAAAGATTTTCGAATTGGACGAAAAACTGATAGTGAATTGTAACATTCAGGGCCACCTAATGACGATGGACCACACAAATTGCGTCGCGATTCAGTACATCGTCCTCCAGCTGACCTGACTCCATGGGTCTATTGCTGCCTCGGGCACCTTATGGCCGTTCTGCTGTGAGTCTAGATTATCGAATGGGACGAAAAACTGATAGTGAATTGTAACGTTGAGGGCCACCTAATGACGATGGATCACTCAACTTGCGTCCCGATTCAATACATCGTCCTCCAGCAGACTTGTCTCCATGGGTCTATTGCTGCCTCGGGCACCTTATGGCCGTTCTGCTGTGAGTCAAAGATTTTCGAATCGGACGAAAAACTGATAGTGAATTGTAACGTTCAGGGCCTCCTAATGACGATGGAACACTCAAATTGCGTCCCGATTCAATACATCGTCCTCCAGCAGACTTGTCTCCATGCGTCTATTGCTGCCTCGGGCACCTTATGGCCGTTCTGCTGTGAGTCAAAGATTTTCGAATCGGACGAAAAACTGATAGTGAATTGTAACTTTCAGGGCCTCCTAATGACGATGGAACACTCAAATTGCGTCCCGATTCAATACATCGTCCTCCAGCAGTCTTGTCTCCATGGGTCTATTGCTGCCTCGGGCACCTTATGGCCGTTCTGCTGTGAGTCAAAGATTTTCGAATCGGACGAAAAACTGATAGTGAATTGTAACTTTCAGGGCCTCCTAATGACGATGGAACACTCAAATTGCGTCCCGATTCAATACATCGTGCTCCAGCAGACTTGTCTCCATGGGTCTATTGCTGACTCGGGCACCTTATGGCCGTTCTGCTGTGAGTCAAAGATTTTCGAATCGGACGAAAAACTGATAGTGAATTGTAACGTCCAGGGCCACCTAACGACGATGGATCACTCAAATTGCGTCCCGATTCAATACATCGTCCTCCAGCCGACTTGTCTCCATGGGTCTATTGCTGCCTCGGGCACCTTATGGCCGTTCTGCTGTGAGTCTAGATTATCGAATGGGACGAAAAACTGATAGTGAATTGTAACGTTCAGGGCCACCTAATGACGATGGATCACTCAAATTGCGTCCCGATTCAATACATCGTCCTCCAGCAGATTTGTCTCCATGGGTCTATTGCTGCCTCGGGCACCTTATGGCAGTCCTGCTGTGACTCAAAGATTTTCGAATCGGACGAAAAACTGATAGTGAATTGTAACGTTCAGGGCCTCCTAATGACGATGGAACACTCAAATTGCGTCCCGATTCAATACATCGTCCTCCAGCAGACTTGTCTCCATGGGTCTATTGCTGCCTCGGGCACCTTATGGCTGTTCTGCTGTGAGTCAAAGATTTTCGAATCGGACGAAAAACTGATAGTGAATTGTAACATTCAGGGCCACCTAATGACGATGTACCACACAAATTGCGTCCCGATTCAGTACATCGTCCTCCAGCCGACCTGACTCCATGGGTCTATTGCTGCCTCGGGCACCTTATGGCCGTTCTGCTGTGAATCTAGATTATCGAATGGGACGAAAAACTGATAGTGAATTGTAACGTTCAGGGCCACCTAATGACGATGGATCACTCAAATTGCGTCCCGAATCAATACATCGTCCTCCAGCAGACTTGTCTCCATGGGTCTATTGCTGCCTCGGGCACCTTATGGCCGATCTGCTGTGAGTCAAAGATTTTCGAATCGGACGAAAAACTGATAGTGAACTGTAACGTTCAGGGCCACCTAATGACGATGGATCACTCAAATTGCGTCCGGATTCAATACATCGTCCTCCAGCCGACTTGACTCCATGGGTCTATTGCTGCCTCGGGCACCTTATGGCCGTTCCGCTGTGAGTCTAGATTATCGAATGGGATGAAAAACTGATAGTGAATTGTAACGTTCAGGGCCACCTAATGACGATGGATCACTCAAATTGCGTCCCGATTCAATACATCGTCCTCCAGCCGACTTGTCTCCATGGGTCTATTGCTGCCTCGGGCACCTTATGGCAGTCCTAATGTGACTCAAAGATTTTCGAATCGGACGAAAAACTGATAGTGAATTGTAACGTTCAGGGCCTCCTAATGACGATGGAACACTCAAATTGAGTCCTCCAGCAGACTTGTCTCCATGGGTCTATTGCTGCCTCGGGCACCTTATGGCCGTTCTGCTGTGAGTCAAAGATTTTCGAATTGGACGAAAAACTGATAGTGAATTGTAACATTCAGGGCCACCTAATGACGATGGACCACACAAATTGCGTCGCGATTCAGTACATCGTCCTCCAGCTGACCTGACTCCATGGGTCTATTGCTGCCTCGGGCACCTTATGGCCGTTCTGCTGTGAGTCTAGATTATCGAATGGGACGAAAAACTGATAGTGAATTGTAACGTTGAGGGCCACCTAATGACGATGGATCACTCAACTTGCGTCCCGATTCAATACATCGTCCTCCAGCAGACTTGTCTCCATGGGTCTATTGCTGCCTCGGGCACCTTATGGCCGTTCTGCTGTGAGTCGAAGATTTTCGAATCGGACGAAAAACTGATAGTGAATTGTAACGTTCAGGGCCTCCTAATGACGATGGAACACTCAAATTGCGTCCCGATTCAATACATCGTCCTCCAGCAGACTTGTCTCCATGCGTCTATTGCTGCCTCGGGCACCTTATGGCCGTTCTGCTGTGAGTCAAAGATTTTCGAATCGGACGAAAAACTGATAGTGAATTGTAACTTTCAGGGCCTCCTAATGACGATGGAACACTCAAATTGCGTCCCGATTCAATACATCGTCCTCCAGCAGTCTTGTCTCCATGGGTCTATTGCTGCCTCGGGCACCTTATGGCCGTTCTGCTGTGAGTCAAAGATTTTCGAATCGGACGAAAAACTGATAGTGAATTGTAACGTCCAGGGCCACCTAACGACGATGGATCACTCAAATTGCGTCCCGATTCAATACATCGTCCTCCAGCCGACTTGTTTCCATGGGTCTATTGCTGCCTCGGGCACCTTATGGCCGTTCTGCTGTGAGTCTAGATTATCGAATGGGACGAAAAACTGATAGTGAATTGTAACGTTCAGGGCCACCTAATGACGAAGGATCACTCAAATTGCGTCCCGATTCAATACATCGTCCTCCAGCAGACTTGTCTCCATGGGTCTATTGCTGCCTCGGGCACCTTATGGCAGTCCTGCTGTGACTCAAAGATTTTCGAATCGGACGAAAAACTGATAGTGAATTGTAACGTTCAGGGCCTCCTAATGACGATGGAACACTCAAATTGCGTCCCGATTCAATACATGGTCCTCCAGCAGACTTGTCTCCATGGGTCTATTGCTGCCTCTGGCACCTTATGGCTGTTCTGCTGTGAGTCAAAGATTTTCGAATCGGACGAAAAACTGATAGTGAATTGTAACATTCAGGGCCACCTAATGACGATGGACCACACAAATTGCGTCCCGATTCAGTACATCGTCCTCCAGCCGACCTGACTCCATGGGTCTATTGCTGCCTCGGGCACCTTATGGCCGTTCTGCTGTGAATCTAGATTATCGAATGGGACGAAAAACTGATAGTGAATTGTAACGTTCAGGGCCACCTAATGACGATGGATCACTCAAATTGCGTCCCGAATCAATACATCGTCCTCCAGCTGACTTGTCTCCATGGGTCTATTGCTGCCTCGGGCACCTAATGGCCGTTCTGCTGTGAGTCAAAGATTTTCGAATCGGACGAAAAACTCATAGTGAATTGTAACGTTCAGGGCCTCCTAATGACGATGGAACACTCAAATTGCGTCCCGATTCAATACATCGTCCTCCAGCAGACTTGTCTTCATGCGTCTATTGCTGCCTCGGGCACCTTATGGCCGTTCTGCTGTGAGTCAAAGATTTTCGAATCGGACGAAAAACTGATAGTAAATTGGAACGTTCAGGGCCTCCTAATGACGATGGAACACTAAAATTGCGTCCCGATTCAATACATCGTCCTCCAGCAGACTTGACTTCATGGGTCTATTGCTGCCTCGGGCACCTTATGGCCGATCTGCTGTGAGTCAAAGATTTTCGAATCGGACGAAAAACTGATAGTGAACTGTAACGTTCAGGGCCACCTAATGACGATGGATCACTCAAATTGCGTCCCGATTCAATACATCGCCCTCCAGCCGACTTGACTCCATGGGTCTATTGCTGCCTCGGGCACCTTATGGCCGTTCTGCTGTGAGTCTAGATTATCGAATGGGACGAAAAACTGATAGTGAATTGTAACGTTCAGGGCCTCCTAATGACGATGGATCACTCAAATTGCGTCCCGATTCAATATATCGTCCTCCAGCAGACTTGTCTCCATGGGTCTATTGCTGCCTCGGGCACCTTATGGCCGTTCTGCTGTGAGTCTAGATTATCGAATGGGACGAAAAACTGATAGTGATTTGTAACTTTCAGGGCCATCTAATGACGATGGATCACTCAAATTGCGTCCCGATTCAATACATCGTCCTCCAGCAGACTAGTCTCCATGGGTCGATTGCTGCTTCGGGCACCTTATGGCCGTTCTGCTGTGAGTCAAAGATTTTCGAATCGGACGAAAAACTGATAGTGAATTGTAACTTTCAGGGCCTCCTAATGACGATGGAACACTCAAATTGCGTCCCGATTCAATACATCGTGCTCCAGCAGACTTGTCTCCATGGGTCTATTGCTGCCTCGGGCACCTTATGGCCCTTCTGCTGTGAGTCAAAGATTTTCGAATCGGACGAAAAACTGATAGTGAATTGTAACGTCCAGGGCCACCTAACGACGATGGATCACTCAAATTGCGTCCCGATTCAATACATCGTCCTCCAGCCGACTTGTCTCCATGGGTCTATTGCTGCCTCGGGCACCTTATGGCCGTTCTGCTGTGAGTCTAGATTATCGAATGGGACGAAAAACTGATAGTGAATTGTAACGTTCAGGGCCACCTAATGACGATGGATCACTCAAACTGCGTCCCGATTCAATACATCGTCCTCCAGCAGACTTTTCTCCATGCGTCTATTGCTGCCTCGGGCACCTTATGGCTGTTCTGCTGTGAGTCAAAGATTTTCGAATCGGACGAAAAACTGATAGTGAATTGTAACTTTCAAGGCCACCTAATGACGATGGGTCACTCAAATTGCGTCCCGATTCAATACATCGTCCTCCAGCCGACATGTCTCCATGGGTCTATTGCTGCCTCGGGCACCTTATGGCCGTTCTGCTGTGAGTCAAAGATTTTCGAATCGGACGAAAAACTGATAGTGAATTGTAACTTTCAGGGCCTCCTAATGACGATGGATCACTCAAATTGCGTCCCGATTCAATACATCGTCCTCCAGCAGACTTGTCTCCATGGGTCGATTGCTGCCTCGGGCACCTTATGGCCGTTCTGCTGTGAGTCAAAGATTTTCGAATCGGACGAAAAACTGATAGTGAATTGTAACATTCAGGGCCACCTAATGACGATGGACCACACAAATTGCGTCCCGATTCAATACATCGTCCTCCAGCCGACTTGTCTCCATGGGTCTATTGCTGCCTCGGGCACCTTATGGCCGTTCTTCTGTGAGTCAAAGATTTTCGAATCGGACGAAAAACCGATAGTGAATTGTAACATTCAGGGCCACCTAATGACGATGGACCACACAAATTGCGTCCCGATTCAATACATCGTCCGCCAGCCGACTTGTCTCCATGGGTCTATTGCTGCCTCGGGCACGTTATGGCCGTTCTGCTGTGAAACAAAGATTTTCGAATCGGACGAAAAACAGATAGTAAATTGGAACGTTCAGGGCCTCCTAATGACGATGGAACACTCAAATTTCGTCCCGATTCATTACATCGTCCTCCAGCGGTCTTGTCTCCATGGGTCTATTGCTGCCTCGGGCACCTAATGGCCGTTCTGCTGTGAGTCAAAGATTTACGAATCGGACGAAAAACTGATAGTGAATTGTAACTTTCAGGGCCACCTAATGACGATGGATCACTCAAATTGCGTCCCGATTCAATACATCGTGCTCCAGCAGACTTGTCTCCATGGGTCTATTGCTGCCTCGGGCACCTTATGGCCGTTCTTGTGTGAGTCAAAGATTTTCGAATGGGACGAAAAACTGATAGTGAATTCTAACATTCAGGGCCACCTAATGAAGATGGACCACACAAATTGCGTCCCGATTCAATACATCGTCCTCCAGCCGACTTGTCTCCATGGGTCTATTGCTGCCTCGGGCACCTTATGGCCGTTCAGCTGTGAGTCTAGATTATCGAATGGGACGAAAAACTGATAGTGAATTGTAACGTTCAGGGCCACCTAATGACGATCGATCACTCAAATTGCGTCCCGATTCAATATATCGTCCTCCGGCAGACTTGTTTCCATGGGTCTATTGTTGCCTCGGGCACCTTATGGCCGTTCTGCTGTGAGTCAAAGATTTTCGAAACGGACGAAAAACTGACAGTGAATTGTAACTTTCAGGGCAACCTAATGACGATGGATCACTCAAATTGCGTCCCGATTCAATACATCGTCCTCCAGCCGACTTGTCTCCATGGGTCTATTGCTGCCTCGGGCACCTTATGGCCGTTCTGCTATGAGTCAAAGATTTTCGAATCGGACGAAAAACTGATAGTAAATTGGAACGTTCAGGGCCACCTAATGACGATGGATCACTCAAATTGCGTCCCGATTCAATACATCGTCCTCCAGCCGACTTGTCTCCATGGGTCCATTGCTGCCTCGGGCACCTTATGGCCGTTCTGCTGTGAGTCTAGATTATCGAATGGGACGAAAAACTGATAGTGATTTGTAACTTTCAGGGCCATCTAATGACGATGGATCACTCAAATTGCGTCCCGATTCAATACATCGTCCTCCAGCAGACTAGTCTCCATGGGTCGATTGCTGCTTCGGGCACCTTATGGCCGTTCTGCTGTGAGTCAAAGATTTTCGAATCGGACGAAAAACCTGATAGTGATTTGTAACATTCAGGGCCACCTAATGACGATAGACCACACAAATTGCGTCCCGATTCAGTACATCGTCCACTAGCCGACTTGACTCCATGGGACTATTGCTGCCTCGGGCACCTTATGGCCTTTCTGCTGTGAGTCTAGATTATCGAATGGGATGAAAAACTGATAGTGAATTGTAACGTTCAGGGCCACCTAATGACGATGGATCACTCAAATTGCGTCCCGATTCAATACATCGTCCTCCAGCCGACTTGTCTCCATGGGTCTATTGCTGCCTCGGGCACCTTATGGCCGTTCTGCTATGAGTCAAAGATTTTCGAATCGGACGAAAAACTGATAGTAAATTGGAACGTTCAGGGCCACCTAATGACGATGGATCACTCAAATTGCGTCCCGATTCAATACATCGTCCTCCAGCCGACTTGTCTCCATGGGTCTATTGCTGCCTCGGGCACCTTATGGCCGTTATGCTGTGAGTCTAGATTATCGAATGGGACGAAAAACTGATAGTGATTTGTAACTTTCAGGGCCATCTAATGACGATGGATCACTCAAATTGCGTCCCGATTCAATACATCGTCCTCCAGCAGACTAGTCTCCATGGGTCGATTGCTGCTTCGGGCACCTTATGGCCGTTCTGCTGTGAGTCAAAGATTTTCGAATCGGACGAAAAACTGATAGTGAATTGTAACTTTCAGGGCCTCCTAATGACGATGGAACACTCAAATTGCGTCCCGATTCAATACATCGTGCTCCAGCTGACTTGACTCCATGGGTCTATTGCTGCCTCGGGCACCTTATGGCCGTTCTGCTGTGAGTCAAAGATTTTCGAATCGGACGAAAAACTGATAGTGAATTGTAACGTCCAGGGCCACCTAACGACGATGGATCACTCAAATTGCGTCCCGATTCAATACATCGTCCTCCAGCCGACTTGTCTCCATGGGTCTATTGCTGCCTCGGGCACCTTATGGCCGTTCTGCTGTGAGTCTAGATTATCGAATGGGACGAAAAACTGATAGTGAATTGTAACGTTCAGGGCCACCTAATGACGATGGATCACTCAACTTGCGTCCCGATTCAATACATCGTCCTCCAGCAGACTTGTCTCCATGGGTCTATTGCTGCCTCGGGCACCTTATGGCCGTTCTGCTGTGAGTCAAAGATTTTCGAATCGGACGAAAAACTGATAGTGAATTGTAACGTTCAGGGCCTCCTAATGACGATGGAACACTCAAATTGCGTCCCGATTCAATACATCGTCCTCCAGCAGACTTGTCTCCATGCGTCTATTGCTGCCTCGGGCACCTTATGGCCGTTCTGCTGTGAGTCAAAGATTTTCGAATCGGACGAAAAACTGATAGTGAATTGTAACTTTCAGGGCCTCCTAATGACGATGGAACACTCAAATTGCGTCCCGATTCAATACATCGTCCTCCAGCAGACTTGTCTCCATGGGTCTATTGCTGCCTCGGGCACCTTATGGCCGTTCTGCTGTGAGTCAAAGATTTTCGAATCGGACGAAAAACTGATAGTGAATTGTAACGTCCAGGGCCACCTAACGACGATGGATCACTCAAATTGCGTCCCGATTCAATACATCGTCCTCCAGCCGACTTGTCTCCATGGGTCTATTGCTGCCTCGGGCACCTTATGGCCGTTCTGCTGTGAGTCTAGATTATCGAATGGGACGAAAAACTGATAGTGAATTGTAACGTTCAGGGCCACCTAATGACGAAGGATCACTCAAATTGCGTCCCGATTCAATACATCGTCCTCCAGCAGACTTGTCTCCATGGGTCTATTGCTGCCTCGGGCACCTTATGGCAGTCCTGCTGTGACTCAAAGATTTTCGAATCGGACGAAAAACTGATAGTGAATTGTAACGTTCAGGGCCTCCTAATGACGATGGAACACTCAAATTGCGTCCCGATTCAATACATCGTCCTCCAGCAGACTTGTCTCCATGGGTCTATTGCTGCCTCTGGCACCTTATGGCTGTTCTGCTGTGAGTCAAAGATTTTCGAATCGGACGAAAAACTGATAGTGAATTGTAACATTCAGGGCCACCTAATGACGATGGACCACACAAATTGCGTCCCGATTCAGTACATTGTCCTCCAGCCGACCTGACTCCATGGGTCTATTGCTGCCTCGGGCACCTTATGGCCGTTCTGCTGTGAATCTAGATTATCGAATGGGACGAAAAACTGATAGTGAATTGTAACGTTCAGGGCCACCTAATGACGATGGATCACTCAAATTGCGTCCCGAATCAATACATCGTCCTCCAGCATACTTGTCTCCATGGGTCTATTGCTTCCTCGGGCACCTAATGGCCGTTCTGCTGTGAGTCAAAGATTTTCGAATCGGACGAAAAACTCATAGTGAATTGTAACGTTCAGGGCCTCCTAATGACGATGGAACACTCAAATTGCGTCCCGATTCAATACATCGTCCTCCAGCAGACTTGTCTTCATGCGTCTATTGCTGCCTCGGGCACCTTATGGCCGTTCTGCTGTGAGTCAAAGATTTTCGAATCGGACGAAAAACTGATAGTAAATTGGAACGTTCAGGGCCTCCTAATGACGATGGAACACTAAAATTGCGTCCCGATTCAATACATCGTCCTCCAGCAGACTTGACTTCATGGGTCTATTGCTGCCTCGGGCACCTTATGGCCGATCTGCTGTGAGTCAAAGATTTTCGAATCGGACGAAAAACTGATAGTGAACTGTAACGTTCAGGGCCACCTAATGACGATGGATCACTCAAATTGCGTCCCGATTCAATACATCGTCCTCCAGCCGACTTGACTCCATGGGTCTATTGCTGCCTCGGGCACCTTATGGCCGTTCTGCTGTGAGTCTAGATTATCGAATGGGACGAAAAACTGATAGTGAATTGTAACGTTCAGGGCCTCCTAATGACGATGGATCACTCAAATTGCGTCCCGATTCAATATATCGTCCTCCAGCAGACTTGTCTCCATGGGTCTATTGCTGCCTCGGGCACCTTATGGCCGTTCTGCTGTGAGTCTAGATTATCGAATGGGACGAAAAACTGATAGTGATTTGTAACTTTCAGGGCCATCTAATGACGATGGATCACTCAAATTGCGTCCCGATTCAATACATCGTCCTCCAGCAGACTAGTCTCCATGGGTCGATTGCTGCTTCGGGCACCTTATGGCCGTTCTGCTGTGAGTCAAAGATTTTCGAATCGGACGAAAAACTGATAGTGAATTGTAACTTTCAGGGCCTCCTAATGACGATGGAACACTAAAATTGCGTCCCGATTCAATACATCGTGCTCCAGCAGACTTGTCTCCATGGGTCTATTGCTGCCTCGGGCACCTTATGGCCGTTCTGCTGTGAGTCAAAGATTTTCGAATCGGACGAAAAACTGATAGTGAATTGTAACGTCCAGGGCCACCTAACGACGATGGATCACTCAAATTGCGTCCCGATTCAATACATCGTCCTCCAGCCGACTTGTCTCCATGGGTCTATTGCTGCCTCGGGCACCTTATGGCCGTTCTGCTGTGAGTCTAGATTATCGAATGGGACGAAAAACTGATAGTGAATTGTAACGTTCAGGGCCACCTAATGACGATGGATCACTCAAACTGCGTCCCGATTCAATACATCGTCCTCCAGCAGACTTTTCTCCATGCGTCTATTGCTGCCTCGGGCACCTTATGGCTGTTCTGCTGTGAGTCAAAGATTTTCGAATCGGACGAAAAACTGATAGTGAATTGTAACTTTCAAGGCCACCTAATGACGATGGGTCACTCAAATTGCGTCCCGATTCAATACATCGTCCTCCAGCCGACATGTCTCCATGGGTCTATTGCTGCCTCGGGCACCTTATGGCCGTTCTGCTGTGAGTCAAAGATTTTCGAATCGGACGAAAAACTGATAGTGAATTGTAACTTTCAGGGCCTCCTAATGACGATGGATCACTCAAATTGCGTCCCGATTCAATACATCGTCCTCCAGCAGACTTGTCTCCATGGGTCGATTGCTGCCTCGGGCACCTTATGGCCGTTCTGCTGTGAGTCAAAGATTTTCGAATCGGACGAAAAACTGATAGTGAATTGTAACATTCAGGGCCCCCTAATGACGATGGACCACACAAATTGCGTCCCGATTCAATACATCGTCCTCCAGCCGACTTGTCTCCATGGGTCTATTGCTGCCTCGGGCACCTTATGGCCGTTCTTCTGTGAGTCAAAGATTTTCGAATCGGACGAAAAACCGATAGTGAATTGTAACATTCAGGGCCACCTAATGACGATGGACCACAGAAATTGCGTCCCGATTCAATACATCGTCCGCCAGCCGACTTGTCTCCATGGGTCTATTGCTGCCTCGGGCACGTTATGGCCGTTCTGCTGTGAAACAAAGATTTTCGAATCGGACGAAAAACAGATAGTAAATTGGAACGTTCAGGGCCTCCTAATGACGATGGAACACTCAAATTTCGTCCCGATTCATTACATCGTCCTCCAGCGGTCTTGTCTCCATGGGTCTATTGCTGCCTCGGGCACCTAATGGCCGTTCTGCTGTGAGTCAAAGATTTACGAATCGGACGAAAAACTGATAGTGAATTGTAACGTTCAGGGCCTCCTAATGACGATGGATCACTCAAATTGCGTCCCGATTCAATATATCGTCCTCCAGCAGACTTGTCTCCATGGGTCTATTGCTGCCTCGGGCACCTTATGGCCGTTCTGCTGTGAGTCTAGATTATCGAATGGGACGAAAAACTGATAGTGATTTGTAACTTTCAGGGCCATCTAATGACGATGGATCACTCAAATTGCGTCCCGATTCAATACATCGTCCTCCAGCAGACTAGTCTCCATGGGTCGATTGCTGCTTCGGGCACCTTATGGCCGTTCTGCTGTGAGTCAAAGATTTTCGAATCGGACGAAAAACTGATAGTGAATTGTAACTTTCAGGGCCTCCTAATGACGATGGAACACTCAAATTGCGTCCCGATTCAATACATCGTGCTCCAGCAGACTTGTCTCCATGGGTCTATTGCTGCCTCGGGCACCTTATGGCCGTTCTGCTGTGAGTCAAAGATTTTCGAATCGGACGAAAAACTGATAGTGAATTGTAACGTCCAGGGCCACCTAACGACGATGGATCACTCAAATTGCGTCCCGATTCAATACATCGTCCTCCAGCCGACTTGTCTCCATGGGTCTATTGCTGCCTCGGGCACCTTATGGCCGTTCTGCTGTGAGTCTAGATTATCGAATGGGACGAAAAACTGATAGTGAATTGTAACGTTCAGGGCCACCTAATGACGATGGATCACTCAAACTGCGTCCCGATTCAATACATCGTCCTCCAGAAGACTTTTCTCCATGCGTCTATTGCTGCCTCGGGCACCTTATGGCTGTTCTGCTGTGAGTCAAAGATTTTCGAATCGGACTAAAAACTGATAGTGAATTGTAACTTTCAAGGCCACCTAATGACGATGGGTCACTCAAATTGCGTCCCGATTCAATACATCGTCCTCCAGCCGACATGTCTCCATGGGTCTATTGCTGCCTCGGGCACCTTATGGCCGTTCTGCTGTGAGTCAAAGATTTTCGAATCGGACGAAAAACTGATAGTGAATTGTAACTTTCAGGGCCTCCTAATGACGATGGATCACTCAAATTGCGTCCCGATTCAATACATCGTCCTCCAGCAGACTTGTCTCCATGGGTCGATTGCTGCCTCGGGCACCTTATGGCCGTTCTGCTGTGAGTCAAAGATTTTCGAATCGGACGAAAAACTGATAGTGAATTGTAACATTCAGGGCCACCTAATGACGATGGACCACACAAATTGCGTCCCGATTCAATACATCGTCCTCCAGCCGACTTGTCTCCATGGGTCTATTGCTGCCTCGGGCACCTTATGGCCGTTCTTCTGTGAGTCAAAGATTTTCGAATCGGACGAAAAACCGATAGTGAATTGTAACATTCAGGGCCACCTAATGACGATGGACCACAGAAATTGCGTCCCGATTCAATACATCGTCCGCCAGCCGACTTGTCTCCATGGGTCTATTGCTGCCTCGGGCACGTTATGGCCGTTCTGCTGTGAAACAAAGATTTTCGAATCGGACGAAAAACAGATAGTAAATTGGAACGTTCAGGGCCTCCTAATGACGATGGAACACTCAAATTTCGTCCCGATTCATTACATCGTTCTCCAGCGGTCTTGTCTCCATGGGTTTATTGCTGCCTCGGGCACCTAATGGCCGTTCTGCTGTGAGTCAAAGATTTACGAATCGGACGAAAAACTGATAGTGAATTGTAACTTTCAGGGCCACCTAATGACGATGGATCACTCAAATTGCGTCCCGATTCAATACATCGTGCTCCAGCAGACTTGTCTCCATGGGTCTATTGCTGCCTCGGGCACCTTATGGCCGTTCTTGTGTGAGTCAAAGATTTTCGAATGGGACGAAAAACTGATAGTGAATTCTAACATTCAGGGCCACCTAATGAAGATGGACCACACAAATTGCGTCCCGATTCAATACATCGTCCTCCAGCCGACTTGTCTCCATGGGTCTATTGCTGCCTCGGGCACCTTATGGCCGTTCAGCTGTGAGTCTAGATTATCGAATGGGACGAAAAACTGATAGTGAATTGTAACGTTCAGGGCCACCTAATGACGATCGATCACTCAAATTGCGTCCCGATTCAATATATCGTCCTCCGGCAGACTTGTTTCCATGGGTCTATTGTTGCCTTGGGCACCTTATGGCCGTTCTGCTGTGAGTCAAAGATTTTCGAAACGGACGAAAAACTGACAGTGAATTGTAACTTTCAGGGCAACCTAATGACGATGGATCACTCAAATTGCGTCCCGATTCAATACATCGTCCTCCAGCCGACTTGTCTCCATGGGTCTATTGCTGCCTCGGGCACCTTATGGCCGTTCTGCTATGAGTCAAAGATTTTCGAATCGGACGAAAAACTGATAGTAAATTGGAACGTTCAGGGCCACCTAATGACGATGGATCACTCAAATTGCGTCCCGATTCAATACATCGTCCTCCAGCCGACTTGTCTCCATGGGTCTATTGCTGCCTCGGGCACCTTATGGCCGTTCTGCTGTGAGTCTAGATTATCGAATGGGACGAAAAGCTGATAGTGATTTGTAACTTTCAGGGCCATCTAATGACGATGGATCACTCAAATTGCGTCCCGATTCAATACATCGTCCTCCAGCAGACTAGTCTCCATGGGTCGATTGCTGCTTCGGGCACCTTATGGCCGTTCTGCTGTGAGTCAAAGATTTTCGAATCGGACGAAAAACCTGATAGTGATTTGTAACATTCAGGGCCACCTAATGACGATAGACCACACAAATTGCGTCCCGATTCAGTACATCGTCCACTAGCCGACTTGACTCCATGGGACTATTGCTGCCTCGGGCACCTTATGGCCTTTCTGCTGTGAGTCTAGATTATCGAATGGGATGAAAAACTGATAGTGAATTGTAACGTTCAGGGCCACCTAATGACGATGGATCACTCAAATTGCGTCCCGATTCAATACATCGTCCTCCAGCCGACTTGTTTCCATGGGTCTATTGCTGCCTCGGGCACCTTATGGCCGTTCTGCTATGAGTCAAAGATTTTCGAATCGGACGAAAAACTGATAGTAAATTGGAACGTTCAGGGCCACCTAATGACGATGGATCACTCAAATTGCGTCCCGATTCAATACATCGTCCTCCAGCCGACTTGTCTCCATGGGTCTATTGCTGCCTCGGGCACCTTATGGCCGTTCTGCTGTGAGTCTAGATTATCGAATGGGACGAAAAACTGATAGTGATTTGTAATTTTCAGGGCCATCTAATGACGATGGATCACTCAAATTGCGTCCCGATTCAATACATCGTCCTCCAGCAGATTTGTCTCCATGGGTCTATTGCTGCCTCGGGCACCTTATGGCAGTCCTGCTGTGACTCAAAGATTTTCGAATCGGACGAAAAACTGATAGTGAATTGTAACGTTCAGGGCCTCCTAATGACGATGGAACACTCAAATTGCGTCCCGATTCAATACATCGTCCTCCAGCAGACTTGTCTCCATGGGTCTATTGCTGCCTCGGGCACCTTATGGCTGTTCTGCTGTGAGTCAAAGATTTTCGAATCGGACGAAAAACTGATAGTGAATTGTAACATTCAGGGCCACCTAATGACGATGTACCACACAAATTGCGTCCCGATTCAGTACATCGTCCTCCAGCCGACCTGACTCCATGGGTCTATTGCTGCCTCGGGCACCTTATGGCCGTTCTGCTGTGAATCTAGATTATCGAATGGGACGAAAAACTGATAGTGAATTGTAACGTTCAGGGCCACCTAATGACGATGGATCACTCAAATTGCGTCCCGAATCAATACATCGTCCTCCAGCAGACTTGTCTCCATGGGTCTATTGCTGCCTCGGGCACCTTATGGCCGATCTGCTGTGAGTCAAAGATTTTCGAATCGGACGAAAAACTGATAGTGAACTGTAACGTTCAGGGCCACCTAATGACGATGGATCACTCAAATTGCGTCCGGATTCAATACATCGTCCTCCAGCCGACTTGACTCCATGGGTCTATTGCTGCCTCGGGCACCTTATGGCCGTTCTGCTGTGAGTCTAGATTATCGAATGGGATGAAAAACTGATAGTGAATTGTAACGTTCAGGGCCACCTAATGACGATGGATCACTCAAATTGCGTCCCGATTCAATACATCGTCCTCCAGCCGACTTGTCTCCATGGGTCTATTGCTGCCTCGGGCACCTTATGGCAGTCCTAATGTGACTCAAAGATTTTCGAATCGGACGAAAAACTGATAGTGAATTGTAACGTTCAGGGCCTCCTAATGACGATGGAACACTCAAATTGAGTCCCGATTCAATACATCGTCCTCCAGCAGACTTGTCTCCATGGGTCTATTGCTGCCTCGGGCACCTTATGGCCGTTCTGCTGTGAGTCAAAGATTTTCGAATTGGACGAAAAACTGATAGTGAATTGTAACATTCAGGGCCACCTAATGACGATGGACCACACAAATTGCGTCGCGATTCAGTACATCGTCCTCCAGCTGACCTGACTCCATTGGTCTATTGCTGCCTCGGGCACCTTATGGCCGTTCTGCTGTGAGTCTACATTATCGAATGGGACGAAAAACTGATAGTGAATTGTAACGTTCAGGGCCACCTAATGACGATGGATCACTCAACTTGCGTCCCGATTCAATACATCGTCCTCCAGCAGACTTGTCTCCATGGGTCTATTGCTGCCTCGGGCACCTTATGGCCGTTCTGCTGTGAGTCAAAGATTTTCGAATCGGACGAAAAACTGATAGTGAATTGTAACGTTCAGGGCCTCCTAATGACGATGGAACACTCAAATTGCGTCCCGATTCAATACATCGTCCTCCAGCAGACTTGTCTCCATGCGTCTATTGCTGCCTCGGGCACCTTATGGCCGTTCTGCTGTGAGTCAAAGATTTTCGAATCGGACGAAAAACTGATAGTGAATTGTAACTTTCAGGGCCTCCTAATGACGATGGAACACTCAAATTGCGTCCCGATTCAATACATCGTCCTCCAGCAGACTTGTCTCCATGGGTCTATTGCTGCCTCGGGCACCTTATGGCCGTTCTGCTGTGAGTCAAAGATTTTCGAATCGGACGAAAAACTGATAGTGAATTGTAACGTCCAGGGCCACCTAACGACGATGGATCACTCAAATTGCGTCCCGATTCAATACATCGTCCTCCAGCCGACTTGTCTCCATGGGTCTATTGCTGCCTCGGGCACCTTATGGCCGTTCTGCTGTGAGTCTAGATTATCGAATGGGACGAAAAACTGATAGTGAATTGTAACGTTCAGGGCCACCTAATGACGAAGGATCACTCAAATTGCGTCCCGATTCAATACATCGTCCTCCAGCAGACTTGTCTCCATGGGTCTATTGCTGCCTCGGGCACCTTATGGCAGTCCTGCTGTGACTCAAAGATTTTCGAATCGGACGAAAAACTGATAGTGAATTGTAACGTTCAGGGCCTCCTAATGACGATGGAACACACAAATTGCGTCCCGATTCAATACATCGTCCTCCAGCAGACTTGTCTTCATGCGTCTATTGCTGCCTCGGGCACCTTATGGCCGTTCTGCTGTGAGTCAAAGATTTTCGAATCGGACGAAAAACTGATAGTAAATTGGAACGTTCAGGGCCTCCTAATGACGATGGAACACTAAAATTGCGTCCCGATTCAATACATCGTCCTCCAGCAGACTTGACTTCATGGGTCTATTGCTGCCTCGGGCACCTTATGGCCGATCTGCTGTGAGTCAAAGATTTTCGAATCGGACGAAAAACTGATAGTGAACTGTAACGTTCAGGGCCACCTAATGACGATGGATCACTCAAATTGCGTCCCGATTCAATACATCGTCCTCCAGCCGACTTGACTCCATGGGTCTATTGCTGCCTCGGGCACCTTATGGCCGTTCTGCTGTGAGTCTAGATTATCGAATGGGACGAAAAACTGATAGTGAATTGTAACGTTCAGGGCCTCCTAATGACGATGGATCACTCAAATTGCGTCCCGATTCAATATATCGTCCTCCAGCAGACTTGTCTCCATGGGTCTATTGCTGCCTCGGGCACCTTATGCCCGTTCTGCTGTGAGTCTAGATTATCGAATGGGACGAAAAACTGATAGTGAATTGTAACGTTCAGGGCCACCTAATGACGATGGATCACTCAAATTGCGTCCCGATTCAATACATCGTCCTCCAGCCGACTTGACTCCATGGGTCTATTGCTGCCTCGGGCACCTTATGGCCGTTCTGCTGTGAGTCTAGATTATCGAATGGGACGAAAAACTGATAGTGAATTGTAACGTTCAGGGCCTCCTAATGACGATGGATCACTCAAATTGCGTCCCGATTCAGTACTTCGTCCTGCAGCAGACTTGTCTCCATGGGTCGATTGCTGCCTCGGGCACCTTATGGCCGTTCTGCTGTTAGTCAAAGATTTTCGAATCGGACGAAAAACTGATAGTGAATTGTAACTTTCAGGGCCACCTAATGACGATGGATCACTCAAATTGCGTCCCGATTCAATACATCGTCCTCCAGCAGGCTTGTCTCCATGGGTCTATTGCTGTCACGGGCACCTTATGGCCGTTCTGCTGTGAGTCAAAGATTTTCGAATCGGACGAAAAACTGATAGTGAATTGTAACATTCAGGGCCACCTAATGACGATGGATCACTCAAATTGCGTCCCGATTCAATACATCGTCCTCCAGCAGACTTGTCTCCATGGGTCTATTGCTGCCTCGGGCACCTTATGGCCGTTCTTCTGTGAGTCAAAGAAATTATCGAATCGGACGAAATACTGATAGTGAATTGTAACATTCAGGGCCACCTAATGACGATGGATCACTCAAATTGCGTCCCGATTCAATACATCGTCCACCAGCCGACTTGTCTCCATGGGTCTATTGCTGCCTCGGGCACCTTATGGCCGTTCTGCTGTGAGTCAAAGATTTTCGAATCGGACGAACAACTGATAGTGAAATGTAACGTTCAGGGCCTCCTAATGACGATGGAACACTCAAATTGCGTCCCGATTCAATACATCGTCCTCCAGCAGACTTGTCTCCATGCGTCTATTGCTGCCTCTGGCACCTCATGGCCGTTCCGCTGTGAGTCAAAGATTTTCGAATCGGACGAAAAACTGATAGTGAATTGTAACTTTCAGGGCCTCCTAATGACGATGGAACACTCAAATTGCGTCCCGATTCAATACATCGTCCTCCAGCAGACTTGTCTCCATGGGTCTATTGCTGCCTCGGGCATCTTATGGCCGTTCTGCTGTGAGTCAAAGATTTTCTAATCGGACGAAAAACTGATAGTGAATTGTAACGTCCAGGGCCACCTAATGACGATGGATCACTCAAATTGCGTCCCGATTCAATACATCGTCCTCCAGCCGACTTGTCTCCATGGGTCTATTGCTGCCTCGTGCACATTATGGCCGTTCTGCTGTGAGTCTAGATTACCGAATGGGACGAAAAACTGATAGTGAATTGTAACTATCAGGGCCACCTAATGACGATGGATCACTCAAATTGCGTCCCGATTCAATACATCGTCCTCCAGCAGACTTGTCTCCATGGGTCGATTGCTGCCTCGGGCACCTTATGGCCGTTCTGCTGTGAGTCAAAGATTTTCGAATCGGACGAAAAACCTGATAGTGATTTGTAACATTCCGGGCCACCTAATGACGATGGACCACACAAATTGCGTCCCGATTCAGAACATCGTCCACTAGCCGACTTGACTCCATGGGACTATTGCTGCCTCGGGCACCTTATGGCCGTTCTGCTGTGAGTCTAGATTATCGAATGTGATGAAAAACTGATAGTGAATTGTAACGTTCAGGGCCACCTAATGACGATGGATCACTCAAATTGCGTCCCGATTCAATACATCGTCCTCCAGCAGACTTGTCTCCATGGGTCTATTGCTGCCTCGGGCACCTTATGGCAGTCCTGCTGTGACTCAAAGATTTTTGAATCGGACGAAAAACTGATAGTGAATTGTAACGTTCAGGGCCTCCTAATGACGATGGAACACTCAAATTGCGTCCCGATTCAATACATCGTCCTCCAGCGGACTTGTCTCCATGGGTCTATTGCTGCCTCGGGCACCTTATGGCCGTTCTGCTGTGAGTCAAAGATTTTCGAATCGGACGAAAAACTGATAGTGAATTGTAACATTCAGGGCCACCTAATGACGATGGACCACACAAATTGCGTCCCGATTCAGTACATCGTCCTCCAGCCGACCTGACTCCATGGGTCTATTGCTGCCTCGGGCACCTTATGGCCGTTCTGCTGTGAATCTAGATTATCGAATGGGACGAAAAACTGATAGTGAATTGTAACGTTCAGGGCCACCTAATGACGATGGATCACTCAAATTGCGTCCCGAATCAATACATCGTCCTCCAGCAGACTTGTCTCCATGGGTCTATTGCTGCCTCGGGCACCTTATGGCCGTTCTGCTGTGAGTCAAAGATTTTCGAATCGGACGAAAAACTGATAGTGAATTGTAACGTTCAGGGCCTCCTAATGACGATGGAACACTCAAATTGCGTCCCGATTCAATACATCGTCCTCCAGCAGACTTGTCTCCATGGGTCTATTGCTGCCTCGGGCACCTGATGGCCGTTCTGCTGTGAGTCAAAGATTTTCGAATCGGACGAAAAACTGATAGTAAATTGGAACGTTCAGGGCCTCCTAATGACGATGGAACACTAAAATTGCGTCCCGATTCAATACATCGTCCTCCAGCAGACTTGACTTCATGGGTCTATTGCTGCCTCGGGCACCTTATGGCCGATCTGCTGTGAGTCAAAGATTTTCGAATCGGACGAAAAACTGATAGTGAACTGTAACGTTCAGGGCCTCCTAATGACGATGGATCACTCAAATTGCGTCCCGATTTAATACATCGTCCTCCAGCCGACTTGACTCCATGGGTCTATTGCTGCCTCGGGCACCTTATGGCCGTTCTGCTGTGAGTCTAGATTATCGAATGGGACGAAAAACTGATAGTGAATTGTAACGTTCAGGGCCTCCTAATGACGATGGATCACTCAAATTGCGTCCCGATTCAATACATCGTCCTCCAGCAGACTTGTCTCCATGGGTCTATTGCTGCCTCGGGCACCTTATGTCCGTTCTGCTGTGAGTCTAGATTATCGAATGGGACGAAAAACTGATAGTGAATTGTAACGTTCAGGGCCACCTAATGACGATGGATCACTTAAATTGCGTCCCGATTCAATACATCGTCCTCCAGCCGACTTGACTCCATGGGTCTATTGCTGCCTCGGGCACCTTATGGCCGTTCTGCTGTGAGTCTAGATTATCGAATGGGACGAAAAACTGATAGTGAATTGTAACGTTCAGGGCCTCCTAATGACGATGGATCACTCAAATTGCGTCCCGATTCAGAACATCGTCCTCCAGCAGACTTGTCTCCATGGGTCGATTGCTGCCTCGGGCACCTTATGGCCGTTCTGCTGTTAGTCAAAGATTTTCGAATCGGACGAAAAACTGATAGTGAATTGTAACTTTCAGGGCCACCTAATGACGATGGATCACTCAAATTGCGTCCCGATTCAATACATCGTCCTCCAGCAGACTTGTCTCCATGGGTCTATTGCTGCCTCGGGCACCTTATGGCCGTTCTGCTGTGAGTCTAGATTATCGAATGGGACGAAAAACTGATAGTGAATTGTAACGTTCAGGGCCTCCTAATGACGATGGATCACTCAAATTGCGTCCCGATTCAATACATCGTCCTCCAGCAGACTTGTCTCCATGGGTTTATTGCTGCCTCGGGCACCTTATGGCCGTTCTGCTGTGAGTCTAGATTATCGAATGGGACGAAAAACTGATAGTGAATTGTAAAATTCAGGGCCACCTAATGACGATGGATCACTCAAATTGCGTCCCGATTCAATACATCGTCCTCCAGCCGACTTGACTCCATGGGTCTATTGCTGCCACGGGCACCTTATGGCCGTTCTGCTGTGAGTCTAGATTATCGAATGGGACGAAAAACTGATAGTGAATTGTAACGTTCAGGGCCTCCTAATGACGATGGATCACTCAAATTGCGTCCCGATTCAATACATCGTCCTCCAGCAGACTTGTCTCCATGGGTCGATTGCTGCCTCGGGCACCATATGGCCGTTCTGCTGTGAGTCAAAGATTTTCGAATCGGACGAAAAACTGATAGTGAATTGTATCTTTCAGGGCCACCTAATGACGATGGATCACTCAAATTGCGTCCCGATTCAATACATCGTCCTCCAGCAGACTTGTCTCCATGGGTCTATTGCTGCCTCGGGCACCTTATGGCCGTTCTGCTGTGAGTCAAAGATTTTCGAATCGGACGAAAAACTGATAGTGAATTGTAACATTCAGGGCCACCTAATGACGATGGATCACTCAAATTGCGTCCCGATTCAATACATCGTCCTCCAGCAGACTTGTCTCCATGGGTCTATTGCTGCCTCGGGCACCTTATGGCCGTTCTTCTGTGAGTCAAAGATTTTCGAATCGGACGAAATACTGATAGTGAATTGTAACATTCAGGGCCACCTAATGACGATGGATCACTCAAATTGCGTCCCGATTCAATACATCGTCCACCAGCCGACTTGTCTCCATGGGTCTATTGCTGCCTCGGGCACCTTATGGCCGTTCTGCTGTGAGTCAAAGATTTTCGAATCGGACGAAAAACTGATAGTGAATTGTAACTTTCAGGGCCTCCTAATGACGATGGAACACTCAAATTGCGTCCCGATTCAATACATCGTCCTCTAGCAGACTTGTCTCCATGGGTCTATTGCTACCTCGGGCACCTTATGGCCGTTCTGCTGTGAGTCAAAGATTTTCTAATCGGACGAAAAACTGATAGTGAATTGTAACGTCCAGGGCCACCTAATGACGATGGATCACTCAAATTGCGTCTTGATTCAATACATCGTCCTGCAGCAGACTTGTCTCCATGGGTCTATTGCTGCCTCGTGCACCTTATGGCCGTTCTGCTGTGAGTCTAGATTACCGAATGGGACGAAAAACTGATAGTGAATTGTAACTTTCAGGGCCACCTTATGACGATGGATCACTCAAATTGCGTCCCGATTCAATACATCGTCCTCCAGCAGACTTGTCTCCATGGGTCGATTGCTGCCTCGGGCACCTTATGGCCGTTCTGCTGTGAGTCAAAGATTTTCGAATCGGACGAAAAACCTGATAGTGATTTGTAACATTCAGGGCCACCTAATGACGATGGACCACACAAATTGCGTCCCGATTCAGAACATCGTCCACTAGCCGACTTGTATCCATGGGTCTATTGCTGCCTCGGGCACCTTATGGCCGTTCTGCTGTGAGTCAAAGATTTTCGAATCGGACGAAAAACTGATAGTGAACTGTAACGTTCAGGGCCACCTAATGACGATGGATCACTCAAATTGCGTCCCGATTCAATACATCGTCCTCCAGCCGACTTGTCTCCATGGGTCTATTGCTGAATCGGGCACCTTATGGCCGTTCTGCTGTGAGTCAAAGATTTTCGAATCGGACGAAAAACTGATAGTAAATTGGAACGTTCAGGGCCTCCTAATGACGATGGAACACTCAAATTGCGTCCCGATTCAATACATCGTCCTCCAGCGGACTTGTCTCCATGGGTCTATTGCTGCCTCGGGCACCTAATGGCCGTTCTGCTGTGAGTCAAATATTTTCGAATCGGACGAAAAACTGATAGTGAATTGTAACTTTCAGGGCCACCTAATGACGATGGTTCACTCAAATTGCGTCCCGATTCAATACATCGTCCTCCAGCCGACCTGTTTCCATCGGTCTATTGCTACCTCGGGCACCTTATGGCCGTTCTGCTGTGAGTCAAAGATTTTCGAATCGGACGAAAAACTGATTGTAAATTGGAACGTTCAGGGCCTCCTAATGACGATGGAACATTCAAATTGCGTCCCGATTCAATACATCGTCCTCCAGCGAACTTGTCTCCATGGGTCTATTGCTGCCTCGGGCACCTAATGGCCGTTCTGCTGTGAGTCAAAGATTTTCGAATCGGACGAAAAACTGATAGTGAATTGTAACATTCAGGGCCACCTAATGACGATGGACCACGCAAATTGCGTCCCGATTCAATACATCGTCCTCCAGCCGAGTTGACTCAATGGGTCTATTGCTGCCTCGGGCACCTTATGACCGGTCTGCTGTGAATCTAGATTATCGAATGGGACGAAAAACTGATAATGAATTGTAACGTTCAGGGCCACCTAATGACGATGGATCACTCAAATTGCGTCCCGATTCAATATATCGTCCTCCAGCAGACTTGTTTCCATGGGTCTATTGTTGCCTCGGGCACCTTATGTCCGTTCTGCTGTGAGTCAAAGATTTTCGAATCGGACGAAAAACTGATAGTGAATTGTAACTTTCAGGGCAACCTAATGACGATGGATCACTCAAATTGTGTCCCGATTCAATACATCGTCCTCCAGCCGACTTGTCTCCATGGGTCTATTGCTGCCTCGGGCACCTTATGGCCGTTCTGCTGTGAGTCAAAGATTTTCGAATCGGACGAAAAACTGATAGTAAATTGGAACGTTCAGGGCCTCCTAATGACGATGGATCACTCAAATTGCGTCCCGATTCAATACATCGTCCTCCAGCAGACTTGTCTCCATGGGTCTATTGCTGCCTCGGGCACCTTATGGCCGTTCTGCTGTGAGTCTAGATTATCGAATGGGAAGAAAAACTGATAGTGAATTGTAACGTTCAGGGCCACCTAATGACGATGCATCACTCAAATTGCGTCCCGATTCAATACATCGTCCTCCAGCCGTCTTGACTCCGTGGGTCTATTGCTGCCTCGGGCACCTTATGGCCGTTCTGCTGTGAGTCAAAGATTATCGAATGGGACGAAAAACTGATAGTGAATTGTAACTTTCAGGGCCACTTAATGACGATGGATCACTCAAATTGCGTCCCGATTCAATACATCGTCCTCCAGCAGTCTTATCTCCATGGGTCTATTGCTGCCTCGGGCACCTTATGGCCGTTCTGCTGTGAGTCAAAGATTTCGAATCGGACGAAAAACCTGATAGTGAATTGTAACATTCAGGGCCACCTAATGACGATGGATCACTCAAATTGCGTCCCGATTCAATACATCGTCCTCCAGCAGACTTGTCTCCATGGGTCTATTGCTGCCTCGGGCACCTTATGGCCGTTCTTCTGTGAGTCAAAGATTTTCGAATCGGACGAAATACTGATAGTGAATTGTAACATTCAGGGCCACCTAATGACGATGGACCACACAAATTGCGTCCCGATTCAATACATCGTCCTCCAGCCGACTTGTCTCCATGGGTCTATTGCTGCCTCGGGCACCTAATGGCCGTTCTGCTGTGAGTCAAAGATTTTCGAATAGGACGAAAAACTGATAGTGAATTGTAACTTTCAGGGCCACCTAATGACGATGGATCACTCAAATTGCGTTCCGATTCAATACATCGTCCTCCAGCCAACTTGTCTCCATGGGTCTATTGCTGCCTCGGGCACCTTATGGCCGTTCTGCTGTGAATCTAGATTATCGAATGGGACGAAAAACTGATAATGAATTGTAACGTTCAGGGCCACCTAATGACGATGGATCACTCAAATTGCGTCCCGATTCAATACATCGTCCTCCAGCCGACTTGTCTCCATGGGTCTATTGCTGCCTCGGGCACCTTATGGCCGTTCAGCTGTGAGTCTAGATTATCGAATGGGACGAAAAACTGATAGTGAATTGTAACGTTCAGGGCCACCTAATGACGATGGATCACTCAAATTGCGTCCCGATTCAATACATCGTCCTCCAGCCGACTTGTCTCCATGGGTCTATTGCTGCCTCGGGCACCTTATGGCCGTTCTGCTGTGAGTCAAAGTTTTTCGAATCGGACGAAAAACTGATAGTAAATTGGAACGTTCAGGGCTCCTAATGACGATGGAACACTCAAATTGCGTCCCGATTCAATACATTGTCCTTCAGCGGACTTGTCTCCGTTGGTCTATTGCTGCCTCGGGCACCTAATGGCCGTTCTGCTGTGAGTCAAAGATTTTCGAATCGGACGAAAAACTGATAGTGAATTGTAACATTCAGGGCCACCTAATGACGATGGACCACGCAAATTGCGTCCCGATTCAATACATCGTCCTCCAGCCGACTTGTCTCCATGGGTCTATTGCTGCCTCGGGCACCTTATGGCCGTTCTGCTGTGAGTCTAGATTATCGAATGGGACGAAAAACTGATAGTGAATTGTAACGTTCAGGGCCACCTAAAGACGATGGATCACTCAAATTGCGTCCCGATTCAATACATCGTCCTCCAGCAGACTTGACTTCATGGGTCTATTGCTGCCTCGGGCACCTTATGGCCGTTCTGCAGTGAGTCAAAGATTTTCGAATCGGACGAAAAACTGATAGTGAATTGTAACATTCAGGGCCACCTAATGACGATGGATCACTCAAATTGCGTCCCGATTCAATACATCGTCCTCCAGCAGACTTGTCTCCATGGGTCGATTGCTGCCTCGGGCACCTTATGGCCGTTCTGCTGTGAGTCAAAGATTTTCGAATCGGACGAAAAACCTGATAGTGATTTGTAACATTCAGGGCCACCTAATGACGATGGACCACACAAATTGCGTCCCGATTCAGTACATCGTCCACTAGCCGACTTGACTCCATGGGACTATTGCTGCCTCGGGCACCTTATGGCCGTTCTGCTGTGAGTCTAGATTATCGAATGGGATGAAAAACTGATAGTGAATTGTAACGTTCAGGGCCACCTAATGACGATGGATCACTCAAATTGCGTCCCGATTCAATACATCGTCCCCCAGCAGACTTGTCTCCATGGGTCTATTGCTGCCTCGGGCACCTTATGGCCGTTCTGCTGTGAGTCAAAGATTTTCGAATCGGACGAAAAACTGATAGTGAATTGTAACTTTCAGGGCCACCTAATGACGATGGATCACTCAAATTGCGTCCCGATTAAATACATCGTCCTCCAGCCGACTTGTCTCCATGGGTCTATTGCTGCCTCGGGCACCTTATGGCCGTTCTGCTGTGAGTCAAAGATTTTCGAATCGGACGAAAAACTGATAGTGAATTGTAACGTTCAGGGCCTCCTAATGACGATGGAACACTAAAATTGCGTCCCGATTCAATACATCGTCCTCCAGCAGACTTGACTTCATGGGTCTATTGCTGCCTCGGGCACCTTATGGCCGTTCTGCTGAGAGTCAAAGATTTTCGAATCGGACGAAAAACTGATAGTGAATTGTAACGTTCAGGGCCACCTAATGACGATGGATCACTCAAATTGCGTCCCGATTCAATACATCGTCCTCCAGCCGACTTGACTCCATGGGTCTATTGCTGCCTCTGGCACATTATGGCCGTTCTGCTGTGAGTCTAGATTATCGAATGGAACGAAAAACTGATAGTGAATTGTAACGTTCAGGGCCACCTAATGACGATGGACCACGCAAATTGCGTCCCGATTCAATACATCGTCCTCCAGCCGAGTTGACTCAATGGGTCTATTGCTGCCTCGGGCACCTTATGGCCGGTCTGCTGTGAATCTAGATTATCGAATGGGACGAAAAACCGATAATGAATTGTAACGTTCAGGGCCACCTAATGACGATGGATCACTCAAATTGCGTCCCGATTCAATATATCGTCCTCCAGCAGACTTGTTTCCATGCGTCTATTGTTGCCTCGGGCACCTTATGTCCGTTCTCCTGTGAGTCAAAGATTTTCGAATCGGACGAAAAACTGATAGTGAATTGTAACTTTCAGGGCAACCTAATGACGATGGATCATTCAAATTGCGTCCCGATTCAATACATCGTCCTCCAGCCGACTTGTCTCCATGGGTCTATTGCTGCCTCGGGCACCTTATGGCCGTTCTGCTGTGAGTCAAAGATTTTCGAATCGGACGAAAAACTGATAGTAAATTGGAACGTTCAGGGCCTCCTAATGACGATGGATCACTCAAATTGCGTCCCGATTCAATACATCGTCCTCCAGCAGACTTGTCTCCATGGGTCTATTGCTGCCTCGGGCACCTTATGGCCGTTCTGCTGTGAGTCTAGATTATCGAATGGGAAGAAAAACTGATAGTGAATTGTAACGTTCAGGGCCACCTAATGACGATGCATCACTCAAATTGCGTCCCGATTCAATACATCGTCCTCCAGCCGACTTGACTCCGTGGGTCTATTGCTGCCTCGGGCACCTTATGGCCGTTCTGCTGTGAGTCAAAGATTATCGAATGGGACGAAAAACTGATAGTGAATTGTAACTTTCAGGGCCACTTAATGACGATGGATCACTCAAATTGCGTCCCGATTCAATACATCGTCCTCCAGCAGTCTTGTCTCCATGGGTCTATTGCTGCCTCGGGCACCTTATGGCCGTTCTGCTGTGAGTCAAAGATTTTCGAATCGGACGAAAAACCTGATAGTGAATTGTAACATTCAGGGCCACCTAATGACGATGGATCACTCAAATTGCGCCCCGATTCAATACATCGTCCTCCAGCAGACTTGTCTCCATGGGTCTATTGCTGCCTCGGGCACCTTATGGCCGTTCTTCTGTGAGTCAAAGATTTTCGAATCGGACGAAATACTGATAGTGAATTGTAACATTCAGGGCCACCTAATGACGATGGATCACTCAAATTGCGTCCCGATTCAATACATCGTCCTCCAGCAGACTTGTCTCCATGGGTCGATTGCTGCCTCGGGCACCTTATGGCCGTTCTGCTGTGAGTCAAAGATTTTCGAATCGGACGAAAAACCTGATAGTGATTTGTAACATTCAGGGCCACCTAATGTCGATGGACCACACAAATTGCGTCCCGATTCAGTACATCGTCCACTAGCCGACTTGACTCCATGGGACTATTGCTGCCTCGGGCACCTTATGGCCGTTCTGCTGTGAGTCTAGATTATCGAATGGGATGAAAAACTGATAGTGAATTGTAACGTTCAGGGCCACCTAATGACGATGGATCACTCAAATTGCGTCCCGATTCAATACATCGTCCCCCAGCAGACTTGTCTCCATGGGTCTATTGCTGCCTCGGGCACCTTATGGCCGTTCTGCTGTGAGTCAAAGATTTTCGAATCGGACGAAAAACTGATAGTGAATTGTAACTTTCAGGGCCACCTAATGACGATGGATCACTCAAATTGCGTCCCGATTAAATACATCGTCCTCCAGCCGACTTGTCTCCATGGGTCTATTGCTGCCTCGGGCACCTTATGGCCGTTCTGCTGTGAGTCAAAGATTTTCGAATCGGACGAAAAACTGATAGTGAATTGTAACGTTCAGGGCCTCCTAATGACGATGGAACACTAAAATTGCGTCCCGATTCAATACATCGTCCTCCAGCAGACTTGACTTCATGGGTCTATTGCTGCCTCGGGCACCTTATGGCCGTTCTGCTGAGAGTCAAAGATTTTCGAATCGGACGAAAAACTGATAGTGAATTGTAACGTTCAGGGCCACCTAATGACGATGGATCACTCAAATTGCGTCCCGATTCAATACATCGTCCTCCAGCCGACTTGACTCCATGGGTCTATTGCTGCCTCTGGCACATTATGGCCGTTCTGCTGTGAGTCTAGATTATCGAATGGGACGAAAAACTGATAGTGAATTGTAACGTTCAGGGCCACCTAATGACGATGGACCACGCAAATTGCGTCCCGATTCAATACATCGTCCTCCAGCCGAGTTAACTCAATGGGTCTATTGCTGCCTCGGGCACCTTATGGCCGGTCTGCTGTGAATCTAGATTATCGAATGGGACGAAAAACCGATAATGAATTGTAACGTTCAGGGCCACCTAATGACGATGGATCACTCAAATTGCGTCCCGATTCAATATATCGTCCTCCAGCAGACTTGTTTCCATGGGTCTATTGTTGCCTCGGGCACCTTATGTCCGTTCTCCTGTGAGTCAAAGATTTTCGAATCGGACGAAAAACTGATAGTGAATTGTAACTTTCAGGGCAACCTAATGACGATGGATCACTCAAATTGCGTCCCGATTCAATACATCGTCCTCCAGCCGACTTGTCTCCATGGGTCTATTGCTGCCTCGGGCACCTTATGGCCGTTCTGCTGTGAGTCAAAGATTGTCGAATCGGACGAAAAACTGATAGTAAATTGGAACGTTCAGGGCCTCCTAATGACGATGGATCACTCAAATTGCGTCCCGATTCAATACATCGTCCTCCAGCAGACTTGTCTCCATGGGTCTATTGCTGCCTCGGGCACCTTATGGCCGTTCTGCTGTGAGTCTAGATTATCGAATGGGAAGAAAAACTGATAGTGAATTGTAACGTTCAGGGCCACCTAATGACGATGCATCACTCAAATTGCGTCCCGATTCAATACATCGTCCTCCAGCCGACTTGACTCCGTGGTTCTATTGCTGCCTCGGGCACCTTATGGCCGTTCTGCTGTGAGTCAAAGATTATCGAATGGGACGAAAAACTGATAGTGAATTGTAACTTTCAGGGCCACTTAATGACGATGGATCACTCAAATTGCGTCCCGATTCAATACATCGTCCTCCAGCAGTCTTGTCTCCATGGGTCTATTGCTGCCTCGGGCACCTTATGGCCGTTCTGCTGTGAGTCAAAGATTTTCGAATCGGACGAAAAACCTGATAGTGAATTGTAACATTCAGGGCCACCTAATGACGATGGATCACTCAAATTGCGTCCCGATTCAATACATCGTCCTCCAGCAGACTTGTCTCCATGGGTCTATTGCTGCCTCGGGCACCTTATGGCCGTTCTTCTGTGAGTCAAAGATTTTCGAATCGGACGAAATACTGATAGTGAATTGTAACATTCAGGGCCACCTAATGACGATGGACCACACAAATTGCGTCCCGATTCAATGCATCGTCCTCCAGCCGACTTGTCTCCATGGGTCTATTGCTGCCTCGGGCACCTTATTGCCGTTCTGCTGTGAGTCAAAGATTTTCGAATCGGACGAAAAACTGATAGTAAATTGGAACGTTCAGGGCCTCCTAATGACGATGGAACACTCAAATTGCGTCCCGATTCAATACATCGTCCTCCAGCGGACTTGTCTCCATGGGTCTATTGCTGCCTCGGGCACCTAATGGCCGTTCTGCTGTGAGTCAAAGATTTTCGAATCGGATGAAAAACTGATAGTGAATTGTAACTTTCAGGGCCACCTAATGACGATGGATCACTCAAATTGCGTTCCGATTCAATACATCGTCCTCCAGCCAACTTGTCTCCATGGGTCTATTGCTGCCACGGGCACCTTATGGCCGTTCTGCTGTGAATCTAGATTATCGAATGGGACGAAAAACTGATAATGAATTGTAACGTTCAGGGCCACCTAATGACGATGGATCACTCAAATTGCGTCCCGATTCAATACATCGTCCTCCAGCCGACTTGTCTCCATGGGTCTATTGCTGCCTCGGGCACCTTATGACCGTTCAGCTGTGAGTCTAGATTATCGAATGGGACGAAAAACTGATAGTGAATTGTAACGTTCAGGGCCACCTAATGACGATGGATCACTCAAATTGCGTCCCGATTCAATACATCGTCCTCCAGCCGACTTGTCTCCATGGGTCTATTGCTGCCTCGGGCTCCTTATGGCCGTTCTGCTGTGAGTGAAAGATTTTCGAATCGGACGAAAAACTGATAGTAAATTGGAACGTTCAGGGCTCCTAATGACGATGGAACACTCAAATTGCGTCCCGATTCAATACATTGTGGTCCAGCGGACTTGTCTCCGTTGGTCTATTGCTGCCTCGGGCACCTAATGGCCGTTCTGCTGTGAGTCAAAGATTTTCGAATCGGACGAAAAACTGATAGTGAATTGTAACATTCAGGGCCACCTAATGACGATGGACCACGCAAATTGCGTCCCGATTCAATACATCGTCCTCCAGCCGACTTGTCTCCATGGGTCTATTGCTGCCTCGGGCACCTTATGGCCGTTCTGCTGTGAGTCTAGATTATCGAATGGGACGAAAAACTGATAGTGAATTGTAACGTTCAGGGCCACCTAAAGACGATGGATCACTCAAATTGCGTCCCGATTCAATACATCGTCCTCCAGCTGACTTGACTTCATGGGTCTATTGCTGCCTCGGGCACCTTATGGCCGTTCTGCAGTGAGTCAAAGATTTTCGAATCGGACGAAAAACTGATAGTGAATTGTAACATTCAGGGCCACCTAATGACGATGGATCACTCAAATTGCGTCCCGATTCAATACATCGTCCTCCAGCAGACTTGTCTCCATGGGTCGATTGCTGCCTCGGGCACCTTATGGCCGTTCTGCTGTGAGTCAAAGATTTTCGAATCGGACGAAAAACCTGATAGTGATTTGTAACATTCAGGGCCACCTAATGACGATGGACCACACAAATTGCGTCCCGATTCAGTACATCGTCCACTAGCCGACTTGACTCCATGGGACTATTGCTGCCTCGGGCACCTTATGGCCGTTCTGCTGTGAGTCTAGATTATCGAATGGGATGAAAAACTGATAGTGAATTGTAACGTTCAGGGCCACCTAATGACGATGGATCACTCAAATTGCGTCCCGATTCAATCCATCGTCCCCCAGCAGACTTGTCTCCATGGGTCTATTGCTGCCTCGGGCACCTTATGGCCGTTCTGCTGTGAGTCAAAGATTTTCGAATCGGACGAAAAACTGATAGTGAATTGTAACTTTCAGGGCCACCTAATGACGATGGATCACTCAAATTGCGTCCCGATTAAATACATCGTCCTCCAGCCGACTTGTCTCCATGGGTCTATTGCTGCCTCGGGCACCTTATGGCCGTTCTGCTGTGAGTCAAAGATTTTCGAATCGGACGAAAAACTGATAGTGAATTGTAACGTTCAGGGCCTCCTAATGACGATGGAACACTAAAATTGCGTCCCGATTCAATACATCGTCCTCCAGCAGACTTGACTTCATGGGTCTATTGCTGCCTCGGGCACCTTATGGCCGTTCTGCTGAGAGTCAAAGATTTTCGAATCGGACGAAAAACTGATAGTGAATTGTAACGTTCAGGGCCACCTAATGACGATGGATCACTCAAATTGCGTCCCGATTCAATACATCGTCCTCCAGCCGACTTGACTCCATGGGTCTATTGCTGCCTCTGGCACATTATGGCCGTTCTGCTGTGAGTCTAGATTATCGAATGGGACGAAAAACTGATAGTGAATTGTAACGTTCAGGGCCACCTAATGACGATGGACCACGCAAATTGCGTCCCGATTCAATACATCGTCCTCCAGCCGAGTTGACTCAATGGGTCTATTGCTGCCTCGGGCACCTTATGGCCGGTCTGCTGTGAATCTAGATTATCGAATGGGACGAAAAACCGATAATGAATTGTAACGTTCAGGGCCACCTAATGACGATGGATCACTCAAATTGCGTCCCGATTCAATATATCGTCCTCCAGCAGACTTGTTTCCATGGGTCTATTGTTGCCTCGGGCACCTTATGTCCGTTCTCCTGTGAGTCAAAGATTTTCGAATCGGACGAAAAACTGATAGTGAATTGTAACTTTCAGGGCAACCTAATGACGATGGATCATTCAAATTGCGTCCCGATTCAATACATCGTCCTCCAGCCGACTTGTCTCCATGGGTCTATTGCTGCCTCGGGCACCTTATGGCCGTTCTGCTGTGAGTCAAAGATTTTCGAATCGGACGAAAAACTGATAGTAAATTGGAACGTTCAGGGCCTCCTAATGACGATGGATCACTCAAATTGCGTCCCGATTCAATACATCGTCCTCCAGCAGACTTGTCTCCATGGGCCTATTGCTGCCTCGGGCACCTTATGGCCGTTCTGCTGTGAGTCTAGATTATCGAATGGGAAGAAAAACTGATAGTGAATTGTAACGTTCAGGGCCACCTAATGACGATGCATCACTCAAATTGCGTCCCGATTCAATACATCGTCCTCCAGCCGACTTGACTCCGTGGGTCTATTGCTGCCTCGGGCACCTTATGGCCGTTCTGCTGTGAGTCAAAGATTATCGAATGGGACGAAAAACTGATAGTGAATTGTAACTTTCAGGGCCACTTAATGACGATGGATCACTCAAATTGCGTCCCGATTCAATACATCGTCCTCCAGCAGTCTTGTCTCCATGGGTCTATTGCTGCCTCGGGCACCTTATGGCCGTTCTGCTGTGAGTCAAAGATTTTCGAATCGGACGAAAAACCTGATAGTGAATTGTAACATTCAGGGCCACCTAATGACGATGGATCACTCAAATTGCGTCCCGATTCAATACATCGTCCTCCAGCAGACTTGTCTCCATGGGTCTATTGCTGCCTCGGGCACCTTATGGCCGTTCTTCTGTGAGTCAAAGATTTTCGAATCGGACGAAATACTGATAGTGAATTGTAACATTCAGGGCCACCTAATGACGATGCATCACTCAAATTGCGTCCCGATTCAATACATCGTCCTCCAGCAGACTTGTCTCCATGGGTCGATTGCTGCCTCGGGCACCTTATGGCCGTTCTGCTGTGAGTCAAAGATTTTCGAATCGGACGAACAACCTGATAGTGATTTGTAACATTCAGGGCCACCTAATGTCGATGGACCACACAAATTGCGTCCCGATTCAGTACATCGTCCACTAGCCGACTTGACTCCATGGGACTATTGCTGCCTCGGGCACCTTATGGCCGTTCTGCTGTGAGTCTAGATTATCGAATGGGATGAAAAACTGATAGTGAATTGTAACGTTGAGGGCCACCTAATGACGATGGATCACTCAAATTGCGTCCCGATTTAATACATCGTCCCCCAGCAGACTTGTCTCCATGGGTCTATTGCTGCCTCGGGCACCTTATGGCCGTTCTGCTGTGAGTCAAAGATTTTCGAATCGGACGAAAAACTGATAGTGAATTGTAACTTTCAGGGCCACCTAATGACGATGGATCACTCAAATTGCGTCCCGATTAAATACATCGTCCTCCAGCCGACTTGTCTCCATGGGTCTATTGCTGCCTCGGGCACCTTATGGCCGTTCTGCTGTGAGTCAAAGATTTTCGAATCGGACGAAAAACTGATAGTGAATTGTAACGTTCAGGGCCTCCTAATGACGATGGAACACTAAAATTGCGTCCCGATTCAATACATCGTCCTCCAGCAGACTTGACTTCATGGGTCTATTGCTGCCTCGGGCACCTTATGGCCGTTCTGCTGAGAGTCAAAGATTTTCGAATCGGACGAAAAACTGATAGTGAATTGTAACGTTCAGGGCCACCTAATGACGATGGATCACTCAAATTGCGTCCCGATTCAATACATCGTCCTCCAGCCGACTAGACTCCATGGGTCTATTGCTGCCTCTGGCACATTATGGCCGTTCTGCTGTGAGTCTAGATTATCGAATGGGACGAAAAACTGATAGTGAATTGTAACGTTCAGGGCCACCTAATGACGATGGACCACGCAAATTGCGTCCCGATTCAATACATCGTCCTCCAGCCGAGTTGACTCAATGGGTCTATTGCTGCCTCGGGCACCTTATGGCCGGTCTGCTGTGAATCTAGATTATCGAATGGGACGAAAAACCGATAATGAATTGTAACGTTCAGGGCCACCTAATGACGATGGATCACTCAAATTGCGTCCCGATTCAATATATCGTCCTCCAGCAGACTTGTTTCCATGGGTCTATTGTTGCCTCGGGCACCTTATGTCCGTTCTCCTGTGAGTCAAAGATTTTCGAATCGGACGAAAAACTGATAGTGAATTGTAACTTTCAGGGCAACCTAATGACGATGGATCACTCAAATTGCGTCCCGATTCAATACATCGTCCTCCAGCCGACTTGTCTCCATGGGTCTATTGCTGCCTCGGGCACCTTATGGCCGTTCTGCTGTGAGTCAAAGATTTTCGAATCGGACGAAAAACTGATAGTAAATTGGAACGTTCAGGGCCTCCTAATGACGATGGATCACTCAAATTGCGTCCCGATTCAATACATCGTCCTCCAGCAGACTTGTCTCCATGGGTCTATTGCTGCCTCGGGCACCTTATGGCCGTTCTGCTGTGAGTCTAGATTATCGAATGGGAAGAAAAACTGATAGTGAATTGTAACGTTCAGGGCCACCTAATGACGATGCATCACTCAAATTGCGTCCCGATTCAATACATCGTCCTCCAGCCGACTTGACTCCGTGGGTCTATTGCTGCCTCGGGCACCTTATGGCCGTTCTGCTGTGAGTCAAAGATTATCGAATGGGACGAAAAACTGATAGTGAATTGTAACTTTCAGGGCCACTTAATGACGATGGATCACTCAAATTGCGTCCCGATTCAATACATCGTCCTCCAGCAGTCTTGTCTCCATGGGTCTATTGCTGCCTCGGGCACCTTATGGCCGTTCTGCTGTGAGTCAAAGATTTTCGAATCGGACGAAAAACCTGATAGTGAATTGTAACATTCAGGGCCACCTAATGACGATGGATCACTCAAATTGCGTCCCGATTCAATACATCGTCCTCCAGCAGACTTGTCTCCATGGGTCTATTGCTGCCTCGGGCACCTTATGGCCGTTCTTCTGTGAGTCAAAGATTTTCGAATCGGACGAAATACTGATAGTGAATTGTAACATTCAGGGCCACCTAATGACGATGGACCACACAAATTGCGTCCCGATTCAATGCATCGTCCTCCAGCCGACTTGTCTCCATGGGTCTATTGCTGCCTCGGGCACCTTATTGCCGTTCTGCTGTGAGTCAAAGATTTTCGAATCGGACGAAAAACTGATAGTAAATTGGAACGTTCAGGGCCTCCTAATGACGATGGAACACTCAAATTGCGTCCCGATTCAATACATCGTCCTCCAGCGGACTTGTCTCCATGGGTCTATTGCTGCCTCGGGCACCTAATGGCCGTTCTGCTGTGAGTCAAAGATTTTCGAATCGGATGAAAAACTGATAGTGAATTGTAACTTTCAGGGCCACCTAATGACGATGGATCACTCAAATTGCGTTCCGATTCAATACATCGTCCTCCAGCCAACTTGTCTCCATGGGTCTATTGCTGCCACGGGCACCTTATGGCCGTTCTGCTGTGAATCTAGATTATCGAATGGGACGAAAAACTGATAATGAATTGTAACGTTCAGGGCCACCTAATGACGATGGATCACTCAAATTGCGTCCCGATTCAATACATCGTCCTCCAGCCGACTTGTCTCCATGGGTCTATTGCTGCCTCGGGCACCTTATGACCGTTCAGCTGTGAGTCTAGATTATCGAATGGGACGAAAAACTGATAGTGAATTGTAACGTTCAGGGCCACCTAATGACGATGGATCACTCAAATTGCGTCCCGATTCAATACATCGTCCTCCAGCCGACTTGTCTCCATGGGTCTATTGCTGCCTCGGGCTCCTTATGGCCGTTCTGCTGTGAGTGAAAGATTTTCGAATCGGACGAAAAACTGATAGTAAATTGGAACGTTCAGGGCTCCTAATGACGATGGAACACTCAAATTGCGTCCCGATTCAATACATTGTGGTCCAGCGGACTTGTCTCCGTTGGTCTATTGCTGCCTCGGGCACCTAATGGCCGTTCTGCTGTGAGTCAAAGATTTTCGAATCGGACGAAAAACTGATAGTGAATTGTAACATTCAGGGCCACCTAATGACGATGGACCACGCAAATTGCGTCCCGATTCAATACATCGTCCTCCAGCCGAGTTGACTCCATGGGTCTATTGCTGCCTCGGGCACCTTATGGCCGTTCTGCTGTGAATCTAGATTATCGAATGGGACGAAAAACTGGTAGTGAATTGTAACTTTCAGGGCCACCTAATGACGATGGGTCACTCAAATTGCGTCCCGATTCAATACATCGTCCTCCAGCCGACTTGTCTCCATGGGTCTATTGCTGCCTCGGGCACCTTATGGCCGTTCTGCTGTGAGTCTAGATTATCGAATGGGACGAAAAACTGATAGTGAATTGTAACGTTCAGGGCCACCTAAAGACGATGGATCACTCAAATTGCGTCCCGAATCAATACATCGTCCTCCAGCAGACTTGACTTCATGGGTCTATTGCTGCCTCGGGCACCTTATGGCCGTTCTGCAGTGAGTCAAAGATTTTCGAATCGGACGAAAAACTGATAGTGAATTGTAACATTCAGGGCCACCTAATGACGATGGATCACTCAAATTGCGTCCCGATTCAATACATCGTCCTCCAGCAGACTTGTCTCCATGGGTCGATTGCTGCCTCGGGCACCTTATGGCCGTTCTGCTGTGAGTCAAAGATTTTCGAATCGGACGAAAAACCTGATAGTGATTTGTAACATTCAGGGCCACCTAATGACGATGGACCACACAAATTGCGTCCCGATTCAGTACATCGTCCACTAGCCGACTTGACTCCATGGGACTATTGCTGCCTCGGGCACCTTATGGCCGTTCTGCTGTGAGTCTAGATTATCGAATGGGATGAAAAACTGATAGTGAATTGTAACGTTCAGGGCCACCTAATGACGATGGATCACTCAAATTGCGTCCCGATTCAATACATCGTCCCCCAGCAGACTTGTCTCCATTGGTCTATTGCTGCCTCGGGCACCTTATGGCCGTTCTGCTGTGAGTCAAAGATTTTCGAATCGGACGAAAAACTGATAGTGAATTGTAACTTTCAGGGCCACCTAATGACGATGGATCACTCAAATTGCGTCCCGATTAAATACATCGTCCTCCAGCCGACTTGTCTCCATGGGTCTATTGCTGCCTCGGGCACCTTATGGCCGTTCTGCTGTGAGTCAAAGATTTTCGAATCGGACGAAAAACTGATAGTGAATTGTAACGTTCAGGGCCTCCTAATGACGATGGAACACTAAAATTGCGTCCCGATTCAATACATCGTCCTCCAGCAGACTTGACTTCATGGGTCTATTGCTGCCTCGGGCACCTTATGGCCGTTCTGCTGAGAGTCAAAGAATTTCGAATCGGACGAAAAACTGATAGTGAATTGTAACGTTCAGGGCCACCTAATGACGATGGATCACTCAAATTGCGTCCCGATTCAATACATCGTCCTCCAGCCGACTTGACTCCATGGGTCTATTGCTGCCTCTGGCACATTATGGCCGTTCTGCTGTGAGTCTAGATTATCGAATGGGACGAAAAACTGATAGTGAATTGTAACGTTCAGGGCCTCCTAATGACGATGGATCACTCAAATTGTGTCCCGATTCAATACATCGTCCTCCAGCAGAATTGTCTCCATGGGTCTATTGCTGCCTCGGGCACCTTATGGCCGTTCTGCTGTGAGTCTAGATTATCGAATGGGACGAAAAACTGATAGTGAATTGTAACGTTCAGGGCCACCTAATGACGATGGATCACTCAAATTGCGTCCCGATTCAATACATCGTCCTCCAGCCGACTTGACTCCATGGGTCTATTGCTGCCTCGGGCACCTTATGGCCGTTCTGCTGTGAGTCAAAGATTTTCGAATCGGACGAAAAACTGATAGTGAATTGTAACGTTCAGGGCCTCCTAATGACGATGGTACACTCAAATTGCGTCCCGATTCAATACCTCGTCCTCCAGCAGACTTGTCTCCATGGGTCTATTGCTGCCTCGGGCACCTTATTGCCGTTCTGCTGTGAGTCAAAGATTTTCGAATCGGACAAAAAACTGATAGTGAATTGTAACGTTCAAGGATACCTAATGACGATGGATGACTCAAATTGCGTCCCGATTCAATACTTCGTCCTCCAGCAGACTTGTCTCCATGGGTCTTTTGCTGCCTCGGGCACCTTATGGTCGTTCTCCCGTGAGTCTAGGTTATCGAATGGGACGAAAAACTGATAGTTAATTGTATCATTCAGTCCTCCTAATGACGATGGAACCTTCAAATTGTGTCCCGATTCAATACATCGTCCTCCAGCAGACTTGTCTCCATGGGTCTATTGCTGCCTCGGGCACCTTATGGCCGTCCTGCTGTGAGTCAAAGATTTTCGAATCGGACGAAAAACTGATAGTTAATTGTAACGTTCAGAGACTCCTAATGACGATGGAACACTCAAATTGCGTCCCGATTCAATACATCGTCGTCCAGAAGACTTGTCTCCATGGGTCTATTGCTGCCTCGGGCACCTTATGGCCGTTCTGCTGTGAGTCAAAGATTTTCGAATCGAACGAAAAACTGATAGTGAATTGTAACATTCAGGGCCACCTAATGACGATGGATCACTCAAATTGCGTCCCGATTCAATACATCGTCCTCCAGCAGACTTGTCTCCATGGGTCTATTGCTGCCTCGGGCACCTTATGGCCGTTTTTCTGTGAGTCAAAGATTTTCGAATCGGACGAAAAACTGATAGTGAATTGTAACATTCAGGGCCACCTAATGACGATGCACCACACAAATTGCGTCCCGATTGAATACATCGTCCTCCAGGAGACTTGACTCCATGGGTCTATTGCTGCCTCGGGCACCTTATGGCCGTTCTGCTGAGAGTCAAAGATTTTTGAATCGGACGAAAAACTGATAGTGAATTGTGACGTTCAGGGCCTCCTAATGACGATGGAACACTCAAATTGCGTCCCGATTCAATACATCGTCCTCCAGCAGACTTGTCTCCATGGGTCTATTGCTGCCTCGGGCACCTTATGGCCGTTCTGCTGTGAGTCAAAGATTTTCGAATCGGACGAAAAACTGATAGTGAATTGTGACGTTCAGGGCCACCTAATGACGATGGATCACTCAAATTGCGTTCCGATTCAATACATCGTCCTCCAGCAGACTTGTCTCCTCGGGCACCTTATGGTCGTACTCCCGTGAGTCTAGGTTATCGAATGGGACGAAAAACTGATAGTTAATTGTATCATTCAGTCCTCCTAATGACGATGGAACCTTCAAATTGCGTCCCGATTCAATACATCGTCCTCCAGCCGACTTGTCTCCATGGGTCTATTGCTGCCTCGGCCACCTTATGGCTGTTCTGCTGTGAGTCAAAGAATTTTGAATCGGACGAAAAACTGATAGTGAATTGTAACGTTCAGGGCCACCTAATGACGATGGATCACTCAAATTGCGTCCCGATTCAATACATTGTCCTCCAGCAGACTGTCTCCATGGGTCTATTGCAGCCTCGAGCACCTTATGGCCGTTCTGCTGTGACTCAAAGATTTTCGAATCGGACGAAAAACTGATAGTGAAATGTAACGTTCAGGGCCTCCTAATGTCGATGGAACACTCAAATTGCGTCCCGATTCAATACATCGTCCTCCAGCAGACTTGTCTCCATGGGTCTATTGCTGCCTCGGGCACCTTATGGTCGTTCTCCCGTGAGTCTGGATTATCGAATGGGACGAAAAACTGATAGTTAATTGAAACATTCAGGGCCTCCTAATGACGATGGAACACTCAAATCGCGTCCCGATTCAATACAACGTCCTCCAGCAGGCATGTCTCCATGGGTCTATTGCTGCCTCGGACACCTTATGGCCGTTCTGCTGTGAGTCAAAGATTTTCAAATCGGACGAAAAACTGATAGTGAATTGTAACTTTCAGGGCCACCTAATGACGATGGATCACTCAAATTGCGTCCCGATTAAATACATCGTCCTCCAGCCGACTTGTCTCCATGGGTCTATTGCTGCCTCGGGCACCTTATGGCCGTTCTGCTGTGAGTCAAAGATTTTCGAATCGGACGAAAAACTGATAGTGAATTGTAACGTTCAGGGCCTCCTAATGACGATGGAACACTAAAATTGCGTCCCGATTCAATACATCGTCCTCCAGCAGACTTGTCTCCATGGGTCTATTGCTGCCTCGGGCACCTTATGGCCGTTTTTCTGTGAGTCAAAGATTTTCGAATCGGACGAAAAACTGATAGTGAATTGTAACATTCAGGGCCACCTAATGACGATGCACCACACAAATTGCGTCCCGATTGAATACATCGTCCTCCAGGAGACTTGTCTCCATGGGTCTATTGCTGCCTCGGGCACCTTATGGCCGTTCTGCTGAGAGTCAAAGATTTTTGAATCGGACGAAAAACTGATAGTGAATTGTAACGTTCAGGGCCTCCTAATGACGATGGAACACTCAAATTGCGTCCCGATTCAATACATCGTCCTCCAGCAGACTTGTCTCCATGGGTCTATTGCTGCCTCGTGCACCTTATGGCCGCTCTGCTGTGAGTCAAAGATTTTCGAATCGGACGAAAAACTGATAGTGAATTGTAACGTTCAGGGCCTCCTAATGACGATGGATTACTCAAATTGCGTCCCGATTCAATACATCGTCCTCCAGCAGACTTGTCGCCATGGGTCTATTGCTGCCTCGGGCACCTTATGGCCTTTCTGCTGTGAGTCAAAGATTTTCTAATCGGACGAAAAACTGATAGTGAATTGTAACTTTCAGGGCCTCCTAATGACGATGGAACACACAAGTTGCGTCCCGATTCAATACATCGTCCTCCAGCAGACTTGTCTCCATGGGTCTATTGCTGCCTCGGGCACCTTATGGCCGTTCTGCTGTGAGTCAAAGATTTTCGAATCGGACGAAAAACTGATAGTGAATTGTAAAGTTCAGGGCCACCTAATGACGATGGATCACTCAAATTGCGTCCCGATTCAATACATCGTCCTCCAGCCGACTTGTCTCCATGGGTCTATTGCTGCCTCGGCCACCTTATGGCTGTTCTGCTGTGAGTCAAAGAATTTTGAATCGGACGAAAAACTGATAGTGAATTGTAACGTTCAGGGCCACCTAATGACGATGGATCACTCAAATTGCGTCCCGATTCAATACATTGTCCTCCAGCAGACTGTCTCCATGGGTCTATTGCAGCCTCGAGCACCTTATGGCCGTTCTGCTGTGACTCAAAGATTTTCGAATCGGACGAAAAACTGATAGTGAATTGTAACGTTCAGGGCCTCCTAATGTCGATGGAACACTCAAATTGCGTCCCGATTCAATACATCGTCCTCCAGCAGACTTGTCTCCATGGGTCTATTGCTGCCTCGGGCACCTTATGGTCGTTCTCCCGTGAGTCTGGATTATCGAATGGGACGAAAAACTGATAGTTAATTGAAACATTCAGGGCTCCCTAATGACGATGGAACACTCAAATCGCGTCCCGATTCAATACAACGTCCTCCAGCAGGCATGTCTCCATGGGTCTATTGCTGCCTCGGACACCTTATGGCCGTTCTGCTGTGAGTCAAAGATTTTCAAATCGGACGAAAAACTGATAGTGAATTGTAACTTTCAGGGCCACCTAATGACGATGGATCACTCAAATTGCGTCCCGATTAAATACATCGTCCTCCAGCCGACTTGTCTCCATGGGTCTATTGCTGCCTCGGGCACCTTATGGCCGTTCTGCTGTGAGTCAAAGATTTTCGAATCGGACGAAAAACTGATAGTGAATTGTAACGTTCAGGGCCTCCTAATGACGATGGAACACTAAAATTGCGTCCCGATTCAATACATCGTCCTCCAGCAGACTTGACTTCATGGGTCTATTGCTGCCTCGGGCACCTTATGGCCGTTCTGCTGTGATTCAAAGATTTTCGAATCGGACGAAAAACTGATAGTGAATTGTAACGTTCAGGGCCACCTAATGACGATGGATCACTCAAATTGCGTCCCGATTCAATACATCGTCCTCCAGCCGACTTGACTCCATGGGTCTATTGCTGCCACGGGCGCCTTATGGCCGTTCTGCTGTGAGTCTAGATTATCGAATGGGACGAAAAACTGATAGTCAATTGTAACGTTCAGGGCATCTTAATGACGATGGATCACTCAAATTGGGTCCCGATTCAATACATCGTCCTCCAGCAGACTTGTCTTCATGGGTCTATTGCTGCCTCGGGCACCTTATGGCCGTTCTGCTGTGAGTCTAGATTATCTAATGGGACGAAAAACTGATAGTGAATTCAAACGTTCAGGGCCACCTAATGACGATGGATCACTCAAATTGCGTCCCGATTCAATACATCGTCCTCCAGCAGACATGTCTCCATGGGTCGATTGCTGCCTCGGGCAGCTTATGGTCGTTCTGCTGTGAGTCAAAGATTTTCGAATCGGACGAAAAACTGATAGTGAATTGTAACTTTCAGGGCCACCTAATGACGATGGATCACTCAAATTGCGTCCCGATTCAATACATCGTCCTCCAGCAGACTTGTCTCCATGGGTCTATTGCTGCCACGGGCACCTTATGGCCGATCTTCTGTTAGTCAAAGATTTTCGAATCGGACGAAAAACTGATAGTGAATTGTAACATTCAGGGCCACCTAATGACGATGGACCACACAAATTGCGTCCCGATTGAATACATCGTCCTCCAGCAGACTTGACTCCATGGGTCTATTGCTGAATCGGGCACCTTATGGCCGTTCTGCTGTGAGTCAAAGATTTTCGAATCGGACGAAAAACTGATAGTGAATTGTAGCGTTCAGGGCCTCCTAATGACGATGGAACACTCAAATTGCGTCCCGATCCAATACATCGTCCTCCAGCAGACTTGTCTCCATGGGTCTATTGCTGCCTCGGGCACCTTATGGCCGTTCTGCTGTGAGTCAAAGTTTTTCGAATCGGACGAAAAACTGATAGAGAATTGTAACTTTCAGGGCCTCCTAATGACGATCGAAGACTCAAATTGTGTCCCGATTCAATACATCGTCCTCCAGCAGACTTGTCTCCATGGGTCTATTGCTGCCTCGGGCACCTTATGGCCGTTCTGCTGTGAGTCAAAGATTTTCGAATCGGACGAAAAACTGATAGTGAATTGTAACGTTCAGGGCCACCTAATGACGATGGATCACTCAAATTGCGTCCCGATTCAATACATTGTTCTCCAGCAGACTGTCTCCATGGGTCTATTGCAGCTTGGGCACCTTACGGCCGTTCTGCTGTGACTCAAAGATTTTCGAATCGGACGAAAAACTGATAGTGAATTGTAACGTTCAGGGCCTCCTAATGACGATGGAACACTCAAATTGCGTCCCGATTCAATACATCGTCCTCCAGCAGACTTGTCTCCATGGGTCTATTGCTGCCTCGGGCACCTTATGGCCGTTCTGCTGTGAGTCAAAGATTTTCGAATCGGACGAAAAACTGATAGTGAATTGTTACGTTCAGGGCCACCTAATGTCGAAGGATCACTCAAATTGCGTCCCGATTCAATACATCGTCCTCCAGCCGACTTGTCCCCATGGGTCTATTGTTGCCTCGGGCACCTTATGGCCGTTCTGCTGTGAGTCAAAGATTTTCGAATCGGACGAAAAACTGATAGTGAATTGTAACATTCAGGGCCACCTAATTACGATGGATCACTCAAATTGCGTCCCGATTCAATACATCGTCCTCCAGCAGACTTGTCTCCATGGGTCTATTGCTGCCTCGGGCACCTTATGGCCGTTCTTCTGTGAGTCAAAGATTTTCGAATCGGACGAAAAACTGATAGTGAATTGTAACATTCAGGGCCACCTAATGACGATGGACCACACAAATTGCGTCCCGATTGAATACATCGTCCTCCAGCAGACTTGACTCCATGGGTCTATTGCTGCCTCGGGCACCTTATGGCCGTTCTGCTGTGAGTCAAAGATTTTCGAATCGGACTAAAAACTGATAGTGAATTGTAACGTTCAGGGCCTTCTAATGACGATGGAACACTCAAATTGCGTCCCGATCCAATACATCGTCCTCCAGCAGAATTGTCTCCATGGGTCTATTGCAGCCTCGGGCACCTTATGGCCGTTCTGCTGTGAGTCAAAGTTTTTCGAATCGGACGAAAAACTGATAGTGAATTGTAACTTTCAGGCCCTCCTAATGACGATGGAACACTCAAATTGCGTCCCGATTCAATACATCGTCCTCCAGCAGACTTGTCTCCATGGGTCTATTGCTGCCTCGGGCACCTTATGGCCGTTCTGCTGTGAGTCAAAGATTTTCGAATCGGACGAAAAACTGATAGTGAATTGTAACGTTTAGGGCCACCTAATGACGATGGATCACTCAAATTGCGTCCCGATTCACCCTCGGGCACCTTATGGCCGTTCTGCTGTGAGTCAAAGATTTTCGAATCGGACGAAAAACTGATAGTGAATTGTAACATTCAGGGCCACCTAATGACGATGGATCACTCAAATTGCGTCCCGATTCAATACATCGTCCTCCAGCCGAGTTGACTCCATGGGTCTATTGCTGCCTTGGGCACCTAATGGCCGTTCTGCTGTGAATCTAGATTATCGAATGGGACGAAAAACTGATAGTGAATTGTAACGTTCAGGGCCTCCTAATGACGATGGATCACTCAAACTGCGTCCCGATTCAATACATCGTCCTCCAGCAGACTTGTCCCCATGGGTCTATTGCTGCCTCGGGCACCTTATGGCCGTTCTGCTGTGAGTCTAGATTTTCGAAACGGACGAAAAACTGATAGTGAATTGTAACTTTCAGGGCCACCTAATGACGATGGATCACTCAAATTGCGTCCCGATTCAATACATCGTCCTCCAGCAGACTTGTCTCCATGGGTCTATTGCTGCCTCGGGCACCTTATGGCCGTTCTGCTGTGAATCTAGATTATCGAATGGGACGAAAAACTGATAGTGAATTGTAACGTTCAGGGCCACCTAATGACGATGGATCACTCAATTTGCGTCCGGATTCAATACATCGTCCTCCAGCAGACTTGCTCCATGGTTCTATTGCTGCCTCGGGCACCTTATGGCCGTTCTGCTGTGAGTCAAAGATTTTCGAATCGGACGAAAAACTGATAGTGAATTGTAACGTTCAGGGCCACCTAATAACGATGGATCACTCAAATTGCGTCCCGATTCAATACATCGTCCTCCAGCAGACTTGTCTCCATGGGTCTATTGCTGCCTCGGACACCTTATGGCCGTTCTGCTGTGAGTCTAGATTTTCGAATCGGACGAAAAACTGATAGTGAATTGTAACTTTCAGGGCCACCTAATGACGATGGATCACTCAAATTGCGTCCCGATTAAATACATCGTCCTCCAGCCGACTTGTCTCCATGGGTCGATTGCTGCCTCGGGCACCTTATGGCCGTTCTGCTGTGAGTCAAAGATTTTCGAATCGGACGAAAAACTGATAGTGAATTGTAACTTTCAGGGCCACCTCTTGACGATGGATTACTCAAATTGCGTCCCGATTCAATACATCGTCCTCCAGCAGACTTGTCTCCATGGGTCAATTGCTGCCTCGGGCACCTTATGGCCGTTCTGCTGTGAGTCAAAGATTTTCGAATCGGACGAAAAACTGATAGTGAATTGTTACGTTCAGGGCCACCTAATGTCGACGGATCACTCAAATTGCGTCCCGATTCAATACATCGTCCTCCAGCCGACTTGTCCCCATGGGTCTATTGTTGCCTCGGGCACCTTATGGCCGTTCTGCTGTGAGTCAAAGATTTTCGAATCGGACGAAAAACTGATAGTGAATTGTAACATTCAGGGCCACCTAATTACGATGGATCACTCAAATTGCGTCCCGATTCAATACATCGTCCTCCAGCAGACTTGTCTCCATGGGTCTATTGCTGCCTCGGGCACCTTATGGCCGTTCTTCTGTGAGTCAAAGATTTTCGAATCGGACGAAAAACTGATAGTGAATTGTAACATTCAGGGCCACCTAATGACGATGGACCACACAAATTGCGTCCCGATTGAATACATCGTCCTCCAGCAGACTTGACTCCATGGGTCTATTGCTGCCTCGGGCACCTTATGGCCGTTCTGCTGTGAGTCAAAGATTTTCGAATCGGACGAAAAACTGATAGTGAATTGTAACGTTCAGGGCCTTCTAATGACGATGGAACACTCAAATTGCGTCCCGATCCAATACATCGTCCTCCAGCTGAATTGTCTCCATGGGTCTATTGCAGCCTCGGGCACCTTATGGCCGTTCTGCTGTGAGTCAAAGTTTTTCGAATCGGACGAAAAACTGATAGTGAATTGTAACTTTCAGGGCCTCCTAATGACGATGGAACACTCAAATTGCGTCCCGATTCAATACATCGTCCTCCAGCAGACTTGTCTCCATGGGTCTATTGCTGCCTCGGGCACCTTATGGCCGTTCTGCTGTGAGTCAAAGATTTTCGAATCGGACGAAAAACTGATAGTGAATTGTAACGTTTAGGGCCACCTAATGACGATGGATCACTCAAATTGCGTCCCGATTCACCCTCGGGCACCTTATGGCCGTTCTGCTGTGAGTCAAAGATTTTCGAATCGGACGAAAAACTGATAGTGAATTGTAACATTCAGGGCCACCTAATGACGATGGATCACTCAAATTGCGTCCCGATTCAATACATCGTCCTCCAGCCGAGTTGACTCCATGGGTCTATTGCTGCCTCGGGCACCTAATGGCCATTCTGCTGTGATTCTAGATTATCGAATGGGACGAAAAACTGATAGTGAATTGTAACGTTCAGGGCCTCCTAATGACGATGGATCACTCAAACTGCGTCCCGATTCAATACATCGTCCTCCAGCAGACTTGTCCCCATGGGTCTATTGCTGCCTCGGGCACCTTATGGCCGTTCTGCTGTGAGTCTAGATTTTCGAAACGGACGAAAAACTGATAGTGAATTGTAACTTTCAGGGCCACCTAATGACGATGGATCACTCAAATTGCGTCCCGATTCAATACATCGTCCTCCAGCAGACTTGTCTCCATGGGTCTATTGCTGCCTCGGGCACCTTATGGCCGTTCTGCTGTGAGTCAAAGATTTTCGAATCGGTCGAAAAACTGATAGTGAATTGTAACATTCAGGGCCACCTAATTACGATGGATCACTCAAATTGCGTCCCGATTCAATACATCGTCCTCCAGCAGACTTGTCTCCATGGGTCTATTGCTGCCTCGGGCACCTTATGGCCGTTCTTCTGTGAGTCAAAGATTTTCGAATCGGACGAAAAACTGATAGTGAATTGTAACATTCAGGGCCACCTAATGACGATGGACCACACAAATTGCGTCCCGATTGAATACATCGTCCTCCAGCAGACTTGACTCCATGGGTCTATTGCTGCCTCGGGCACCTTATGGCCGTTCTGCTGTGAGTCAAAGATTTTCGAATCGGACGAAAAACTGATAGTGAATTGTAACGTTCAGGGCTTTCTAATGACGATGGAACACTCAAATTGCGTCCCGATCCAATACATCGTCCTCCAGCAGACTTGTCTCCATGGGTCTATTGCAGCCTCGGGCACCTTATGGCCGTTCTGCTGTGAGTCAAAGTTTTTCGAATCGGACGAAAAACTGATAGTGAATTGTAACTTTCAGGGCCTCCTAATGACGATGGAACACTCAAATTGCGTCCCGATTCAATACAACGTCCTCCAGCAGACTTGTCTCCATGGGTCTATTGCTGCCTCGGGCACCTTATGGCCGTTCTGCTGTGAGTCAAAGTTTTTCGAATCGGACGAAAAACTGATAGTGAATTGTAACGTTTAGGGCCACCTAATGACGATGGATCACTCAAATTGCGTCCCGATTCACCCTCGGGCACCTTATGGCCGTTCTGCTGTGAGTCAAAGATTTTCGAATCGGACGAAAAACTGATAGTGAATTGTAACATTCAGGGCCACCTAATGACGATGGATCACTCAAATTGCGTCCCGATTCAATACATCGTCCTCCAGCAGACTTGTCTCCATGGTTCTATTGCTGCCTCGGGCACCTTATGGTCGTTCTGCTGTGAGTCAAAGATTTTCGAATCGGACGAAAAACTGATAGTGAATTGTAACGTTCGGGGCCACGTAATAACGATGGATCACTCAAAGTGCGTCCCGATTCAATACATCGTCCTCCATGGGTCTATTGCTGTCTCGGGCACCTTATGGTCGTTCTCCCGTGAGTCTAGATTATCGAATGGGACGAAAAATTGATAGTTAATTGTAACATTCAGGGCCTCCTAATGACGATGGAACACTCAAATCGCGTCCTGATTCAATACATCGTCCTCCAGCCGACTTGTCTCCATGGGTCTATTGCTGCCTCGGGCACCTTATGGCCGTTCTGCTGTGAGTCAAGGATTTTCGAATCGGACGAAAAACTGATAGTGAATTGTAACGTTCAGGGCCACCTAATGACGATTGATCACTCAAATTGCGTCCCGATTCAATACATCGTTCTCCAGCCGACTTGACTCCATGGGTCTATTGCTGCCTCGGGCACCTTATGGCCGTTCTGCAGTGAGTCTAGATTATCGAATCGGACGAAAAACTGATAGTGAATTGTAACGTTCAGGGCCTCCTAATGACGATGGATCACTCAAATTGCGTCCCGATTCAATACATCGTCCTCCAGCAGACTTGTCCCCATGGGTCTATTGCTGCCTCGGGCACCTTATGTCCGTTCTGCTGTGAGGCTAGATTTTCGAAACGGACGAAAAACTGATAGTGAATTGTAACTTTCAGGGCCACCTAATGACGATGGATACTCAAATTGCGTCCCGATTCAATACATCGTCCTCCAGCAGACTTGTCTCCATGGGTCTATTGCTGCCTCGGGCACCTTATGGCCGTTCTGCTGTGAATCTAGATTATCGAATGGGACGAAAAACTGATAGTGAATTGTAACGTTCAGGGCCACCTAATGACGATGGATCACTCAAATTTCGTCCCGATTCAATACATCGTCCTCCAGCAGACTTGTCTCCATGGGTCTATTGCTGCCTCGGGCACCTTATGGCCGTTATGCTGTGAGTCAAAGATTTTCGAATCGGACGAAAAACTGATAGTGAATTGTTACGTTCAGGGCCACCTAATGACGACGGATCACTCAAATTGCGTCCCGATTCAGTACATCGTCCTCCAGCCGACTTGTCTCCATGGGGCTATTGCTGCCTCGGGCACCTTATGGCCGTTCTGCTGTGAGTCAAAGATTTTCGAATCGGACGAAAAACTGATAGTGAATTGTAACGTTCAGGGCCTCCTAATGACGATGGAACACTCAAATTGCGTCCCGATTCAATACCACGTCCTTCAGCAGACTTGTCTCCATGGGACTATTGCTGCCTCGGGCACCTTATGGCCGTTCTGCTGTGAATCAAAGATTTTCGAATCGGACAAAAAACTGATAGTGAATTGTAACGTTCAGGGCCACCTAATGACGATGGATCACTCAAATTGCGTCCCGATTCAATACATCGTCCTCCAGCAGATTTGACTCCATGGGTCTATTGCTGCCTCGGGCACCTTATGGCCGTTCAGCTGTGAGTCTAGATTATCGAATGGGACGAAAAACTGATAGTGAATTGTAACGTTCAGGGCCACCTAATGACGATGGATCACTCAAATTGCGTCCCGACTCAATATATCGTCCTCCAGCAGACTTGTCTCCATGGGTCTATTGCTGCCTCGGGCACCTTATGGCCGTTCTGCTGTGAGGCAAAGATTTTCGAATCGGACGAAAAACTGATAGTGAATTGTAACATTCAGGGCCACCTAATGACATTAGACCACACAAATTGCGTCCCGATTCAATACATCGTCCTCCAGCCGAGTTGACTCCATGGGTCTATTGCTGCCTCGGGCACCTTATGGCCGTTCTGCTGTGAATCTAGATTATCGAATGGTACGAAAAACTGATAGTGAATTGTAACGTTCAGGGCCACCTAATGACGATGGATCACTCAATTTGCGTCCGGATTCAATACATCGTTCTCCAGCAGACTTGCTCCATGGTTCTATTGCTGCCTCGGGCACCTTATGGCCGTTCTGCTGTGAGTCAAAGATTTTCGAATCGGACGAAAAACTGATAGTGAATTGTAACGTTCAGGGCCACCTAATAACGATGGATCACTCAAATTGCGTCCCGATTCAATACATCGTCCTCCAGCAGACTTGTCTCCATGGGTCTATTGCTGCCTCTGGCACCTTATGGCCGTTCTGCTGTGAGTCTAGATTTTCGAAACGGACGAAAAACTGATAGTGAATTGTAACTTTCAGGGCCACCCAATGACGATGGATCACTCAAATTTCGTCCCGATTCAATACATCGTCCTCCAGCAGACTTGTCTCCATGGGTCTATTGCTGCCTCGGGCACCTTATGGCCGTTCTGCTGTGAATCTAGATTATCGAATGGGACGAAAAACTGATAGTGAATTGTAACGTTCAGGGCCACCTAATGACGATGGATCACTCAATTTGCGTCCGGATTCAATACATCGTCCTCCAGCAGACTTGCTCCATGGTTCTATTGCTGTCTCGGGCACCTTATGGCCGTTCTGCTGTGAGTCAAAGATTTTCGAATCGGACGAAAAACTGATAGTGAATTGTAACTTTCAGGGCCACCTAATGACGATGGATCACTCAAATTGCGTCCCGATTCAATACATCGTCCTCCAGCAGACTTGTCTCCATGGGTCTATTGCTGCCTCGGGCACCTTATGGCCGTTATGCTGTGAGTCAAAGATTTTCGAATCGGACGAAAAACTGATAGCGAATTGTTACGTTCAGGGCCACCTAATGACGACGGATCTCTCAAATTGCGTCCCGATTCAATACATCGTCCCCCAGCCGACTTGTCTCCATGGGGCTATTGCTGCCTCGGGCACCTTATGGCCGTTCTGCTGTGAGTCAAAGATTTTCGAATCGGACGAAAAACTGATAGTGAATTGTAACGTTCAGGGCCTCCTAATGACGATGGAACACTCAAATTGCGTCCCGATTCAATACCACGTCCTTCAGCAGACTTGTCTCCATGTGTCTATTGCTGCCTCGGGCACCTTATGGCCGTTCTGCTGTGAGTCAAAGATTTTCGAATCGGACGAAAAACTGATAGTGAATTGTAACGTTCAGGGCCACCTAATGACGATGGATCACTCAAATTGCGTCCCGATTCAATACATCGTCCTCCAGCAGATTTGACTCCATGGGTCTATTGCTGCCTCGGGCACCTTATGGCCGTTCAGCTGTGAGTCTAGATTATCGAATGGGACGAAAAACTGATAGTGAATTGTAACGTTCAGGGCCACCTAATGACGACGGATCACTCAAATTGCGTCCCGATTCAATACATCGTCCTCCAGCCGACTTGTCTCCATGGGGCTATTGCTGCCTCGGGCACCTTATGGCCGTTCTGCTGTGAGTCAAAGATTTTCGAATCGGACCAAAAACTGATAGTGAATTGTAACGTTCAGGGCCTCCTAATGACGATGGAACACTCAAATTGCGTCCCGATTCAATACCACGTCCTTCAGCAGACTTGTCTCCATGGGTCTATTGCTGCCTCGGGCACCTTATGGCCGTTCTGCTGTGAGTCAAAGATTTTCGAATCGGACAAAAAACTGATAGTGAATTGTAACTTTCAGGGCCACCTAATGACGATGGATCACTCAAATTGCGTCCCGATTCAATACATCGTCCTCCAGCAGGATTGACTCCATGGGTCTATTGCTGCCTCGGGCACCTTATGGCCGTTCAGCTGTGAGTCTAGATTATCGAATGGGACGAAAAACTGATAGTGAATTGTAACGTTCAGGGCCACCTAATGACGATGGATCACTCAAATTGCGTCCCGACTCAATATATCGTCCTCCAGCAGACTTGTCTCCATGGGTCTATTGCTGCCTCGGGCACCTTATGGCCGTTCTGCTGTGAGTCAAAGATTTTCGAATCGGACGAAAAACTGATAGTGAATTGTAACATTCAGGGCCACCTAATGACATTAGACCACACAAATTGCGTCCCGATTCAATACATCGTCCTCCAGCCGAGTTGACTCCATGGGTCTATTGCTGCCTCGGGCACCTTATGGCCGTTCTGCTGTGAATCTAGATTATCGAATGGTACGAAAAACTGATAGTGAATTGTAACGTTCAGGGCCACCTAATGACGATGGATCACTCAATTTGCGTCCGGATTCAATACATCGTCCTCCAGCAGACTTGCTCCATGGTTCTATTGCTGCCTCGGGCACCTTATGGCCGTTCTGCTGTGAGTCAAAGATTTTCGAATCGGACGAAAAACTGATAGTGAATTGTAACGTTCAGGGCCACCTAATAACGATGGATCACTCAAATTGCGTCCCGATTCAATACATCGTCCTCCAGCATACTTGTCTCCATGGGTCTATTGCTGCCTCTGGCACCTTATGGCCGTTCTGCTGTGAGTCTATATTTTCGAAACGGACGAAAAACTGATAGTGAATTGTAACTTTCAGGGCCACCCAATGACGATGGATCACTCAAATTGCGTCCCGATTCAATACATCGTCCTCCAGCAGACTTGTCTCCATGGGTCTATTGCTGCCTCGGGCACCTTATGGCCGTTCTGCTGTGAATCTAGATTATCGAATGGGACGAAAAACTGATAGTGAATTGTAACGTTCAGGGCCACCTAATGACGATGGATCACTCAATTTGCGTCCGGATTCAATACATCGTCCTCCAGCAGACTTGCTCCATGGTTCTATTGCTGTCTCGGGCACCTTATGGCCGTTATGCTGTGAGTCAAAGATTTTCGAATCGGACGAAAAACTGATAGTGAATTGTAACTTTCAGGGCCACCTAATGACGATGGATCACTCAAATTGCGTCCCGATTCAATACATCGTCCTCCAGCAGACTTGTCTCCATGGGTCTACTGCTGCCTCGGGCACCTTATGGCCGTTATGCTGTGAGTCAAAGATTTTCGAATCGGACGAAAAACTGATAGTGAATTGTTACGTTCAGGGCCACCTAATGACGACGGATCACTCAAATTGCGTCCCGATTCAATACATCGTCCTCCAGCCGACTTGTCTCCATGGGGCTATTGCTGCCTCGGGCACCTTATGGCCGTTCTGCTGTGAGTCAAAGATTTTCGAATCGGACGAAAAACTGATAGTGAATTGTAACGTTCAGGGCCTCCTAATGACGATGGAACACTCAAATTGCGTCCCGATTCAATACCACGTCCTTCAGCAGACTTGTCTCCATGGGTCTATTGCTGCCTCGGGCACCTTATGGCCGTTCTGCTGTGAGTCAAAGATTTTCGAATCGGACAAAAAACTGATAGTGAATTGTAACGTTCAGGGCCACCTAATGACGATGGATCACTCAAATTGCGTCCCGATTCAATACATCGTCCTCCAGCAGGATTGACTCAATGGGTCTATTGCTGCCTCGGGCACCTTATGGCCGTTCAGCTGTGAGTCTAGATTATCGAATGGGACGAAAAACTGATAGTGAATTGTAACGTTCAGGGCCACCTAATGACGATGGATCACTCAAATTGCGTCCCGACTCAATATATCGTCCTCCAGCAGACTTGTCTCCATGGGTCTATTGCTGCCTCGGGCACCTTATGGCCGTTCTGCTGTGAGTCAAAGATTTTCGAATCGGACGAAAAACTGATAGTGAATTGTAACATTCAGGGCCACCTAATGACATTAGACCACACAAATTGCGTCCCGATTCAATACATCGTCCTCCAGCCGAGTTGACTCCATGGGTCTATTGCTGCCTCGGGCACCTTATGGCCGTTCTGCTGTGAATCTAGATTATCGAATGGTACGAAAAACTGATAGTGAATTGTAACGTTCAGGGCCACCTAATGACGATGGATCACTCAATTTGCGTCCGGATTCAATACATCGTCCTCCAGCAGACTTGCTCCATGGTTCTATTGCTGCCTCGGGCACCTTATGGCCGTTCTGCTGTGAGTCAAAGATTTTCGAATCGGACGAAAAACTGATAGTGAATTGTAACGTTCAGGGCCACCTAATAACGATGGATCACTCAAATTGCGTCCCGATTCAATACATCGTCCTCCAGCATACTTGTCTCCATGGGTCTATTGCTGCCTCTGGCACCTTATGGCCGTTCTGCTGTGAGTCTATATTTTCGAAACGGACGAAAAACTGATAGTGAATTGTAACTTTCAGGGCCACCCAATGACGATGGATCACTCAAATTGCGTCCCGATTCAATACATCGTCCTCCAGCAGACTTGTCTCCATGGGTCTATTGCTGCCTCGGGCACCTTATGGCCGTTCTGCTGTGAATCTAGATTATCGAATGGGACGAAAAACTGATAGTGAATTGTAACGTTCAGGGCCACCTAATGACGGTGGATCACTCAATTTGCGTCCGGATTCAATACATCGTCCTCCAGCAGACTTGCTCCATGGTTCTATTGCTGTCTCGGGCACCTTATGGCCGTTATGCTGTGAGTCAAAGATTTTCGAATCGGACGAAAAACTGATAGTGAATTGTAACTTTCAGGGCCACCTAATGACGATGGATCACTCAAATTGCGTCCCGATTCAATACATCGTCCTCCAGCAGACTTGTCTCCATGGGTCTATTGCTGCCTCGGGCACCTTATGGCCGTTATGCTGTGAGTCAAAGATTTTCGAATCGGACGAAAAACTGATAGTGAATTGTTACGTTCAGGGCCACCTAATGACGACGGATCACTCAAATTGCGTCCCGATTCAATACATCGTCCTCCAGCCGACTTGTCTCCATGGGGCTATTGCTGCCTCGGGCACCTTATGGCCGTTCTGCTGTGAGTCAAAGATTTTCGAATCGGACGAAAAACTGATAGTGAATTGTAACGTTCAGGGCCTCCTAATGACGATGGAACACTCAAATTGCGTCCCGATTCAATACCACGTCCTTCAGCAGACTTGTCTCCATGGGTCTATTGCTGCCTCGGGCACCTTATGGCCGTTCTGCTGTGAGTCAAAGAATTTCGAATCGGACAAAAAACTGATAGTGAATTGTAACGTTCAGGGCCACCTAATGACGATGGATCACTCAAATTGCGTCCCGATTCAATACATCGTCCTCCAGCAGATTTGACTCCATGGGTCTATTGCTGCCTCGGGCACCTTATGGCCGTTCAGCTGTGAGTCTAGATTATCGAATGGGACGAAAAACTGATAGTGAATTGTAACGTTCAGGGCCACCTAATGACGATGGATCACTCAAATTGCGTCCCGACTCAATATATCGTCCTCCAGCAGACTTGTCTCCATGGGTCTATTGCTGCCTCGGGCACCTTATGGCCGTTCTGCTGTGAGTCAAAGATTTTCGAATCGGACGAAAAACTGATAGTGAATTGTAACATTCAGGGCCACCTAATGACATTAGACCACACAAATTGCGTCCCGATTCAATACATCGTCCTCCAGCCGAGTTGACTCCATGGGTCTATTGCTGCCTCGGGCACCTTATGGCCGTTCTGCTGTGAATCTAGATTAACGAATGGGACGAAAAACTGATAGTGAATTGTAACGTTCAGGGCCACCTAATGACGATGGATCACTCAATTTGCGTCCGGATTCAATACATCGTCCTCCAGCAGACTTGCTCCATGGTTCTATTGCTGCCTCGGGCACCTTATGGCCGTTCTGCTGTGAGTCAAAGATTTTCGAATCGGACGAAAAACTGATAGTGAATTGTAACGTTCAGGGCCACCTAATAACGATGGATCACTCAAATTGCGTCCCGATTCAATACATCGTCCTCCAGCAGACTTGTCTCCATGGGTCTATTGCTGCCTCTGGCACCTTATGGCCGTTCTGCTGTGAGTCTAGATTTTCGAAACGGACGAAAAACTGATAGTGAATTGTAACTTTCAGGGCCACCTAATGACGACGGATCACTCAAATTGCGTCCCGATTCAATACATCGTCCTCCAGCCGACTTGTCTCCATGGGGCTATTGCTGCCTCGGGCACCTTATGGCCGTTCTGCTGTGAGTCAAAGATTTTCGAATCGGACGAAAAACTGATAGTGAATTGTAACGTTCAGGGCCTCCTAATGACGATGGAACACTCAAATTGCGTCCCGATTCAATACCAGGTCCTTCAGCAGACTTGTCTCCATGGGTTTATTGCTGCCTCGGGAACCTTATGGCCGTTCTGCTGTGAGTCAAAGATTTTCGAATCGGACAAAAAACTGATAGTGAATTGTAACGTTCAGGGCCACCTAATGACGATGGATCACTCAAATTGCGTCCCGATTCAATACATCGTCCTCCAGCAGATTTGACCCCATGGGTCTATTGCTGCCTCGGGCACCTTATGGCCGTTCAGCTGTGAGTCTAGATTATCGAATGGGACGAAAAACTGATAGTGAATTGTAACGTTCAGGGCCACCTAATGACGATGGATCACTCAAATTGCGTCCCGATTCAATACATCGTCCTCCAGCAGATTTGACTCCATGGGTCTATTGCTGCCTCGGGCACCTTATGGCCGTTCAGCTGTGAGTCTAGATTATCGAATGGGACGAAAAGCTGATAGTGAATTGTAACGTTCAGGGCCACCTAATGACGATGGATCACTCAAATTGCGTCCCGACTCAATATATCGTCCTCCAGCAGACTTGTCTCCATGGGTCTATTGCTGCCTCGGGCACCTTATGGCCGTCCTGCTGTGAGTCAAAGATTTTCGAATCGGACGAAAAACTGATAGTGAATTGTAACATTCAGGGCCACCTAATGACATTAGACCACACAAATTGCGTCCCGATTCAATACATCGTCCTCCAGCCGAGTTGACTCCATGGGTCTATTGCTGCCTCGGGCACCTTATGGCCGTTCTGCTGTGAATCTAGATTAACGAATGGGACGAAAAACTGATAGTGAATTGTAACGTTCAGGGCCACCTAATGACGATGGATCACTCAATTTGCGTCCGGATTCAATACATCGTCCTCCAGCTGACTTGCTCCATGGTTCTATTGCTGCCTCGGGCACCTTATGGCCGTTCTGCTGTGAGTCAAAGATTTTCGAATCGGACGAAAAACTGATAGTGAATTGTAACGTTCAGGGCCACCTAATAACGATGGATCACTCAAATTGCGTCCCGATTCATTACATCGTCCTCCAGCAGACTTGTCTCCATGGGTCTATTGCTGCCTCTGGCACCTTATGGCCGTTCTGCTGTGAGTCTAGATTTTCGAAACGGACGAAAAACTGATAGTGAATTGTAACTTTCAGGGCCACCCAATGACGATGGATCACTCAAATTGCGTCCCGATTCAATACATCGTCCTCCAGCAGACTTGTCTCCATGGGTCTATTGCTGCCTCGGGCACCTTATGGCCGTTCTGCTGTGAATCTAGATTATCGAATGGGACGAAAAACTGATAGTGAATTGTAACGTTCAGGGCCACCTAATGACGATGGATCACTCAATTTGCGTCCGGATTCAATACATCGTCCTCCAGCAGACTTGCTCCATGGTTCTATTGCTGCCTCGGGCACCTTATGGCCGTTCTGCTGTGAGTCAAAGATTTTCGAATCGGACGAAAAACTGATAGTGAATTGTAACGTTCAGGGCCACCTAATAACGATGGATCACTCAAATTGCGTCCCGATTCAATACATCGTCCTCCAGCAGACTTGTCTCCATGGGTCTATTGCTGCCTCGGGCACCTTATGGCCGTTCTGCTGTGAGTCTAGATTTTCGAATCGGGCGAAAAACTGATAGTGAATTGTAACTTTCTGGGCCACCTAATGACGATGGATCACTCAAATTGCGTCCCGATTCAATACATCGTCCTCCAGCAGACTTGTCTCCATGGGTCTATTGCTGCCTCGGGCACCTTATGGCCGTTCTGCTGTGAGTCTAGATTTTCGAATCGGACGAAAAACTGATAGTGAATTGTAACTTTCAGGGCCACCTAATGACGACGGATCACTCAAATTGCGTCCCGATTCAATACATCGTCCTCCAGCCGACTTGTCTCCATGGGGCTATTGCTGCCTCGGGCACCTTATGGCCGTTCTGCTGTGAGTCAAAGATTTTCGAATCGGACGAAAAACTGATAGTGAATTGTAACGTTCAGGGCCACCTAATGACGATGGATCACTCAAATTGCGTCCCGATTCAATACCACGTCCTTCAGCAGACTTGTCTCCATGGGTCTATTGCTGCCTCGGGAACCTTATGGCCGTTCTGCTGTGAGTCAAAGATTTTCGAATCGGACAAAAAACTGATAGTGAATTGTAACGTTCAGGGCCACCTAATGACGATGGATCACTCAAATTGCGTCCCGATTCAATACATCGTCCTCCAGCAGATTTGACCCCATGGGTCTATTGCTGCCTCGGGCACCTTATGGCCGTTCAGCTGTGAGTCTAGATTATCGAATGGGACGAAAAACTGATAGTGAATTGTAACGTTCAGAGCCACCTAATGACGATGGATCACTCAAATTGCGTCCCGACTCAATATATCGTCCTCCAGCAGACTTGTCTCCATGGGTCTATTGCTGCCTCGGGCACCTTATGGCCGTTCTGCTGTGAGTCAAAGATTTTCGAATCGGACGAAAAACTGATAGTGAATTGTAACATTCAGGGCCACCTAATGACATTAGACCACACAAATTGCGTCCCGATTCAATACATCGTCCTCCAGCCGAGTTGACTCCATGGGTCTATTGCTGCCTCGGGCACCTTATGGCCGTTCTGCTGTGAATCTAGATTAACGAATGGGACGAAAAACTGATAGTGAATTGTAACGTTCAGGGCCACCTAATGACGATGGATCACTCAATTTGCGTCCGGATTCAATACATCGTCCTCCAGCAGACTTGCTCCATGGTTCTATTGCTGCCTCGGGCACCTTATGGCCGTTCTGCTGTGAGTCAAAGATTTTCGAATCGGACGAAAAACTGATAGTGAATTGTAACGTTCAGGGCCACCTAATAACGATGGATCACTCAAATTGCGTCCCGATTCAATACATCGTCCTCCAGCAGACTTGTCTCCATGGGTCTATTGCTGCCTCTGGCACCTTATGGCCGTTCTGCTGTGAGTCTACATTTTCGAAACGGACGAAAAACTGATAGTGAATTGTAACTTTCAGGGCCACCTAATGACGACGGATCACTCAAATTGCGTCCCGATTCAATACATCGTCCTCCAGCCGACTTGTCACCATGGGGCTATTGCTGCCTCGGGCACCTTATGGCCGTTCTGCTGTGAGTCAAAGATTTTCGAATCGGACGAAAAACTGATAGTGAATTGTAACGTTCAGGGCCTCCTAATGACGATGGAACACTCAAATTGCGTCCCGATTCAATACCACGTCCTTCAGCAGACTTGTCTCCATGGGTCTATTGCTGCCTCGGGAACCTTATGGCCGTTCTGCTGTGAGTCAAAGATTTTCGAATCGGACAAAAAACTGATAGTGAATTGTAAGGTTCAGGGCCACCTAATGACGATGGATCACTCAAATTGCGTCCCGATTCAATACATCGTCCTCCAGCAGATTTGACCCCATGGGTCTATTGCTGCCTCGGGCACCTTATGGCCGTTCAGCTGTGAGTCTAGATTATCGAATGGGACGAAAAACTGATATTGAATTGTAACGTTCAGGGCCACCTAATGACGATGGATCACTCAAATTGCGTCCCGATTCAATACATCGTTCTCCAGCAGATTTGACTCCATGGGTCTATTGCTGCCTCGGGCACCTTATGGCCGTTCAGCTGTGAGTCTAGATTATCGAATGGGACGAAAAGCTGATAGTGAATTGTAACGTTCAGGGCCACCTAATGACGATGGATCACTCAAATTGCGTCCCGACTCAATATATCGTCCTCCAGCAGACTTGTCTCCATGGGTCTATTGCTGCCTCGGGCACCTTATGGCCGTTCTGCTGTGAGTCAAAGATTTTCGAATCGGACGAAAAACTGATAGTGAATTGTAACATTCAGGGCCACCTAATGACATTAGACCACACAAATTGCGTCCCGATTCAATACATCGTCCTCCAGCCGAGTTGACTCCATGGGTCTATTGCTGCCTCGGGCACCTTATGGCCGTTCTGCTGTGAATCTAGATTAACGAATGGGACGAAAAACTGATAGTGAATTGTAACGTTCAGGGCCACCTAATGACGATGGATCACTCAATTTGCGTCCGGATTCAATACATCGTCCTCCAGCAGACTTGCTCCATGGTTCTATTGCTGCGTCGGGCACCTTATGGCCGTTCTGCTGTGAGTCAAAGATTTTCGAATCGGACGAAAAACTGATAGTGAATTGTAACGTTCAGGGCCACCTAATAACGATGGATCACTCAAATTGCGTCCCGATTCATTACATCGTCCTGCAGCAGACTTGTCTCCATGGGTCTATTGCTGCCTCTGGCACCTTATGGCCGTTCTGCTGTGAGTCTAGATTTTCGAAACGGACGAAAAACTGATAGTGAATTGTAACTTTCAGGGCCACCCAATGACGATGGATCACTCAAATTGCGTCCCGATTCAATACATCGTCCTCCAGCAGACTTGTCTCCATGGGTCTATTGCTGCCTCGGGCACCTTATGGCCGTTCTGCTGTGAATCTAGATTATCGAATGGGACGAAAAACTGATAGTGAATTGTAACGTTCAGGGCCACCTAATGACGATGGATCTCTCAATTTGCGTCCGGATTCAATACATCGTCCTCCAGCAGACTTGCTCCATGGTTCTATTGCTGCCTCGGGCACCTTATGGCCGTTCTGCTGTGAGTCAAAGATTTTCGAATCGGACGAAAAACTGATAGTGAATTGTAACGTTCAGGGCCACCTAATAACGATGGATCACTCAAATTGCGTCCCGATTCAATACATCGTCCTCCAGCAGACTTGTCTCCATGGGTCTATTGCTGCCTCGGGCACCTTATGGCCGTTCTGCTGTGAGTCTAGATTTTCGAATCGGACGAAAAACTGATAGTGAATTGTAACTTTCAGGGCCACCTAATGACGACGGATCACTCAAATTGCGTCCCGATTCAATACATCGTCCTCCAGCCGACTTGTCTCCATGGGGCTATTGCTGCCTCGGGCACCTTATGGCCGTTCTGCTGTGAGTCAAAGATTTTCGAATCGGACGAAAAACTGATAGTGAATTGTAACGTTCAGGGCCTCCTAATGACGATGGAACACTCAAATTGCGTCCCGATTCAATACCACGTCCTTCAGCAGACTTGTCTCCATGGGTCTATTGCTGCCTCGGGAACCTTATGGCCGTTCTGCTGTGAGTCAAAGATTTTCGAATCGGACAAAAAACTGATAGTGAATTGTAACGTTCAGGGCCACCTAATGACGATGGATCACTCAAATTGCGTCCCGATTCAATACATCGTCCTCCAGCAGATTTGACCCCATGGGTCTATTGCTGCCTCGGGCACCTTATGGCCGTTCAGCTGTGAGTCTAGATTATCGAATGGGACGAAAAACTGATAGTGAATTGTAACGTTCAGAGCCACCTAATGACGATGGATCACTCAAATTGCGTCCCGACTCAATATATCGTCCTCCAGCAGACTTGTCTCCATGGGTCTATTGCTGCCTCGGGCACCTTATGGCCGTTCTGCTGTGAGTCAAAGATTTTCGAATCGGACGAAAAACTGATAGTGAATTGTAACATTCAGGGCCACCTAATGACATTAGACCACACAAATTGCGTCCCGATTCAATACTTCGTCCTCCAGCCGAGTTGACTCCATGGGTCTATTGCTGCCTCGGGCACCTTATGGCCGTTCTGCTGTGAATCTAGATTATCGAATGGGACGAAAAACTGATAGTGAATTGTAACGTTCAGGGCCACCTAATGACGATGGATCACTCAATTTGCGTCCGGATTCAATACATCGTCCTCCAGCAGACTTGCTCCATGGTTCTATTGCTGCCTCGGGCACCTTATGGCCGTTCTGCTGTGAGTCAAAGATTTTCGAATCGGACAAAAAACTGATAGTGAATTGTAACGTTCAGGGCCACCTAATAACGATGGATCACTCAAATTGCGTCCCGATTCAATACATCGTCCTCCAGCAGACTTGTCTCCATGGGTCTATTGCTGCCTCTGGCAACTTATGGCCGTTCTGCTGTGAGTCTAGATTTTCGAAACGGACGAAAAACTGATAGTGAATTGTAACTTTCAGGGCCACCCAATGACGATGGATCACTCAAATTGCGTCCCGATTCAATACATCGTCCTCCAGCAGACTTGTCTCCATGGGTCTATTGCTGCCTCGGGCACCTTATGGCCGTTCTGCTGTGAATCTAGATTATCGAATGGGACGAAAAACTGATAGTGAATTGTAACGTTCAGTGCCACCTAATGACGATGGATCACTCAATTTGCGTCCGGATTCAATACATCGTCCTCCAGCAGACTTGCTCCATGGTTCTATTGCTGCCTCGGGCACCTTATGGCCGTTCTGCTGTGAGTCAAAGATTTTCGAATCGGACGAAAAACTGATAGTGAATTGTAACGTTCAGGGCCACCTAATAACGATGGATCACTCAAATTGCGTCCCGATTCAATACATCGTCCTCCAGCAGACTTGTCTCCATGGGTCTATTGCTGCCTCGGGCACCTTATGGCCGTTCTGCTGTGAGTCTAGATTTTCGAATCGGGCGAAAAACTGATAGTGAATTGTAACTTTCTGGGCCACCTAATGACGATGGATCACTCAAATTGCGTCCCGATTCAATACATCGTCCTCCAGCAGACTTGTCTCCATGGGTCTATTGCTGCCTCGGGCACCTTATGGCCGTTCTGCTGTGAGTCTAGATTTTCGAATCGGACGAAAAACTGATAGTGAATTGTAACTTTCAGGGCCACCTAATGACGACGGATCACTCAAATTGCGTCCCGATTCAATACATCGTCCTCCAGCCGACTTGTCTCCATGGGGCTATTGCTGCCTCGGGCACCTTATGGCCGTTCTGCTGTGAGTCAAAGATTTTCGAATCGGACGAAAAACTGATAGTGAATTGTAACGTTCAGGGCCTCCTAATGACGATGGAACACTCAAATTGCGTCCCGATTCAATACCACGTCCTTCAGCAGACTTGTCTCCATGGGTCTATTGCTGCCTCGGGAACCTTATGGCCGTTCTGCTGTGAGTCAAAGATTTTCGAATCGGACAAAAAACTGATAGTGAATTGTAACGTTCAGGGCCACCTAATGACGATGGATCACTCAAATTGCGTCCCGATTCAATACATCGTCCTCCAGCAGATTTGACCCCATGGGTCTATTGCTGCCTCGGGCACCTTATGGCCGTTCAGCTGTGAGTCTAGATTATCGAATGGGACGAAAAACTGATAGTGAATTGTAACGTTCAGAGCCACCTAATGACGATGGATCACTCAAATTGCGTCCCGACTCAATATATCGTCCTCCAGCAGACTTGTCTCCATGGGTCTATTGCTGCCTCGGGCACCTTATGGCCGTTCTGCTGTGAGTCAAAGATTTTCGAATCGGACGAAAAACTGATAGTGAATTGTAACATTCAGGGCCACCTAATGACATTAGACCACACAAATTGCGTCCCGATTCAATACATCGTCCTCCAGCCGAGTTGACTCCATGGGTCTATTGCTGCCTCGGGCACCTTATGGCCGTTCTGCTGTGAATCTAGATTAACGAATGGGACGAAAAACTGATAGTGAATTGTAACGTTCAGGGCCACCTAATGACGATGGATCACTCAATTTGCGTCCGGATTAAATACATCGTCCTCCAGCAGACTTGCTCCATGGTTCTATTGCTGCCTCGGGCACCTTATGGCCGTTCTGCTGTGAGTCAAAGATTTTCGAATCGGACGAAAAACTGATAGTGAATTGTAACGTTCAGGGCCACCTAATAACGATGGATCACTCAAATTGCGTCCCGATTCAATACATCGTCCTCCAGCAGACTTGTCTCCATGGGTCTATTGCTGCCTCTGGCACCTTATGGCCGTTCTGCTGTGAGTCTAGATTTTCGAAACGGACGAAAAACTGATAGTGAATTGTAACTTTCAGGGCCACCTAATGACGACGGATCACTCAAATTGCGTCCCGATTCAATACATCGTCCTCCAGCCGACTTGTCACCATGGGGCTATTGCTGCCTCGGGCACCTTATGGCCGTTCTGCTGTGAGTCAAAGATTTTCGAATCGGACGAAAAACTGATAGTGAATTGTAACGTTCAGGGCCCCCTAATGACGATGGAACACTCAAATTGCGTCCCGATTCAATACCACGTCCTTCAGCAGACTTGTCTCCATGGGTCTATTGCTGCCTCGGGAACCTTATGGCCGTTCTGCTGTGAGTCAAAGATTTTCGAATCGGACAAAAAACTGATAGTGAATTGTAACGTTCAGGGCCACCTAATGACGATGGATCACTCAAATTGCGTCCCGATTCAATACATCGTCCTCCAGCAGATTTGACCCCATGGGTCTATTGCTGCCTCGGGCACCTTATGGCCGTTCAGCTGTGAGTCTAGATTATCGAATGGGACGAAAAACTGATATTGAATTGTAACGTTCAGGGCCACCTAATGACGATGGATCACTCAAATTGCGTCCCGATTCAATACATCGTTCTCCAGCAGATTTGACTCCATGGGTCTAATGCTGCCTCGGGCACCTTATGGCCGTTCAGCTGTGAGTCTAGATTATCGAATGGGACGAAAAGCTGATAGTGAATTGTAACGTTCAGGGCCACCTAATGACGATGGATCACTCAAATTGCGTCCCGACTCAATATATCGTCCTCCAGCAGACTTGTCTCCATGGGTCTATTGCTGCCTCGGGCACCTTATGGCCGTTCTGCTGTGAGTCAAAGATTTTCGAATCGGACGAAAAACTGATAGTGAATTGTAACATTCAGGGCCACCTAATGACATTTGACCACACAAATTGCGTCCCGATTCAATACATCGTCCTCCAGCCGAGTTGACTCCATGGGTCTATTGCTGCCTCGGGCACCTTATGGCCGTTCTGCTGTGAATCTAGATTAACGAATGGGAAGAAAAACTGATAGTGAATTGTAACGTTCAGGGCCACCTAATGACGATGGATCACTCAATTTGCGTCCGGATTCAATACATCGTCCTCCAGCAGACTTGCTCCATGGTTCTATTGCTGCCTCGGGCACCTTATGGCCGTTCTGCTGTGAGTCAAAGATTTTCGAATCGGACGAAAAACTGATAGTGAATTGTAACGTTCAGGGCCACCTAATAACGATGGATCACTCAAATTGCGTCCCGATTCATTACATCGTCCTCCAGCAGACTTGTCTCCATGGGTCTATTGCTGCCTCTGGCACCTTATGGCCGTTCTGCTGTGAGTCTAGATTTTCGAAACGGACGAAAAACTGATAGTGAATTGTAACTTTCAGGGCCACCCAATGACGATGGATCACTCAAATTGCGTCCCGATTCAATACATCGTCCTCCAGCAGACTTGTCTCCATGGGTCTATTGCTGCCTCGGGCACCTTATGGCCGTTCTGCTGTGAATCTAGATTATCGAATGGGACGAAAAACTGATAGTGAATTGTAACGTTCAGGGCCACCTAATGACGATGGATCACTCAATTTGCGTCCGGATTCAATACATCGTCCTCCAGCAGACTTGCTCCATGGTTCTATTGCTGCCTCGGGCACCTTATGGCCGTTCTGCTGTGAGTCAAAGATTTTCGAATCGGACGAAAAACTGATAGTGAATTGTAACGTTCAGGGTCACCTAATAACGATGGATCACTCAAATTGCGTCCCGATTCAATACATCGTCCTCCAGCAGACTTGTCTCCATGGGTCTATTGCTGCCTCGGGCACCTTATGGCCGTTCTGCTGTGAGTCTAGATTTTCGAATCGGACGAAAAACTGATAGTGAATTGTAACTTTCAGGGCCACCTAATGACGACGGATCACTCAAATTGCGTCCCGATTCAATACATCGTCCTCCAGCCGACTTGTCTCCATGGGGCTATTGCTGCCTCGGGCACCTTATGGCCGTTCTGCTGTGAGTCAAAGATTTTCGAATCGGACGAAAAACTGATAGTGAATTGTAACGTTCAGGGCCTCCTAATGACGATGGAACACTCAAATTGCGTCCCGATTCAATACCACGTCCTTCAGCAGACTTGCCTCCATGGGTCTATTGCTGCCTCGGGAACCTTATGGCCGTTCTGCTGTGAGTCAAAGATTTTCGAATCGGACAAAAAACTGATAGTGAATTGTAACGTTCAGGGCCACCTAATGACGATGGATCACTCAAATTGCGTCCCGATTCAATACATCGTCCTCCAGCAGATTTGACCCCATGGGTCTATTGCTGCCTCGGGCACCTTATGGCCGTTCAGCTGTGAGTCTAGATTATCGAATGGGACGAAAAACTGATAGTGAATTGTAACGTTCAGAGCCACCTAATGACGATGGATCACTCAAATTGCGTCCCGACTCAATATATCGTCCTCCAGCAGACTTGTCTCCATGGGTCTATTGCTGCCTCGGGCACCTTATGGCCCTTCTGCTGTGAGTCAAAGATTTTCGAATCGGACGAAAAACTGATAGTGAATTGTAACATTCAGGGCCACCTAATGACATTAGACCACACAAATTGCGTCCCGATTCAATACATCGTCCTCCAGCCGAGTTGACTCCATGGGTCTATTGCTGCCTCGGGCACCTTATGGCCGTTCTGCTGTGAATCTAGATTATCGAATGGGACGAAAAACTGATAGTGAATTGTAACGTTCAGGGCCACCTAATGACGATGGATCACTCAATTTGCGTCCGGATTCAATACATCGTCCTCCAGCAGACTTGCTCCATGGTTCTATTGCTGCCTCGGGCACCTTATGGCCGTTCTGCTGTGAGTCAAAGATTTTCGATTCGGACAAAAAACTGATAGTGAATTGTAACGTTCAGGGCCACCTAATAACGATGGATCACTCAAATTGCGTCCCGATTCAATACATCGTCCTCCAGCAGACTTGTCTCCATGGGTCTATTGCTGCCTCTGGCAACTTATGGCCGTTCTGCTGTGAGTCTAGATTTTCGAAACGGACGAAAAACTGATAGTGAATTGTAACGTTCAGGGCCTCTTAATGACGATGGAACACTCAAATTGCGTCCCGATTCAATACCACGTCCTTCAGCAGACTTGTCTCCATGGGTCTATTGCTGCCTCGGGCACCTTATGGCCGTTCTGCTGTGAGTCAAAGATTTTCGAATCGGACAAAAAACTGATATTGAATTGTAACGTTCAGGGCCACCTAATGACGATGGATCACTCAAATTGCGTCCCGATTCAATACATCGTCCTCCAGCAGATTTGACTCCATGGGTCTATTGCTGCCTCGGGCACCTTATGGCCGTTCAGCTGTGAGTCTAGATTATCGAATGGGACGAAAAACTGATAGTGAATTGTAACGTTCAGGGCCACCTAATGACGATGGATCACTCGAATTGCGTCCCGACTCAATATATCGTTCTCCAGCAGACTTGTCTCCATGGGTCTACTGCTGCCTCGGGCACCTTATGGCCGTTCTGCTGTGAGTCAAAGATTTTCGAATCGGACGAAAAACTGATAGTGAATTGTAACATTCAGGGCCACCTAATGACGATGGACCACACAAATTGCGTCCCGATTCAATACATCGTCCTCCAGCCGAGTTGACTCCATGGGTCAATTGCTGCCTCGGGCACCTTATGGCCGTTCTGCTGTGAATCTAGATTATCGAATGGGACGAAAAACTGATAGTGAATTGTAACGTTCAGGGCCACCTAATGACGATGGATCACTCAATTTGCGTCCGGATTCAATACATCGTCCTCCAGCAGACTTGCTCCATGGTTCTATTGCTGCCTCGGGCATCTTATGGCCGTTCTGCTGTGAGTCAAAGATATTCGAATCGGACGAAAAACTGATAGTGAATTGCAACGTTCAGGGCCACCTAATAACGATGGATCTCTCAAATTGCGTCCCGATTCAATACATCGTCCTCCAGCAGACTTGTCTCCATGGGTCTATTGCTGCCTCTGGCACCTAATGGTCGTTCTCCAGTGAGTCTAGTTTATCGAATGGGACGAAAAACTGATAGTTAATTGTAACATTCAGGGCCTCCTAATGACGATGGAACACTCAAATCGCGTCCCGATTCAATACATCGTGCTCCAGTAGACTTGTCTCCATGGGTCTATTGTTGCCTCGGACACCTTATGGCCGTTCTGCTGTGAGTCAAAGATTTTCGAATCGGACGAAAAACTGATAGTGAATTGTAACGTTCAGGGCCACCTAATGACGATGGATCACTCAAATTGCGTCCCGATTCAATACATCGTCCTCCAGCCGACTTGACTCCATGTGTCTATTGCTGCCTCGGGCACCTTATGGCCGTTCTGCTGTGAGTCTAGATTATCGAATGGGACGAAAAACTGATAGTGAATTGTAACGTTCAGGGCCACCAAATGACGATGGATGACTCAAATTGCGTCCCGATTCAATACATCGTCCTCCAGCAGACTTGTCACCATGGGTCTATTGCTGCCTCGGGCACCTTATGGCCGTTCTGCTGTGAGTCAAAGATTTTCGAATCGGACGAAAAACTGATAGTGAATTGTAACTTTCAGGGCCACCTAATGACGATGGATCTCTCAAATTGCGTCCCGATTCATTACATCGTCCTCCAGCAGACTTGTCTCCATGGGTCTATTGCTGCCTCGGGCACCTTATGGCCGTTCTGCTGTGAGTCAAAGATTTTCGAATCGGACGAAAAACTGATAGTGAATTGTAAAGATCTGGGCCACCTAATGACCCTGGATCACTCAAATTGCGTCCCGATTAAATACATCGTCCTCCAGCCGACTTGTCTCCATGGGTCTATTGCTGCCTCGGGCACCTTATGGCCGTTCTACTGTGAGTCAAAGATTTTCGAATCGGACAAAAAACTGATAGTGAATTGTAACGTTCAGGGCCACCTAATGACGATGGATCACTCAAATTGCGTCCCGATTCATTACATTGTCCTCCAGCAGACTGTCTCCATGGGTCTATTGCAGCCTCGGGCACCTTATGGCCGTTCTGCTGTGACTCAAAGATTTTCGAATCGGACGAAAAACTGATAGTGAATTGTAACGTTCAGGGCCACCTAATGACGATGGATCACTCAAATTGCGTCCCGATTCAATACATCGTCCTCCAGCAGACTTGTCTCCATGGGTCTATTGCTGCCTCGGGCACCTTATGGCCGTTCTGCTGTGAGTCTAGATTATCGAATGGGACGAAAAACTGATAGTGAATTGAAACGTTCAGGGCCACCTAATGACGATGGATCACTCAAATTGCTTCCCGATTCAATACATCGTCCTCCAGCAGACTTGTGTCCATTGGTCGATTGCTGCCTCGGGCACCTTATGGCCGTTCTGCTGTGAGTCAAAGATTTTCGAATCGGACGAAAAACTGATAGTGAATTGTTACGTTCAGGGCCACCTAATGACGACGGATCACTCAAATTGCGTCCCGGTTCAATACATCGTCCTCCAGCCGACTTGTCTCCATGGGTCTATTGCTGCCTCGGGCACCTTATGGCCGTTGTGCTGTTAGTCAAAGATTTTCGAATCGGACGAAAAACTGATAGTGAATTGTAACATTCAGGGCCACCTAATGACGATGGATCACTCAAATTGCGTCCCGATTCAATACATCGTCCTCCAGCAGACTTGTCTCCATGGGTCTATTGCTGCCTCGGGCACCTTATGGCCGTTCTTCTGTGAGTCAAAGATTTTCGAATCGCACGAAAAACTAATAGTGAATTGTTACGTTCAGGGCCACCTAATGACGACGGATCACTCAAATTGCGTCCCGGTTCAATACATCGTCCTCCAGCCGACTTGTCTCCATGGGTCTATTGCTGCCTCGGGCACCTTATGGCCGTTCTGCTGTGAGTCAAAGATTTTCGAATCGGACGAAAAACTGATAGTGAATTGTAACATTCAGGGCCACCTAATGACGATGGACCACCCAAATTGCGTCCCGATTAAATACATCGTCCTCCAGCCGACTTGACTCCATGCGTCTATTGCTGCCTCGGGCACGTTATGGCCGTTCTGCTGTGAGTCTAGATTATCGAATGGGACGAAAAACTGATAGTCAATTGTAACGTTCAGGGCCTCTTAATGACGATGGATCACTGAAATTGCGTCCCGATTCAATACATCGTCCTCCAGCAGACTTGTCTCCATGGGTCTATTGCTGCCTCGGGCACCTTACGGCCGTTCTGCTGTGAGTCTAGATTATCGAATGGGACGAAAAACTGATAGTGAATTCAAACGTTCAGGGCCACCTAATGACGATGGATCACTCAAATTGCTTCCCGATTCAATACATCGTCCTCCAGCAGACTTGTCTCCATGGGTCGATTGCTACCTCGGGCACCTTATGGCCGTTCTGCTGTGAGTCAAAGATTTTCGAATCGGACGAAAAACTGATAGTGAATTGTAACTTTCAGGGCCACCTAATGACGATGGATCACTCAATTTGCGTCCCGATTCAATACATAGTCCTCCAGCAGACCTGTCTCCATGGGTCTATTGCTGCCTCGGGCACCTTATGGCCGTTCTGCTGTGAGTCAAAGATTTTCGAATCGGACGAAAAACTGATAGTGAATTGTTACGTACAGGGCCACCTAATGACGACGGATCACTCAAATTGCGTCCCGATTCAATACATCGTCCCCCAGCCGACTTGTCTCCATGGGTCTATTGCTGCCTCGGGCACCTTATGGTCGTTCTGCTGTGAGTCAAAGACTTTCGAATCGGACGAAAAACTGATAGTGAATTGTAACATTCAGGGCCACCTAATGACGATGGACCACCCAAATTGCGTCCCGATTCAATACATCGTCCTCCAGCCGAGTTGACTCCATGGGTCTATTGCTGCCTCGGGCACCTTATGGCCGTTCTGCTGTGAATCTAGATTATCGAATGGGATGAAAAACTGATAGTGAATTGTAACGTTCAGGGCCACTTAATGACGATGGATCACTCAAATTGCGTCCGGATTCAATACATCGTCCTCCAGCAGACTTGTCTCCATGGTTCTATTGCTGCCTCGGGCACCTTATGGCCGTTCTGCTGTGAGTCAAGGATTTTCGAATCGGACGAAAAACTGATAGTGAATTGTAACGTTCAGGGCCTCCTAATGACGATGGAACACTAAAATTGCGTCCCGATTCAATACATCGTCCTCCAGCAGACTTGACTTCATGGGTCTATTGCTGCCTCGGCACCTTATGGCCGTTCTGCTGTGAGTCAAAGATTTTCGAATCGGACGAAAAACTGATAGTGAATTGTAACGTTCAGGGCCACCTAATGACGATGGATCACTCAAATTGCGGCCCGATTCAATACATCGTCCTCCAGCAGACTTGCCTCCATGGGTCTATTGCTGCCTCGGGCACCTTATGGCCGTTCTGCTGTGAGTCTAGATTATCGAATGGGACGAAAAACTGATAGTGAATTGTAACGTTCAGGGCCACTAATGACGATGTATCACTCAAATTGCGTCCCGATTCAATACATCGTCCTCCAGCAGACTTGTCTCCATGGGTCGATTGCTGCCTCGGGCACCTTATGGCCGTTCTGCTGTGAGTCAAAGATTTTCGAATCGGACGAAAAACTGATAGTGTATTGTAACGTTCAGGGCCACCTAATGACGATGGATCACTCAAATTGCGTCCCGATTCAATACATCGTCCTCCAGCAGACTTGTCTCCATGGGTCTATTGCTGCCTCGGGCACCTTATGGCCGTTCTGCTGTGAGTCAAAGATTTTCGAATCGGACGAAAAACTGATAGTGAATTGTTACGTTCAGGGCCACCTAATGACGACGGATCACTCAAATTGCGTCCCGATTCAATACATCGTCCTCCAGCCGACTTGTCTCCATGGGTCTATTGCTACCTCTGGCACCTTATGGCCGTTCTGCTGTGAGTCAAAGATTTTCGAATCGGACGAAAAACTAATAGTGAATTGTAACGTTCAGGGCCTCCTAATGACGATATAACACTCAAATTACGTCCCGATTCAATACATCGTCCTCCAGCAGACTTGTTTCCATGGGTCTATTGCTGCCTCGGGCACCTTATGGCCGTTCTGCTGTGAGTCAAAGATCTTCGAATCGGACGAAAAACTGATAGTGAATTGTAGCATTCAGGGCCACCTAATGACGATGGATCACTCAAATTGCGTCCCGATTCAATACATCGTCCTCCAGCACACTTGTCTCCATGGGTCTATTGCTGCCTCGGGCACCTTATGGCCGTTCTTCTGTGAGTCAAAGATTTTCGAATCGGACGAAAAACTGATAGTGAATTGTAACATTCAGGGCCACCTAATGAAGATGGACCACACAAATTGCGTCCCGATTCAATACATCGTCCTCCAGCAGACTTGACTCCATGGGTCTATTTCTTCCTCGGGCACCTTATGGCCGTTCAGCTGTGAGTCTAGATTATCGAATCGGACGAAAAACTGATAGTGAATTGTAACATTCAGGGCCACCTAATGACGATGGACCACCCAAATTGCGTCCCGATTCAATACATCGTCCTCCAGCCGAGTTGACTCCATGGGTCTATTGCTGCCTCGGGCACCTTATGGCCGTTCTGCTGTGAGTCAAAGATTTTCGAATCGGACGAAAAACTGATAGTGAATTGTAACGTTCTGGGCCACCTAATAACGATGGATCACTCAAATTGCGTCCCGATTCAATACTTTGTCCTCCATGGGTCTATTGCTGCCTCGGGCACCTTATGTTCGTTCTCCCGTGAGTCTAGCTTATCGAATGGGACGAAAAATTGATAGTTAATTGTAACATTCAGGGCCTCCTAATGACGATGGAACACTCAAATCGCGTCCCGATTCAATGCATCGTCCTCCAGCAGACTTGTCTCCATGGGTCTATTGCTGCCTCGGACACTTTACGGCCGTTCCGCTGTGAGTCAAAGATTTTCGAATCGTACGAAAAACTGATAGTGAATTGTAACGTTCAGGGCCACCTAATGACGATTGATCACTCAAATTGCGTCCCGATTCAATACATCGTTCTCCAGCCGACTTGACTCCATGGGTCTTTTGCTGCCTCGGGCACCTTATGGCCGTTCTGCTGTGAGTCTAGATTATCGAATGGGACGAAAAACTGATAGTGAATTGTAACGTTCAGGGCCTCCTAATGACGATGGATCACTCAAATTGCGTCCCGATTCAATACATCGTCCTCCAGCAGACTTGTCTCCATGGGGCTATTGCTGCCTCGGGCACCTTATGGCCGTTCTGCTGTTAGTCTAGATTTTCGAATCGGACGAAAAACTGATAGTGAATTGTAACTTTCAGGGCCACCTAATGACGATGGATCACTCAAATTGCGTCCCGATTCAATACATCGACCTCCAGCAGACTTGTCTCCATGGGTCTATTGCTGCCTCGGGCACGTTATGGCCGTTCTGCTGTGAGTCAAAGATTTTCGAATCGGACGAAAAACTGATAGTGAATTGTAACTTTCAGGGCCACCTAATGACGATGGATCACTCAAATTGCGTCCCGATTCAATACATCGACCTCCAGCAGACTTGTCTCCATGGGTCAAATGCTGCCTCGGGCACCTTATGGTCGTTCTCCCGTGAGTCTAGATTATCGAATGGGACGAAAAACTGATAGTTAACTGTAACATTCAGGGCTTCCTAATGACGATGGAACACTCAAATCGCGTCCCGATTCAATACATCGTGCCCCAGCAGACTTGTCTCCATGGGTCTATTGCTGCCTCGGGCACCTTATGGCCGTTCTGCTGTGAGTCTAGATTATCGAATGGGACGAAAAACTGATAGTGAATTGTAACGTTCAGGGCCACTAATGACGATGGATCACTCAAATTGCGTCCCGATTCAATACATCGTCCTCCAGCAGACTTGTCTCCATGGGTCTATTGCTGCCTCGGGCACCTTATGGCCGTTCTGCTGTGAGTCAAAGATTTTCGAATCGGACGAAAAACTGATAGTGAATTGTAACGTTCGGGGCCACCTAATAACGATGGATCACTCAAATTGCGTCCCGATTCAATACTTTGTCCTGCATGGGTCTATTGCTGCCTCGGGCACCTTATGGTCGTTCTCCCGTGAGTCTAGCTTATCGAATGGAACTAAAAATTGATAGTTAATTGTAACATTCAGGGCCTCCTAATGACGATGGAACACTCAAATCGCGTCCCGATTCAATGCATCGTCCTCCAGCAGACTTGTCTCCATGGGTCTATTGCTGCCTCGGACACTTTATGGCCGTTCTGCTTTGAGTCAAAGATTTTCGAATCGTACGAAAAACTGATAGTGAATTGTAACGTTCAGGGCCACCTAATGACGATTGATCACTCAAATTGCGTCCCGATTCAATACATCGTTCTCCAGCCGACTTGACTCCATGGGTCTTTTGCTGCCTCGGGCACCTTATGGCCGTTCTGCTGTGAGTCTAGATTATCGAATGGGACGAAAAACTGATAGTGAATTGTAACGTTCAGGGCCTCCTAATGACGATGGATCACTCAAATTGCGTCCCGATTCAATACATCGTCCTCCAGCAGACTTGTCTCCATGGGGCTATTGCTGCCTCGGGCACCTTATGGTCGTTCTCCCGTGAGTCTAGATTATCGAATGGGACGAAAAACTGATAGTTAATTGTAACATTCAGGGCCTCCTAATGACGATGGAACACTCAAATCGCGTCCCGATTCAATACATCGTGCCCCAGCAGACTTGTCTCCATGGGTCTATTGTTGCCTCGGACACCTTATGGCCGTTCTGCTGTGAGTCAAAGATTTTTGAATCGGTCGAAAAACTGATAGTGAATTGTAACGTTCAGGGCCACCTAATGACGATGGATCACTCAAATTGCGTCCCGATTCAATACATCGTCCTCCAGCCGACTTGACTCCATGGGTCTATTGCTGCCTCGGGCACCTTATGTCCGTTCTGCTGTGAGTCTAAATCATCGAATGGGACGAAAAACTGATAGTGAATTGTAACGTTCAGGGCCACCTAATGACGATGGATCACTCAAATTGCGTCCCGATTCAATACATCGTCCTCCAGCCGACTTGTCTCCATGGGTCTATTGCTGCCTCGGGCACCTTATGGCCGTTCTGCTGTGAGTCAAAGATTTTCGAATCGGACGAAAAACTGATAGTGAATTGTTACGTTCAGGGCCACCTAATGACGACGGATCACTCAAATTGCGTCCCGATTCAATACATCGTCCTCCAGCCGACTTGTCTCCATGGGTCTATTGCTACCTCTGGCACCTTATGGCCGTTCTGCTGTGAGTCAAAGATTTTCGATGCGGACGAAAAACTAATAGTGAATTGTAACGTTCAGGGCCTCCTAATGACGATGGAACACTCCAATTACGTCCCGATTAAATACATCGTCCTCCAGCAGACTTGTCTCCATGGGTCTATTGCTGCCTCGGGCACCTTATGGCCGTTCTGCTGTGAGTCAAAGATTTTCGAATCGGACGAAAAACTGATAGTGAATTGTAACATTCAGGGCCACCTAATGACGATGGATCACTCAAATTGCGCCCCGATTCAATACATCGTCCTCCAGCAGACTTGTCTCCATGGGTCTATTGCTGCCTCGCGCACCTTATGGCCGTTCTTCTGTGAGTCAAAGATTTTCGAATCGGACGAAAAACTGATAGTGAATTGTAACATTCAGGGCCACCTAATGAAGATGGACCACACAAATTGCGTCCCGATTCAATACATCGTCCTCCAGCAGACTTGACTCCATGGGTCTATTTCTTCCTCGGGCACCTTATGGCCGTTCAGCTGTGAGTCTAGATTATCGAATCGGACGAAAAACTGATACTGAATTGTAACATTCAGGGCCACCTAATGACGATGGACCACCCAAATTGCGTCCCGATTCAATACATCGTCCTCCAGCCGAGTTGACTCCATGGGTCTATTGCTGCCTCGGGCACCTTATGGCCGTTCTGCTGTAAATCTAGATTATCGAATGGGATGAAAAACTGATAGTGAATTGTATCGTTCAGGGCCACTTAATGACGATGGATCACTCAAATTGCGTCCGGATTCAATACATCGTCCTCCAGCAGACTTGTCTCCATGGTCCTATTGCTGCCTCGGGCACCTTATGGCCGTTCTGCTGTGAGTCAAAGATTTTCGAATCGGACGAAAAACTGATAGTGAATTGTAACGTTCGGGGCCACCTAATAACGATGGATCACTCAAATTGCGTCCCGATTCAATACTTTGTCCTCCATGGGTCTATTGCTGCCTCGGGCACCTTATGTTCGTTCTCCCGTGAGTCTAGCTTATCGAATGGGACGAAAAATTGATAGTTAATTGTAACATTCAGGGCCTCCTAATGACGATGGAACACTCAAATCGCGTCCCGATTCATTGCATCGTCCTCCAGCAGACTTGTCTCCATGGGTCTATTGCTGCCTCGGACACTTTACGGCCGTTCTGCTGTGAGTCAAAGGTTTTCGAATCGTACGAAAAACTGATAGTGAATTGTAACTTTCAGGGCCACCTAATGACGATGGATCACTCAAATTGCGTCCTGATTAAATACATCGTCCTCCAGCAGACTTGTCTCCATGGGTCTATTGCTGCCTCGCGCACCTTATGGCCGTTCTTCTGTGAGTCAAAGATTTTCGAATCGGACGAAAAACTGATAGTGAATTGTAACATTCAGGGCCACCTAATGAAGACGGACCACACAAATTGCGTCCCGATTCAATACATCGTCCTCCAGCAGACTTGACTCCATGGGTCTATTTCTTCCTCGGGCACCTTATGGCCGTTCAGCTGTGAGTCTAGATTATCGAATCGGACGAAAAACTGATACTGAATTGTAACATTCAGGGCCACCTAATGACGATGGACCACCCAAATTGCGTCCCGATTCAATACATCGGTCTCCAGCCGAGTTGACTCCATGGGTCTATTGCTGCCTCGGGCACCTTATGGCCGTTCTGCTGTGAATCTAGATTATCGAATGGGATGAAAAACTGATAGTGAATTGTAACGTTCAGGGCCACTTAATGACGATGGATCACTCAAATTGCGTCCGGATTCAATACATCGTCCTCCAGCAGACTTGTCTCCATGGTCCTATTGCTGCCTCGGGCACCTTATGGCCGTTCTGCTGTGAGTCAAAGATTTTCGAATCGGACGAAAAACTGATAGTGAATTGTAACGTTCTGGGCCACCTAATAACGATGGATCACTCAAATTGCGTCCCGATTCAATACTTTGTCCTCCATGGGTCTATTGCTGCCTCGGGCACCTTATGTTCGTTCTCCCGTGAGTCTAGCTTATCGAATGGGACGAAAAATTGATAGTTAATTGTAACATTCAGGGCCTCCTAATGACGATGGAACACTCAAATCGCGTCCCGATTCAATGCATCGTCCTCCAGCAGACTTGTCTCCATGGGTCTATTGCTGCCTCGGACACTTTACGGCCGTTCTGCTGTGAGTCAAAGATTTGCGAATCGTACGAAAAACTGATAGTGAATTGTAACTTTCAGGGCCACCTAATGACGATGGATCACTCAAATTGCGTCCTGATTAAATACATCGTCCTCCAGCCGACTTGTCTCCATGGGTCGATTGCTGCCTCGGGCACCTTATGGCCGTTCTGCTGTGAGTCTAGATTATCGAATGGGACGAAAAACTGATAGTGAATTGTAACGTTCAGGGCCTCCTAATGACGATGGATCACTCAAATTGCGTCCCGATTCAATACATCGTCCTCCAGCAGACTTGTCTCCATGGGGCTATTGCTGCCTCGGGCACCTTATGGTCGTTCTCCCGTGAGTCTAGATTATCGAATGGGACGAAAAACTGATAGTTAATTGTAACATTCAGGGCCTCCTAATGACGATGGAACACTCAAATCGCGTCCCGATTCAATACATCGTGCCCCAGCAGACTTGTCTCCATGGGTCTATTGTTGCCTCGGACACCTTATGGCCGTTCTGCTGTGAGTCAAAGATTTTTGAATCGGTCGAAAAACTGATAGTGAATTGTAACGTTCAGGGCCACCTAATGACGATGGATCACTCAAATTGCGTCCCGATTCAATACATCGTCCTCCAGCCGACTTGACTCCATGGGTCTATTGCTGCCTCGGGCACCTTATGTCCGTTCTGCTGTGAGTCTAAATCATCGAATGGGACGAAAAACTGATAGTGAATTGTAACGTTCAGGGCCACCTAATGACGATGGATCACTCAAATTGGGTCCCGATTCAATACATCGTCCTCCAGCAGACTTGTCTCCATGGGTCGATTGCTGCCTCGGGCACCTTATGGCCGTTCTGCTGTGAGTCAAAGATTTTCGAATCGGACGAAAAACTGATAGTGAATGGTAACGTTCAGGGCCACCTAATGACGATGGATCACTCAAATTGCGTCCCGATTCAATACATCGTCCTCCAGCAGACTTGTCTCCATGGGTCTATTGCTGCCTCGGGCACCTTATGGCCGTTCTGCTGTGAGTCAAAGATTTTCGAATCGGACGAAAAACTGATAGTGAATTGTTACGTTCAGGGCCACCTAATGACGACGGATCACTCAAATTGCGTCCCGATTCAATACATCGTCCTCCAGCCGACTTGTCTCCATGGGTCTATTGCTACCTCTGGCACCTTATGGCCGTTCTGCTGTGAGTCAAAGATTTTCGATGCGGACGAAAAACTAATAGTGAATTGTAACGTTCAGGGCCTCCTAATGACGATGGAACACTCCAATTACGTCCCGATTAAATACATCGTCCTCCAGCAGACTTGTCTCCATGGGTCTATTGCTGCCTCGGGCACCTTATGGCCGTTCTGCTGTGAGTCAAAGATTTTCGAATCGGACGAAAAACTGATAGTGAATTGTAACATTCAGGGCCACCTAATGACGATGGATCACTCAAATTGCGCCCCGATTCAATACATCGTCCTCCAGCAGACTTGTCTCCATGGGTCTATTGCTGCCTCGCGCACCTTATGGCCGTTCTTCTGTGAGTCAAAGATTTTCGAATCGGACGAAAAACTGATAGTGAATTGTAACATTCAGGGCCACCTAATGAAGATGGACCACACAAATTGCGTCCCGATTCAATACATCGTCCTCCAGCAGACTTGACTCCATGGGTCTATTTCTTCCTCGGGCACCTTATGGCCGTTCAGCTGTGAGTCTAGATTATCGAATCGGACGAAAAACTGATACTGAATTGTAACATTCAGGGCCACCTAATGACGATGGACCACCCAAATTGCGTCCCGATTCAATACATCGTCCTCCAGCCGAGTTGACTCCATGGGTCTATTGCTGCCTCGGGCACCTTATGGCCGTTCTGCTGTAAATCTAGATTATCGAATGGGATGAAAAACTGATAGTGAATTGTATCGTTCAGGGCCACTTAATGACGATGGATCACTCAAATTGCGTCCGGATTCAATACATCGTCCTCCAGCAGACTTGTCTCCATGGTCCTATTGCTGCCTCGGGCACCTTATGGCCGTTCTGCTGTGAGTCAAAGATTTTCGAATCGGACGAAAAACTGATAGTGAATTGTAACGTTCGGGGCCACCTAATAACGATGGATCACTCAAATTGCGTCCCGATTCAATACTTTGTCCTCCATGGGTCTATTGCTGCCTCGGGCACCTTATGTTCGTTCTCCCGTGAGTCTAGCTTATCGAATGGGACGAAAAATTGATAGTTAATTGTAACATTCAGGGCCTCCTAATGACGATGGAACACTCAAATCGCGTCCCGATTCATTGCATCGTCCTCCAGCAGACATGTCTCCATGGGTCTATTGCTGCCTCGGACACTTTACGGCCGTTCTGCTGTGAGTCAAAGGTTTTCGAATCGTACGAAAAACTGATAGTGAATTGTAACTTTCAGGGCCACCTAATGACGATGGATCACTCAAATTGCGTCCTGATTAAATACATCGTCCTCCAGCAGACTTGTCTCCATGGGTCTATTGCTGCCTCGCGCACCTTATGGCCGTTCTTCTGTGAGTCAAAGATTTTCGAATCGGACGAAAAACTGATAGTGAATTGTAACATTCAGGGCCACCTAATGAAGACGGACCACACAAATTGCGTCCCGATTCAATACATCGTCCTCCAGCAGACTTGACTCCATGGGTCTATTTCTTCCTCGGGCACCTTATGGCCGTTCAGCTGTGAGTCTAGATTATCGAATCGGACGAAAAACTGATACTGAATTGTAACATTCAGGGCCACCTAATGACGATGGACCACCCAAATTGCGTCCCGATTCAATACATCGGTCTCCAGCCGAGTTGACTCCATGGGTCTATTGCTGCCTCGGGCACCTTATGGCCGTTCTGCTGTGAATCTAGATTATCGAATGGGATGAAAAACTGATAGTGAATTGTAACGTTCAGGGCCACTTAATGACGATGGATCACTCAAATTGCGTCCGGATTCAATACATCGTCCTCCAGCAGACTTGTCTCCATGGTCCTATTGCTGCCTCGGGCACCTTATGGCCGTTCTGCTGTGAGTCAAAGATTTTCGAATCGGACGAAAAACTGATAGTGAATTGTAACGTTCTGGGCCACCTAATAACGATGGATCACTCAAATTGCGTCCCGATTCAATACTTTGTCCTCCATGGGTCTATTGCTGCCTCGGGCACCTTATGTTCGTTCTCCCGTGAGTCTAGCTTATCGAATGGGACGAAAAATTGATAGTTAATTGTAACATTCAGGGCCTCCTAATGACGATGGAACACTCAAATCGCGTCCCGATTCAATGCATCGTCCTCCAGCAGACTTGTCTCCATGGGTCTATTGCTGCCTCGGACACTTTACGGCCGTTCTGCTGTGAGTCAAAGATTTGCGAATCGTACGAAAAACTGATAGTGAATTGTAACTTTCAGGGCCACCTAATGACGATGGATCACTCAAATTGCGTCCTGATTAAATACATCGTCCTCCAGCCGACTTGTCTCCATGGGTCGATTGCTGCCTCGGGCACCTTATGGCCGTTCTGCTGTGAGTCAAGGATTTTCGAATCGGACGAAAAACTGATAGTGAATTGTAACGTTCAGGGCCTCCTAATGACGATGGAACACTAAAATTGCGTCCCGATTCAATACATCGTCCTCCAGCAGACTTGACTTCATGGGTCTATTGCTGCCTCGGGCACCTTATGGCCGTTCTGCTGTGAGTCAAAGATTTTCGAATCGGACGAAAAACTGATAGTGAATTGTAACGTTCAGGGCCACCTAATGACGATTGATCACTCAAATTGCGTCCCGATTCAATACATCGTTCTCCAGCCGACTTGACTCCATGGGTCTGTTGCTGCCTCGGGCACCTTATGGCCGTTCTGCTGTGAGTCTAGATTATCGAATGGGACGAAAAACTGATAGTGAATTGTAACGTTCAGGGCCTCCTAATGATGATGGATCACTCAAATTGCGTCCCGATTCAATACATCGTCCTCCAGCAGACTTGTCTCTATGGGGCTATTGCTGCCTCGGGCACCTTATGGCCGTTCTGCTGTGAGTCTAGATTTTCGAATCGGACGAAAAACTGATAGTGAATTGTAACTTTCAGGGCCACCTAATGACGATGGACCACTCAAATTGCGTCCCGATTCAATACATCGTCCTCCAGCAGACTTGTCTCCATGGGTCTATTGCTGCCTCGGGCACCTTATGGCCGTTCTGCTGTGAGTCAAAGATTTTCGAATCGGACGAAAAACTGATAGTGAATTGTAACGTTCAGGGCCACCTAATAACGATGGATCACTCAAATTGCGTCCCTATTCAATACATCGTCCTCCAGCAGACTTGTCTCCATGGGTCAATTGCTGCCTCGGGCACCTTATGATCGTTCTCCTGTGAGTCTAGATTATCGAATGGGACGAAAAACTGATAGTTAATTGTAACATTCAGGGCCTCCTAATGACGATGGAACACTCAAATCGCGTCCCGATTCAATACATCGTGCCCCAGCAGACTTGTCTCCATGGGTCTATTGTTGCCTCGGACACCTTATGGCCGTTCTGCTGTGAGTCAAAGATTTTTGAATCGGACGAAAAACTGATAGTGAATTGTAACGTTCAGGGCCACCTAATGACGATGGATCACTCAAATTGCGTCCCGATTCAATACATCGTCCCTTAGCCGACTTGACTCCATGGGTCTATTGCTGCCTCGGGCACCTTATGGCCGTTCTGCTGTGAGTCTAAATCATCGAATGGGACGAAAAACTGATAGTGAATTGTAACGTTCAGGGCCACCTAATGACGATGGGTCACTCAAATTGCGTCCCGATTCAATACATCGTCCTCCAGCAGACTTGCCTCCATGGGTCTATTGCTGCCTCGGGCACCTTATGGCCGTTCTGCTGTGAGTCTAGATTATCGAATGGGACGAAAAACTGATAGTGAATTGTAACGTTCAGGGCCACTAATGACGATGGATCACTCAAATTGCGTCCCGATTCAATACATCGTCCTCCAGCAGACTTGTCTCCATGGGTCGATTGCTGCCTCGGGCACCTTATGGCCGTTCTGCTGTGAGTCAAAGATTTTCGAATCGGACGAAAAACTGATAGTGAATTGTAACTTTCAGGGCCACCTAATGACGATGGATCACTCAAATTGCGTCCCGATTCAATACATCGTCCTCCAGCAGACTTGTCTCCATGGGTCTATTGCTGCCTCGGGCACCTTATGGCCGTTCTGCTGTGAGTCAAAGATTTTCGAATCGGACGAAAAACTGATAGTGAATTGTAACGTTCGGGGCCACCTAATAACGATGGATCACTCAAATTGCGTCCCGATTCAATACTTTGTCCTCCATGGGTCTATTGCTGCCTCGGGCACCTTATGGTCGTTCTCCCGTGAGTCTAGCTTATCGAATGGAACGAAAAATTGATAGTTAATTGTAACATTCAGGGCCTCCTAATGACGATGGAACACTCAAATCGCGTCCCGATTCAATGCATCGTCCTCCAGCAGACTTGTCTCCATGGGTCTATTGCTGCCTCGGACACTTTATGGCCGTTCTGCTGTGAGTCAAAGATTTTCGAATCGTACGAAAAACTGATAGTGAATTGTAACTTTCAGGGCCACCTAATGACGATGGATCACCCAAATTGCGTCCTGATTAAATACATCGTCCTCCAGCCGACTTGTCTCCATGGGTCTATTGCTGCCTCGGGCACCTCATGGCCGTTCTGCTGTGAGTCAAGGATTTTCGAATCGGACGAAAAACTGATAGTGAATTGTAACGTTCAGGGCCTCCGAATGACGATGGAACACTAAAATTGCGTGCCGATTCAATACATCGTCCTCCAGCAGACTTGACTTCATGGGTCTATTGCTGCCTCGGGCACCTTATGGCCGTTCTGCTGTGAGTCAAAGATTTTCGAATCGGACGAAAAACTGATAGTGAATTGTAACGTTCAGGGCCACCTAATGACGATTGATCACTCAAATTGCGTCCCGATTCAATACATCGTTCTATGGCCGACTTGACTCCATGGGTCTTTTGCTGCCTCGGGCACCATATGGCCGTTCTGCTGTGAGTCTAGATTATCGAATGGGACGAAAAACTGATAGTGAATTGTAACGATCAGGGCCTCCTAATGACGATGGATCACTCAAATTGCGTCCCGATTCAATACATCGTCCTCCAGCAGACTTGTCTCCATGGGGCTATTGCTGCCTCGGGCACCTTATGGCCGTTCTGCTGTGAGTCTAGATTTTCGAATCGGACGAAAAACTGATAGTGAATTGTAACTTTCAGGGCCACCTAATGACGATGGATCACTCAAATTGCGTCCCGATTCAATACATCGTCCTCCAGCAGACTTGTCTCCATGGGTCTATTGCTGCCTCGGGCACCTTATGGCCGTTCTGCTGTCAGTCAAAGATTTTCGAATCGGACGAAAAACTGATAGTGAATTGTAACGTTCAGGGCCACCTAATAACGATGGATCACTCAAATTGCGTCCCGATTCAATACATCGTCCTCCAGCTGACTTGTCTCCATGGGGCTATTGCTGCCTCGGGCACCTTATGGTCGTTCTCCCGTGAGTCTAGATTATCGAATGGGACGAAAAACTGATAGTTAATTGTAACATTCAGGGCCTCCTAATGACGATGGAACACTCAAATCGCGTCCCGATTCAATACATCGTACCCCAGCAGACTTGTCTCCATGGGTCTACTGTTGCCTCGGACACCTTATGGCCGTTCTGCTGTGAGTCAAAGATTTTTGAATCGGACGAAAAACTGATAGTGAATTGTAACGTTCAGGGCCACCTAATGACGATGGATCACTCAAATTGCGTCCCGATTCAATACATCGTCCTCCAGCCGACTTGACTCCATGGGTCTATTGCTGCCTCGGGCACCTTATGGCCGTTCTGCTGTGAGTCTAAATCATCGAATGGGACGAAAAACTGATAGTGAATTGTAACGTTCAGGGCCACCTAATGACGATGGATCACTCAAATTGCGTCCCGATTCAATACATCGTCCTCCAGCAGACTTGCCTCCGTGGGTCTATTGCTGCCTCGGGCACCTTATGGCCGTTCTGCTGTGAGTCTAGATTATCGAATGGGACGAAAAACTGATAGTGAATTGTAACGTTCAGGGCCACTAATGACGATGGATCACTCAAATTGCGTCCCGATTCAATACATCGTCCTCCAGCAGACTTGTCTCCATGGGTCGATTGCTGCCTCGGGCACCTTATGGCCGTTCTGCTGTGAATCAAAGATTTTCGAATCGGACGAAAAACTGATAGTGAATTGTAACTTTCAGGGCCACCTAATGACGATGGATCACTCAAATTGCGTCCCGATTCAATACATCGTCCTCCAGCAGACTTGTCTCCATGGGTCTATTGCTGCCTCGGGCACCTTATGGCCGTTCTGCTGTGAGTCAAAGATTTTCGAATCGGACGAAAAACTGATAGTGAATTGTTACGTTCAGGGCCACCTAATGACGACGGATCACTCAAATTGCGTCCCGATTCAATACATCGTCCTCCAGCCGACTTGTCTCCATGGGTCTATTGCTGCCTCGGGCACCTTATGGCCGTTCTTCTGTGAGTCAAAGATTTTCGAATCGGACGAAAAACTGATAGTGAATTGTAACATTCAGGGCCACCTAATGAAGATGGACCACACAAATTGCGTCCCGATTCAATACATCGTCCTCCAGCAGACTTGACTCCATGGGTCTATTTCTTCCTCGGGCACCTTATGGCCGTTCAGCTGCGAGTCTAGATTATCGAATCGGACGAAAAACTGATAGTGAATTGTAACTTTCAGGGCCACCTAATGACGATGGATCACTCAAATTGCGTCCCGATTCAATACATCGTCCTCCAGCCGAGTTGACTCCATGGGTCTATTGCTGCCTCGGGCACCTTATGGCCGTTCTGCTGTGAATCTAGATTATCGAATGGGACGAGAAACTGATAGTGAATTGTAACGTTCAGGGCCACCTAATGACGATGGATCACTCAAATTGCGTCCCAATTCAATACATCGTCCTCCAGCAGACTTGTCTCCATGGGTCTATTGCTGCCTCGGGCACCTTATGGCCGTTCTGCTGTGAGTCAAAGATTTTCGAATCGGACGAAAAACTGATAGTGAATTGTTACGTTCAGGGCCACCTAATGACGACGGATCACTCAAATTGCGTCCCGATTCAATACATCGTCCTCCAGCCGACTTGTCTCCATGGGTCTATTGCTGCCTCGGGCACCTTATGGCCGTTCTGCTGTGAGTCAAAGATTTTCGAATCGAACGAAAAACTGATAGTGAACTGTAACGTTCAGGGCCTCCTAATGACGATGGAACACTCAAATTGCGTCCCGATTCAATACCACGTCCTCCAGCACACTTGTCTCCATGGGTCTATTGCTGCCTCGGGCACCTTATGGCCGTTCTGCTGTGAGTCAAAGATTTTCGAATCGGACGAAAAACTGATAGTGAATTGTAACATTCAGGGCCACCTAATGACGATGGACCACACAAATTGCGTCCCGATTCAATACATCGTCCTCCAGCAGAGTTGACTCCATGGGTCTATTGCTGCCTCGGGCACCTTATGGCCGTTCTGCTGTGAATCTAGATTATCGAATGGGACGAAAAACTGATAGTGAATTGTAACGTTCAGGGCCACTTAATGACGATGGATCACTCAATTTGCGTCCGGATTCAATACATCGTCCTCCAGCAGACTTGTCTCCATGGTTCTATTGCTGCCTCGGGCACCTTATGGCCGTTCTGCTGTGAGTCAAAGATTTTCGAATCGGACGAAAAACTGAAAGTGAATTGTAACGTTCAGGGCCACCTAATAACGATGGATCACTCAAATTGCGTCCCGATTCAATACATCGTCCTCCAGCAGACTTGTCTCCATGGGTCTATTGCTGCCTCGGGCACCTTATGGCCTTTCCGCTGTGACTCAAAGATTTTCGAATCGGATGAAAAGCTGATAGTGAATTGTGAGATTCAGGGCCACCTAATGACGATGGACCACACAAATTGCGTCCCGATTCAATACATCGTCCTATCTCCGACTTGACTCCATGGGACTATTGCTGCCTCGGGCACCTTATGGCTGTTCTGCTGTGAGTCTAGATTATAGAATGGGACGAAAAACTGATAGTCAATTGTAACGTTCAGGGCCACCTAATGACGATGGATCACTCAAATTGCGTCCCGATTCAATACATCGTCCTCCAGCCGACTTGTCTCCATGGGTCTATTGCTGCCTCGGGCACCTTATGGATGTTCTGCTGTGAGTCAAAGATTTTCGAATCGGACGAAAAACGGATAGTGAATTGTAACGTTCAGGCCACCTTATGATGATGGATCACTCAAATTGCGTCCCGATTCAATACATCGTCCTCCAGCAGCCTTGTCTCCATGGGTCTATTGCTGCCTCAGGAACCTTATGGCCGTTCTGCTGTGACTCAAAGATTTTCGAATCTGACGAAAAACTGATAGTGAATTGTAACGATCAGGGCCTCCTAATGTCGATGGAACACTCAACTTACATCCCGAATCAATACATCGCCCTCCAGCCGACTTGTCTCCATGGGTCTATTGCTGCCTCGGGCACCTTATGACCGTTCTGCTGTGAGTCAAAGATTTTCGAATCGGACGAAAAGCTGATAGTGAATTGTGACATTCAGGGCCACCTAATGACGATGGACCACACAAATTGCGTCCCGATTCAATACATCGTCCTATCGCCGACTTGACTCCATGGGTCTATTGCTGCCTCGGGCACCTTATGGCCGTTCTGCTGTGAGTCTAGATTATCGAATGGGACGAAAAACTGTTAGTGAATTGTAACGTTCAGGGCCACTAATGACGATGGATCACTCAAATTGCGTCCCGATTCAATACATCGTCCTCCAGCAGACTTGTCTCCATGGGTCGATTGCTGCCCTGGGCACCTTATGGCCGTTCTGCTGTGAATCAGAGATTTTCGAATCGGACGAAAAACTGATAGTGAATTGTAACTTTCAGGGCCACCTAATGACGATGGATCACTCAAATTGCGTCCCGATTCAATACATCGTCCTCCAGCAGACTTGTCTCCATGGGTCTATTGCTGCCTCGGGCACCTTATGGCCGTTCTGCTGTGAGTCAAAGATTTTCGAATCGGACGAAAAACTGATAGTGAATTGTTACGTTCAGGGCCACCTAATGACGACGGATCACTCAAATTGCGTCCCGATTCAATACATCGTCCTCCAGCCGACTTGTCTCCATGGGTCTATTGCTGCCTCGGGCACCTTATGGCCGTTCTTCTGTGAGTCAAAGATTTTCGAATCGGACGAAAAACTGATAGTGAATTGTAACATTCAGGGCCACCTAATGAAGATGGACCACACAAATTGCGTCCCGATTCAATACATCGTCCTCCTGCAGACTTGACTCCATGGGTCTATTTCTTCCTCGGGCACCTTATGGCCGTTCAGCTGTGAGTCTAGATTATCGAATCGGACGAAAAACTGATAGTGAATTGTAACTTTCAGGGCCACCTAATGACGATGGATCACTCAAATTGCGTCCCGATTCAATACATCGTCCTCCAGCCGAGTTGACTCCATGGGTCTATTGCTGCCTCGGGCACCTTATGGCCGTTCTGCTGTGAATCCAGATTACCGAATGGGACGAGAAACTGATAGTGAATTGTAACGTTCAGGGCCACCTAATGACGATGGATCACTCAAATTGCGTCCCAATTCAATACATCGTCCTCCAGCAGACTTGTCTCCATGGGTCTATTGCTGCCTCGGGCACCTTATGGCCGTTCTGCTGTGAGTCAAAGATTTTCGAATCGGACGAAAAACTGATAGTGAATTGTTACGTTCAGGGCCACCTAATGACGACGGATCACTCAAATTGCGTCCCGATTCAATACATCGTCCTCCAGCAGACTTGTCTCCATGGGTCTATTGCTGCCTCGGGCACCTTATGGCCGTTCTGCTGTGAGTCAAAGATTTTCGAATCGGACGAAAAACTGATAGTGAATTGTTACGTTCAGGGCCACCTAATGACGACGGATCACTCAAATTGCGTCCCGATTCAATACATCGTCCTCCAGCCGACTTGTCTCCATGGGTCTATTGCTGCCTCGGGCACCTTATGGCCGTTCTGCTGTGAGTCAAAGATTTTCGAATCGAACGAAAAACTGATAGTGAACTGTAACGTTCAGGGCCTCCTAATGACGATGGAACACTCAAATTGCGTCCCGATTCAATACCACGTCCTCCAGCACACTTGTCTCCATGGGTCTATTGCTGCCTCGGGCACCTAATGGCCGTTCTGCTGTGAGTCAAAGATTTTCGAATCGGACGAAAAACTGATAGTGAATTGTAACTTTCAGGGCCACCTAATGACGATGGATCACTCAAATTGCGTCCCGATTCAATACATCATCCTCCAGCAGACTTGTCTCCATGGGTCTATTGCTGCCTCGGATAACTTATGGCTGTTCTGCTGTGACTCAAAGATTTTCGAATCGGACGAAAAACTGATAGTTAATTGTAACATTCAGGGCCACCTAATGACGATGGACCACACAAATTGCGTCCCGATTCAATACATCGTTCTCCAGCCGACTTGACTCCATGGGTCTATTGCTGCCTCGGGCACCTTATGGCCGTTCTGTGTGAGTCTAGATTATCGAATGGGACGAAAAACTGATAGTGAATTATAACGTTCAGGGCCACCTAATGTCGTTGGATCACTCAAATTGCGTCCCGATTCAATACATCGTCCTCCAGCAGACTTGTCTCCATGGGGCTATTGCTGCCTCGGGCACCTTTTGGCCGTTCTGCTGTGAGTCAACGATTTTCGTATCGGACGAAAAACTGATAGTGAATTGTAACGTTCAGGGCAACCTAATGACGATGGATCACTCAAATTGCGTCCCGATTCAATACATCGTCCTCCAGCAGACTTGTCTCCATGGGTCTATTCCTGCCTCGGGCACCTTATGGCCGTTCTGCTGTGAGTCAAAGATTTTCGAATCGGACGAAAAACTGATAGTGAATTGTATTGTTCAGGGCCTCCTTATGACGATGGAACACTCAAATTGCGTCCCGATTCAATACATCGTCCTGCAGCAGACTTGTCTCCATGGGTCTATTGCTGCTTCGGGCACCTTATGGCCGTTCTGCTGTGAGTCAAAGATTTTCAAATCTGACGAAAAACTGATAGGGAATTGTAACATTCTGGGCCACCTAATGACGATGGATCACTCAAATTGCGTCCCGATTCAATACATCGTCCTCCAGCCGACTTGTCTCCATGGGTCTATTGCTGCCTCGGGCACCTTATGGCCGTTCTGCTGTGAGTCAAAGATTTTCGAATCGGACAAAAAACTGATAGTGAATTGTAACGTTCATGGCCTCCTAATGACGATGGATCACTCAAATTGCGTCCCGATTCAATACATCGTCCTCCAGCAGACTTGTCTCATCGGACGAAAAACTGATAGTGAATTGTAACATTCAGGGCCACCTAATGACGATGGACCACACAAATTGCGTCCCGATTCAGTACATCGTCCTCCAGCCGACTTGACTCCATGGGTCTATTGCTGCCTCGGGCACCTTATGGTCGTTCTCCCGTGGGTCTTGATTATCGAATGGGACGAAAAACTGAGAGTTAATTGTAACATTCAGGGCCACCTAATAATGATGGATCACTCAAATTGCGTCCCGATTCAATACATCGTCCTCCAGCAGCCTTGTCTCCATGGGTCTATTGCTGCCTCGGGCACCTTATGGCCGTTCTGCTGTGACAAAAAGATTTTCGAATCGGACGAAAAACTGATAGTGAATTGTTACGATCAGGGCCTCCTAATGTCGATGGAACACTCAAATTACGTCCCGATTCAATACATCGTCCTCCAGCAGACTTGACTCCATGGGTCTATTGCTGCCTCGGGCCGTTCTGGTGTGAGTCTAGATTATCGAATGGGATGAAAAACTGATAGTGAATTGTAACGTTCAGGGCCACCTAATGACGATGGATCACTCAAATTGCGTCCCGATTCAATACATCGTCCTCCAGCAGACTTGACTCCATGGGTCTATTTCTTCCTCGGGCACCTTATGGCCGTTCAGCTGTGAGTCTACATTATCGAATCGGACGAAAAACTGATAGTGAATTGTGACTTTCAGGGCCACCTAATGACGATGGATCACTCAAATTGCGTCCCGATTCAATACATCGTCCTCCAGCCGAGTTGACTCCATGGGTCTATTGCTGCCTCGGGCACCTTATGTCCGTTCTGCTGTGAATCTAGATTATCGAATGGGACGAGAAACTGATAGTGAATTGTAACGTTCAGGGCCACCTAATGACGATGGATCACTCAAATTGCGTCCCAATTCAATACATCGTCCTCCAGCAGACTTGTCTCCATGGGTCTATTGCTGCCTCGGGCACCTTATGGCCGTTCTGCTGTGAGTCAAAGATTTTCGAATCGGACGAAAAACTGATAGTGAATTGTTACGTTCAGGGCCACCTAATGACGACGGATCACTCAAATTGCGTCCCGATTCAATACATCGTCCTCCAGCAGACTTGTCTCCATGGGTCTATTGCTGCCTCGGGCACCTTATGGCCGTTCTGCTGTGAGTCAAAGATTTTCGAATCGGACGAAAAACTGATAGTGAATGTTACGTTCAGGGCCACCTAATGACGACGGATCACTCAAATTGCGTCCCGATTATATACATCGTCCTCCAGCCGACTTGTCTCCATGGGTCTATTGCTGCCTCGGGCACCTTATGGCCGTTCTGCTGTGAGTCAAAGATTTTCGAATCGAACGAAAAACTGATAGTGAACTGTAACGTTCAGGGCCTCCTAATGACGATGGAATACTCAAATTGCGTCCCGATTCAATACCACGTCCTCCAGCACACTTGTCTCCATGGGTCTATTGCTGCCTCGGGCACCTTATGGCCGTTCTGCTGTGAGTCAAAGATTTTCGAATCGGACGAAAAACTGATAGTGAATTGTAACATTCAGGGCCACCTAATGACGATGGACCACACAAATTGCGTCCCGATTCAATACATCGTCCTCCAGCCGAGTTGACTCCATGGGTCTATTGCTGCCTCGGGCACCTTATGGCCGTTCTGCTGTGAATCTAGATTATCGAATGGGACGAAAAACTGATAGTGAATTGTAACGTTCAGGGCCACTTAATGACGATGGATCACTCAATTTGCGTTCGGATTCAATACATCGTCCTCCAGCAGACTTGTCTCCATGGTTCTATTGCTGCCTCGGGCACCTTATGGCCGTTCTGCTGTGAGTCAAAGATTTTCGAATCGGACGAAAAACTGAAAGTGATTTGTAACGTTCAGGGCCACCTAATAACGATGGATCACTCAAATTGCGTCCCGATTCAATACATCGTCCTCCAGCAGACTTGTCTCCATGGGTCTATTGCTGCCTCGGGCACCTTATGGCCTTTCCGCTGTGACTCAAAGATTTTCGAATCGGACGAAAAGCTGATAGTGAATTGTGAGATTCAGGGCCACCTAATGACGATGGACCACACAAATTGCGTCCCGATTCAATACATCGTCCTATCGCCGACTTGACTCCATGGGTCTATTGCTGCCTCGGGCACCTTATGGCTGTTCTGCTGTGAGTCTAGATTATAGAATGGGACGAAAAACTGATAGTCAATTGTAACGTTCAGGGCCACCTAATGACGATGGATCACTCAAATTGCGTCCCGATTCAATACATCGTCCTATAGCCGACTTGTCTCCATGGGTCTATTGCTGCCTCGGGCACCTTATGGATGTTCTGCTGTGAGTCAAAGATTTTCGAATCGGACGAAAAACGGATAGTGAATTGTAACGTTCAGGCCACCTAATGATGATGGATCACTCAAATTGCGTCCCGATTCAATACATCGTCCTCCAGCAGCCTTGTCTCCATGGTTCTATTGCTGCCTCAGGAACCTTATGGCCGTTCTGCTGTGACTCAAAGATTTTCGAATCTGACGAAAAACTGATAGTGAATTGTAACGATCAGGGCTTCCTAATGTCGATGGAACACTCAACTTACATCCCGAATCAATACATCGCCCTCCAGCCGACTTGTCTCCATGGGTCTATTGCTGCCTCGGGCACCTTATGGACGTTCTGCTGTGAGTCAAAGATTTTCGAATCGGACGAAAACCTGATAGTGAATTGTGACATTCAGGGCCACCTAATGACGATGGACCACACAAATTGCGTCCCGATTCAATACATCGTCCTATCGCCGACTTGACTCCATGGGTCTACTGCTGCCTCGGGCACCTTATGGCTGTTCTGCTGTGAGTCTAGATTATAGAATGGGACGAAAAACTGATAGTCAATTGTAACGTTCAGGGCCACCTAATGACGATGGATCACTCAAATTGCGTCCCGATTCAATACATCGTCCTCCAGCAGACTTGTCTCCATGGGTCTATTGCTGCCTCGGTCACCTTATGGCCGTTCTGCTGAGAGTCAAAGATTTTCGAATCGGACGAAAAACTGATAGTGAATTGTAACTTTCAGGGCCACCTAATGACGATGGATCACTCAAATTGCGTCCCGATTCAATACATCATCCTCCAGCAGACTTGTCTCCATGGGTCTATTGCTGCCTCGGATAACTTATGGCTGTTCTGCTGTGACTCAAAGATTTTCGAATCGGACGAAAAACTGATAGTTAATTGTAACATTCAGGGCCACCTAATGACGATGGACCACACAAATTGCGTCCCGATTCAATACATCGTTCTCCAGCCGACTTGACTCCATGGGTCTATTGCTGCCTCGGGCACCTTATGGCCGTTCTGTGTGAGTCTAGATTATCGAATGGGACGAAAAACTGATAGTCAATTATAACGTTCAGGGCCACCTAATGTCGTTGGATCACTCAAATTGCGTCCCGATTCAATACATCGTCCTCCAGCAGACTTGTCTCTATGGGGCTATTGCTGCCTCGGGCACCTTTTGGCCGTTCTGCTGTGAGTCAACGATTTTCGAATCGGACGAAAAACTGATAGTGAATTGTAACGTTCAGGGCAACCTAATGACGATGGATCACTCAAATTGCGTCCCGATTCAATACATCGTCCTTTAGCAGACTTGTCTCCATGGGTCTATTCCTGCCTCGGGCACCTTATGGCCGTTCTGCTGTGAGTCAAAGATTTTCGAATCGGACGAAAAACTGATAGTGAATTGTATTGTTCAGGGCCTCCTTATGACGATGGAAAACTCAAATTGCGTCCCGATTCAATACATCGTCCTGCAGCAGACTTGTCTCCATGGGACTATTGCTGCTTCGGGCACCTTATGGCCGTTCTGCTGTGAGTCAAAGATTTTCGAATCTGACGAAAAACTAATAGGGAATTGTAACATTCTGGGCCACCTAATGACGATGGATCACTCAAATTGCGTCCCGATTCAATACATCGTCCTCCAGCCGACTTGTCTCCATGGGTCTATTGCTGCCTCGGGCACCTTATGGCCGTTCTGCTGTGAGTCAAAGATTTTCGAATCGGACAAAAAACTGATAGTGAATTGTAACGTTCATGGCCTCCTAATGACGATGGATCACTCAAATTGCGTCCCGATTCAATACATCGTCCTCCAGCAGACTTGTCTCATCGGACGAAAAACTGATAGTGAATTGTAACATTCAGGGCCACCTAATGACGATGGACCACACAAATTGCGTCCCGATTCAGTACATCGTTTCCAGCCGACTTGACTCCATGGGTCTATTGCTGCCTCGGGCACCTTATGGTCGTTCTCCCGTGGGTCTTGATTATCGAATGGGACGAAAAACTGAGAGTTAATTGTAACATTCAGGGCCACCTAATAATGATGGATCACTCAAATTGCGTCCCGATTCAATACATCGTCCTCCAGCAGCCTTGTCTCCATGGGTCTATTGCTGCCTCGGGCACCTTATGGCCGTTCTGCTGTGACAAAAAGATTTTCGAATCGGACGAAAAACTGATAGTGAATTGTTACGATCAGGGCCTCCTAATGTCGATGGAACACTCAAATTACGTCCCGATTCAATACATCGTCCTCCAGCCGACTTGACTCCATGGGTCTATTGCTGCCTCGGGCCGTTCTGGTGTGAGTCTAGATTATCGAATGGGATGAAAAACTGATAGTGAATTGTAACGTTCAGGGCCACCTAATGACGATGGATCACTCAAATTGCGTCCCGATTCAATACATCGTCCTCCAGCAGACTTGTCTCCATGGGTCTATTGCTGCCTCGGACACCTTATGGCCGTTCTGCTGTGAGTCAACGATTTTCGAATCGGACGAAAAACTGATAGTGAATTGTAACGTTCAGGGCTTCCTAATCACGATGGAACACTCAAATTGCGTCCCGATGCAATACATCGTCCTCCAGCAGACTTGTCTCCATGGGTCTATTGCTGCCTCGGGCACCTTATGGCCGTTCTGCTGTGAGTCAAAGGTTTTCGAATCGGACGAAAAACTGATAGTGAATTGTAATATTCAGGGCCACCTAATGACGATGGACCACACTAATTGCGTCCCGATTCAATACATCGTCCTCCAGCCGACTTGACTCCATGGGTCTATTGCTGCCTCGGGCACCTTATGGCCGTTCTGGTGTGAGTCTAGATTATCGAATGGGACGAAAAACTGATAGTGAATTGTAACGTTCAGGGCCACCTAATGACGATGGATCACTCAAATTGCGTCCCGATTCAATACATCGTCCTCCAGCAGACTTGTCTCCATGGGTCTATTGCTGCCTTGGGCACCTTATGGCCGTTCTGCTGTGAGTCAAAGATTTTCGAATCGGACGAAAAACTGATACTGAATTGAAACGTTCAGGGCCTCCGAATGACGATGGAACACTCAAATTGCGTCCCGATTCAATACATCGTCCTGCAGCAGACTTGTCTCCATGGGTCTATTGCTGCCTCGGGCACCTTATGACCGTTCTGCTGTGACTCAAAGATTTTCGAATCGGACGAAAAACTGATAGTGAATTGTAACATTCAGGGCCACCTAATGACGATGGACCACACAAATTGCATCCCGATTCAATACATCGTCCTCCAGCCGACTTGACTCCATGGGTCTATTGCTGCCTCGGGCACCTTATGGCCGTTCTGCTGTAAGTCTAGATTATCGAATGGGACGAATAACTGATAGTGAATTGTAACGTTCAGGGCCACCTATTGACGATGGATCACTCAAATTATGTCCCGATTCAATACATCGTCCTCCAGCAGACTTGTCTCCATGTGTCTATTGCTGCCTCGGACACCTTTCGGCCGTTCTGCTGTGAGTCAACGATTTTCGAATCTGACGAAAGACTGATAGTGTATTGTAACGTTCAAGGCCACCTAATGACGATGGATCACTCAAATTGCGTCCCGATTCAATACATCGTCCTCCAGCAGACTTGTCTCCATGGGTCTATTGCTGCCTCGGGCACCTTATGGCCGTTCTGCTGTGACTCAAAGATTTTCGAATCGGACAAAAAACTGATAGTGAATTGTAACGTTCAGGGCCTCCTAATGACGATGGAACACTCAAATTGCGTCCCGACTCAATACATCGTCCTCCAGCAGACTTGTCTCCATGGGTCTATTGCTGCCTCGGGCACCTTATGGCCGTTCTGCTATGAGTCAAAGTTTTTCGAATCTGACGAAAAACTGATAGTGAATAGTAACATTCAGGGCCACCTAATGACGATGGATCACTCAAATTGCGTCCCGATTCAATACATCGTCCTCCAGCCGACTTGTCTCCATGGGTCTATTGCTGCCTTGGGCACCTTATGGCCGTTCTGCTGTGAGTCAAAGATTTTCGAATCGGACGAAAAACTGATAGTGAATTGTAACGTTCAGGGCCACCTAATGATGATGGATCACTCAAATTGCGTCCCGATTCAATACATCGTCCTCCAGCAGCCTTGTCTCCATGGGTCTATTGCTGCCTCGGGAACCTTATGGCCGTTCTGCTGTACCTCAAAAATTGTCGAATCTGACGAAAAACTGATAGTGAATTGTAACGATCAGGGCCTCCTAATGTCGATGGAACACTCAAATTACGTCCCGATTCAATATAACGCCCTCCAGCCGACTTGTCTCCATGGATCTATAGCTGCCTCGGGCACCTTATGGCCGTTCTGCTGTGAGTCAAAGATTTTCGAATCGGACGAAAAACTGATAGTGAATTGTAACATTCAGGGCCACCTAATGACGATGGACCACACAAATTGCGTCCCGATTCAATACATCTTTCTCCAGCCGACTTTCTCCATGGGTCCATTGCTGCCTCGGGCACCTTATGGCCGTTCTGTGTGAGTCTAGATTATCGAATGGGACGAAAAACTGATAGTGAATTGTATCGTTCAGGGCCACCTAATGTCGTTGGATCACTCAAATTGCGTCCCGATTCAATACATCGTCCTCCAGCAGACTTGTCTCCATGGGTCTATTGCTGCCTCGGGCACCTTTTGGCCGTTCTGCTGTGAGTCAAAGATTTTCGAATCGGACGAAAAACTGATAGTGAATTGTAACATTCAGGGCCACCTAATGACGATGGATCACTCAAATTGCGTCCCGATTCAATACATCGTCCTCCAGCCGAGTTGACTCCATGGGTCTATTGCTGCCTCGGGCACCTTATGGCCGTACTGCTGTGAATCTAGATTATCGAATGGGACGAGAAACTGATAGTGCATTGTAACGTTCAGGGCCACCTAATGACGATGGATCACTCAAATTGCGTCCCGATTCAATACATCGTCCTCCAGCAGACTTGTCTCCATGGGCCTATTGCTGCCTCGGGCACCTTATGTCCGTTCTGCTGTGAGTCTAGATTTTCGAATCGGACGAAAAACTGATGGTGAATTGTAACAATCAGGGCCACCTAATGACAATGGATCACTCAAATTGCGTCCCGATTAAATTTATCGTCCTCCAGCAGACTTGTCTCCATGGGTCCATTGCTGCCTCGGGCACCTTATAGCCGTTCTGCTGTGAGTCAAAGATTTTCGAATCGGACGAAAAACTGATAGTGAATTGTAACTATCAGGGCCACCTAATGACGATGGATCACTCAAATTGCGTCCCGATTCAATACATCGTCCTCCAGCAGACTTGTCTCCATGGGTCTATTGCTGCCTCGGGCACCTTATGGCCGTTCTGCTGTGAGTCAAAGATTTTCGAATCGGACGAAAAACTGATAGTGAATTGTTACGTTCAGGGCCACTTAATGACGATGGATCACTCAATTTGCGTCCGGATTCAATACATCGTCCTCCAGCAGACTTGTCTCCATGGTTCTATTGCTGCCTCGGGCACCTTATGGCCGTTCTACTGTGAGTCAAAGATTTTCGAATCGGACGAAAAACTGATAGTGAATTGTAACGTTCAGGGCCACCTAATGACGATGGATCACTCAAATTGCGTCCCGATTCAATACATCATCCTCCAGCAGACTTGTCTCCATGGGTCTATTGCTGCCTCGGGCACCTTATGGCCGTTCTGCTGTGACCCAAAGATTTTCGAATCGGACGAAAAACTGATAGTGAATTGTAACGTTCAGGGCCTCCTAATGACGATGGAACACTCAAATTGCGTCCCGATTCAATACATCGTCCTATCGCCGACTTAACTCCATGGGCCTATTCCTGCTCGGGCACCTTATGGCTGTTCTGCTGTGAGTCTAGGTTATAGAATGGGACGAAAAACTGATAGTCAATTGTAACGTTCAGGGCCACCTAATGACGATGGATCACTCAAATTGCGTCCCGATTCAATACATCGTCCTCCAGCCGACTTGCCTCCATGGGTCTATTGCTGCCTCAGGAACCTTAGGGCCGTTCTGCTGTGAGTCAAAGATTTTCGAATCGGACGAAAAACTGATAGTGAATTGTAACGTTCAGGGCCACCTAATGACGATGGATCACTCAAATTGCGTCCCGATTCAATACATCATCCTCCAGCAGACTTGTCTCCATGGGTCTATTGCTGCCTCGGATACCTTATGGCTGTTCTGCTGTGACTCAAAGATTTTCGAATCGGACGAAAAACTGATAGTTAATTGTAACGATCAGGGCCTCCTAATGACGATGGAACACTCAAATTGCGTCCCGATTCAATACATCGTCCTCCAGCAGACTTGTCTCCATGGGTCTATTGCTGCCTCGGGCTCCTTATGGCCGTTCTGCTGTGAGTCAAAGATTTTCGAATCGGACGAAAAACTGATAGTGAATTGTAACATTAAGGGCCACCTAATGACGATGGACCACACAAATTGCGTCCCGATTCAATACATCGTTCTCCAGCCGACTTGACTCCATGGGTCTATTGCTGCCTCGGGCACCTTATGGCCGTTCTGTGTGAGTCCAGATTATCGTATGGGACGAAAAACTGATAGTGAATTATAACGTTCAGGGCCACCTAATGTCGTTGGATCACTCAAATTGCGTCCCGATTCAATACATCGTCCTCCAGCAGACTTGTCTCCATGGGTCTATTGCTGCCTCGGGCACCTTTTGGCCGTTCTGCTGTGAGTCAACGATTTTCGAATCGGACGAAAAACTGATAGTGAATTGTAACGTTCAGGGCAACCTAATGACGATGGATCACTCAAATTGCGTCCCGATTCAATACATCGCCCTCCAGCAGACTTGTCTCCATGGGTCTATTCCTACCTCGGGCACCTTATGGCCGTTCTGCTGTGAGTCAAAGATTTTCGAATCGGACGAAAAACTGATAGTGAATTGTATTGTTCAGGGCCTCCTTATGATGATGGAAAACTCAAATTGCGTCCCGATTCAATACATCGTCCTGCAGCAGACTTGTCTCCATGGGGCTATTGCTGCTTTGGGCACCATATGGCCGTTCTGCTGTGAGTCAAAGATTTTCGAATCGGACGAAAAACTGATAGTGAATTGTAACATTCTGGGCCACCTAATGACGATGGATCACTCAAATTGCGTCCCGATTCAATACATCGTCCTCCAGCCGACTTGTCTCCATGGGTCTATTGCTGCCTCGGGCACCTTACGGCCGTTCTGCTGTGAGTCAAAGATTTTCGAATCGGACAAAAAACTGATAGTGAATTGTAACGTTCATGGCCACCTAATGACGATGGATCACTCAAATTGCGTCCCGATTCAATACATCGTCCTCCAGCAGACTTGTCTCCATGGGTCTATTGCTGCCTCGGGCACCTTATGGCCGTTCTGCTGTGAGTCAAAGATTTTCGAATCGGACGAAAAACTGATAGTGAATTGTAACATTCAGGGCCACCTAATGACGATGGACCACACAAATTGCGTCCCGATTCAGTACATCGTCCTCCAGCCGACTTGACTCCATGGGTCTATTGCTGCCTCGGGCACCTTATGGTCGTTCTGCCGTGGGTCTTGATTATCGAATGGGACGAAAAACTGAGAGTTAATTGTAACATTCAGGGCCACCTAATAATGATGGATCACTCAAATTGCGTCCCGATTCAATACATCGTCCTCCAGCAGCCTTGTCTCCATGGGTCTATTGCTGCCTCGGGCACCTTATGGCCGTTCTGCTGTGACAAAAAGATTTTCGAATCGGACGAAAAACTGATAGTGAATTGTAACGATCAGGGCCTCCTAATGTCGATGGAACACTCAAATTACGTCCCGATTCAATACATCGTCCTCCAGCCGACTTGACTCCATGGGTCTATTGCTGCCTCGGGCCGTTCTGGTGTGAGTCTAGATTATCGAATGGGATGAAAAACTGATAGTGAATTGTAACGTTCAGGGCCACCTAATGACGATGGATCACTCAAATTGCGTCCCGATTCAATACATCGTCCTCCAGCAGACTTGTCTCCATGGGTCTATTGCTGCCTCGGACACCCTATGGCCGTTCTGCTGTGAGTCAACGATTTTCGAATCGGACGAAAAACTGATAGTGAATTGTAACGTTCAGGGCCTCCTAATCACGATGGAACACTCAAATTGCGTCCCGATGCAATACATCGTCCTCCAGCAGACTTGTCTCCATGGGTCTATTGCTGCCTCGGGCACCTTATGGCCATTCTGCTGTGAGTCAAAGGTTTTCGAATCGGACGAAAAACATTCAGGGCCACCTAATGACGATGGACCACACAAATTGCGTCCCGATTCAATACATCGTCCTCCAGCCGATTTGACTCCATGGGTCTATTGCTGCCTCGGGCACCTTATGGCCGTTCTGCTGTGAGTCTGGATTATCGAATGGGACGAAAAACTGATAGTGAATTGTAACGTTCAGGGCCACCTAATGACGATGGACCACTCAAATTGCGTCCCGATTCAATACATCGTCCTCCAGCAGACTTGTCTCCATGGGTCTATTGCTGCCTCGGGCACCTTATGGCCGTTCTGCGGTGACTCAAAGATTTTCGAATCGGACGAAAAACTGATAGTGAATTGTAACGTTCAGGGCCTCCTAATGACGATGGAACATTCGAATTGCGTCCCGATTCAATACATCGTCCTCCAGCAGACTTGTCTCCATGTGTCTATTGCTGCCTCGGACACCTTTCGGCCGTTCTGCTGTGAGTCAACGATTTTCGAATCTGACTAAAGACTGATAGTGTATTGTAACGTTCAAGGCCACCTAATGACGATGGATCACTCAAATTGCGTCCCGATTCAATACATCGTCCTCCAGCAGACTTGTCTCCATGGGTCTATTGCTGCCTCGGGCACCTTATGGCCGTTCTGCTGTGACTCAAAGATTTTCGAATCGGACGAAAAACTGATAGTGAATTGTAACGTTCAGGGCCTCCTAATGACGATGGAACACTCAAATTGCGTCCCGATTCAATACATCGTCCTCCAGCAGACTTGTCTCCATGGGTCTATTGCTGCCTCGGGCACCTTATGGCCGTTCTGCTGTGACTCAAAGATTTTCGAATCGGACGAAAAACTGATAGTGAATTGTTACGTTCAGGGCCTCCTAATGACGATGGAACACTCATATTGCGTCCCGATTCAATACATCGTCCTCCAGCCGACTTGACTCCATGGGTCTATTGCTGCCTCGGGCACCTTATGGCCGTTCTGCTGTGAGTCTAGATTATCGAATGGGACGAATAACTGATAGTGAATTGTAACGTTCAGGACCACCTATTGACGATGGATCACTCAAATTATGTCCCGATTCAATACATCGTCCTCCAGCAGACTTGTCCCCATGGGTCTATTGCTGCCTCGGGCACCTTATGGCCGTTCTGCGGTGACTCAAAGATTTTCGAATCGGACGAAAAACTGATAGTGAATTGTAACGTTCAGGGCCTCCTAATGACGATGGAACATTCAAATGGCGTCCCGATTCAATACATCGTCCTCCAGCCGACTTGTCTCCATGTGTCTATTGCTGCCTCGGTCACCTTTCGGCCGTTCTGCTGTGAGTCAACGATTTTCGAATCTGACGAAAGACTGATAGTGTATTGTAACATTCAAGGCCACCAAATGATGATGGATCACTCAAATTGCGTCCCGATTCAATACATCGTCCTCCAGCAGACTTGTCTCCATGGGTCTATTGCTGCCTCGGGCACCTTATGGCCGTTCTGCTGTGACTCAAAGATTTTCGAATCGGACGAAAACCTGATAGTGAATTGTAACGTTCAGGGCCTCCTAATGACGATGGAACACTAAAATTGCGTCCCGATTCAATACATCGTCCTCCAGCAGACTTGTCTCCATGGGTCTATTGCTGCCTCGGGCACCTTATGGCCGTTCTGCTATGAGTCAAAGTTTTTCGAATCTGACGAAAAACTGATAGTGAATAGTAACATTCAGGGCCACCTAATGACGATGGATCACTCAAATTGCGTCCCGATTCAATACATCGTCCTCCAGCCGACTTGTCTCCATGGGTCTATTGCTGCCTCGGGCACCTTATGGCCGTTCTGCTGTGAGTCAAAGATTTTCGAATCGGACGAAAAACTGATAGTGAATTGTAACGTTCAGGGCCACCTAATGATGATGGATCACTCAAATTGCGTCCCGATTCAATACATCGTCCTCCAGCAGCCTTGTCTCCATGGGTCTATTGCTGCCTCGGGAACCTTATGGCCGTTCTGCTTTGACTCAAAGATTTTCGAATCTGACGAAAAACTGATAGTGAATTGTAACGATCAGGGCCTCCTAATGTCGATGGAACACTCAAATTACGTCCCGATTCAATACAACGCCCTCCAGCCGACTTGTCTCCATGGATCTATTGCTGCCTCGGGCACCTTATGGCCGTTCTGCTGTGAGTCAAAGATTTTCGAATCGGACGAAAAACTGATAGTGAATTGTAACATTCAGGGCCACCTAATGACGATGGACCACACAAATTGCGTCCCGATTCAATACATCGTTCTCCAGCCGACTTGACTCCATGGGTCTATTGCTGCCTCGGGCACCTTATGGCCGTTCTGTGTGAGTCTAGATTATCGAATGGGACGAAAAACTGATAGTGAATTATAACGTTCAGGGCCACCTAATGTCGTTGGATCACTCAAATTGCGTCCCGATTCAATACATCGTCCTCCAGCAGACTTGTCTCCATGGGTCTATTGCTGCCTCGGGCACCTTTTGGCCGTTCTGCTGTGAGTCAACGATTTTCGAATCGGACGAAAAACTGATAGTGAATTGTAACGTTCAGGGCAACCTAATGACGATGGATCACTCAAATTGCGTCCCGATTCAATACATCGTCCTGCAGCAGACTTGTCTCCATGGGGCTATTGCTGCTTCGGGCACCTTATGGCCGTTCTGCTGTGAGTCAAAGATTTTCGAATCTGACGAAAAACTGATAGTGAATTGTAACATTCTGGGCCACCTAATGACGATGGATCACTCAAATTGCGTCCCGATTCAATACATCGTCCTCCAGCCGACTTGTCTCCATGGGTCTATTGCTGCCTCGGGCACCTTATGGCCGTTCTGCTGTGAGTCAAAGATTTTCGAATCGGACAAAAAACTGATAGTGAATTGTAACGTTCATGGCCACCTAATGACGATGGATCACTCAAATTGCGTCCCGATTCAATACATCGTCCTCCAGCCGACTTGTCTCCATGGGTCTATTGCTGCCTCGGGCACCTTATGGCCGTTCTGCTGTGAGTCAAAGATTTTCGAATCGGACGAAAAACTGATAGTGAATTGTAACATTCAGGGCCACCTAATGACGATGGACCACACAAATTGCGTCCCGATTCAGTACATCGTCCTCCAGCCGACTTGACTCCATGGGTCTATTGCTGCCTCGGGCACCTTATGGTCGTTCTGCCGTGGGTCTTGATTATCGAATGGGACGAAAAACTGAGAGTTAATTGTAACATTCAGGGCCACCTAATAATGATGGATCACTCAAATTGCGTCCCGATTCAATACATCGTCCTCCAGCAGCCTTGTCTCCATGGGTCTATTGCTGCCTCGGGCACCTTATGGCCGTTCTGCTGTGACAAAAAGATTTTCGAATCGGACGAAAAACTGATAGTGAATTGTAACGATCAGGGCCTCCTAATGTCGATGGAACACTCAAATTACGTCCCGATTCAATACATCGTCCTCCAGCCGACTTGACTCCATGGGTCTATTGCTGCCTCGGGCCGTTCTGGTGTGAGTCTAGATTATCGAATGGGATGAAAAACTGATTGTGAATTGTAACGTTCAGGGCCACCTAATGACGATGGATCACTCAAATTGCGTCCCGATTCAATACATCGTCCTCCAGCAGACTTGTCTCCATGGGTCTATTGCTGCCTCGGACACCCTATGGCCGTTCTGCTGTGAGTCAACGATTTTCGAATCGGACGAAAAACTGATAGTGAATTGTAACGTTCAGGGCCTCCTAATCACGATGGAACACTCAAATTGCGTCCCGATGCAATACATCGTCCTCCAGCAGACTTGTCTCCATGGGTCTATTGCTGCCTCGGGCACCTTATGGCCATTCTGCTGTGAGTCAAAGGTTTTCGAATCGGACGAAAAACATTCAGGGCCACCTAATGACGATGGACCACACAAATTGCGTCCCGATTCAATACATCGTCCTCCAGCCGATTTGACTCCATGGGTCTATTGCTGCCTCGGGCACCTTATGGCCGTTCTGCTGTGAGTCTAGATTATCGAATGGGACGAAAAACTGATAGTGAATTGTAACGTTCAGGGCCACCTAATGACGATGGACCACTCAAATTGCGTCCCGATTCAATACATCGTCCTCCAGCAGACTTGTCTCCATGGGTCTATTGCTGCCTCGGGCACCTTATGGCCGTTCTGCGGTGACTCAAAGATTTTCGAATCGGATGAAAAACTGATAGTGAATTGTAACGTTCAGGGCCTCCTAATGACGATGGAACATTCGAATTGCGTCCCGATTCAATACATCGTCCTCCAGCAGACTTGTCTCCATGTGTCTATTGCTGCCTCGGACACCTTTCGGCCGTTCTGCTGTGAGTCAACGATTTTCGAATCTGACGAAAGACTGATAGTGTATTGTAACGTTCAAGGCCACCTAATGACGATGGATCACTCAAATTGCGTCCCGATTCAATACATCGTCCTCCAGCAGACTTGTCTCCATGGGTCTATTGCTGCCTCGGGCACCTTATGGCCGTTCTGCTGTGACTCAAAGATTTTCGAATCGGACGAAAAACTGATAGTGAATTGTAACGTTCAGGGCCTCCTAATGACGATGGAACACTCAAATTGCGTCCCGATTCAATACATCGTCCTCCAGCAGACTTGTCTCCATGGGTCTATTGCTGCCTCGGGCACCTTATGGCCGTTCTGCTGTGACTCAAAGATTTTCGAATCGGACGAAAAACTGATAGTGAATTGTTACGTTCAGGGCCTCCTAATGACGATGGAACACTCATATTGCGTCCCGATTCAATACATCGTCCTCCAGCCGACTTGACTCCATGGGTCTATTGCTGCCTCGGGCACCTTATGGCCGTTCTGCTGTGAGTCTAGATTATCGAATGGGACGAATAACTGATAGTGAATTGTAACGTTCAGGACCACCTATTGACGATGGATCACTCAAATTATGTCCCGATTCAATACATCGTCCTCCAGCAGACTTGTCTCCATGGGTCTATTGCTGCCTCGGGCACCTTATGGCCGTTCTGCGGTGACTCAAAGATTTTCGAATCGGACGAAAAACTGATAGTGAATTGTAACGTTCAGGGCCTCCTAATGACGATGGAACATTCAAATTGCGTCCCGATTCAATACATCGTCCTCCAGCAGACTTGTCTCCATGTGTCTATTGCTGCCTCGGTCACCTTTCGGCCGTTCTGCTGTGAGTCAACGATTTTCGAATCTGACGAAAGACTGATAGTGTATTGTAACGTTCAAGGCCACCTAATGACGATGGATCACTCAAATTGCGTCCCGATTCAATACATCGTCCTCCAGCAGACTTGTCTCCATGGGTCTATTGCTGCCTCGGGCACCTTATGGCCGTTCTGCTGTGACTCAAAGATTTTCGAATCGGACGAAAACCTGATAATGAATTGTAACGTTCAGGGCCTCCTAATGACGATGGAACACTAAAATTGCGTCCCGATTCAATACATCGTCCTCCAGCAGACTTGTCTCCATGGGTCTATTGCTGCCTCGGGCACCTTATGGCCGTTCTGCTATGAGTCAAAGTTTTTCGAATCTGACGAAAAACTGATAGTGAATAGTAACATTCAGGGCCACCTAATGACGATGGATCACTCAAATTGCGTCCCGATTCAATACATCGTTCTCCAGCCGACTTGACTCCATGGGTCTATTGCTGCCTCGGGCACCTTATGGCCGTTCTGTGTGAGTCTAGATTATCGAATGGGACGAAAAACTGATAGTGAATTGTATCGTTCAGGGCCACCTAATGTCGTTGGATCACTCAAATTGCGTTCCGATTCAATACATCGTCCTCCAGCAGACTTGTCTCCATGGGTCTATTGCTGCCTCGGGCACATTTTGGCCGTTCTGCTGTGAGTCAACGATTTTCGAATCGGACGAAAAACTGATAGTGAATTGTAACGTTCAGGGCAACCTAATGACGATGGATCACTCAAATTGCCTTCCGATTCAATACATCGTCCTCCAGCAGACTTGTCTCCATGGGTCTTTTCCTGCCTCGGGCACCTTATGGCCGTTCTGCTGTGAGTCAAAGATTTTCGAATCGGACGAAAAACTGATAGTGAATTGTAACATTCAGGGCCACCTAATGACGATGGACCACACAAATTGCGTCCCGATTCAATACATCGTCCTCAAGACGACTTGACTCCATGGGTCTATTGCTGCCTCGGGCACCTTATGGCCGTTCTGCTGTGAGTCTAGATTATCGAATGGGACGAAAAACTGATAGTGAATTGTAACGTTCAGGGCCACCTAATGACAATGGATCACTCAAATTGCGTCCCGATTCAATACATCGTCCTCCAGCAGACTTGTCTCCATGGGTCTATTGCTGCCTCGGGCACCTTATGGCCGTTCTGCTGTGAGTCAAAGATTTTCGAATCGGACGAAAAACTGATACTGAATTGTAACGTTCAGGGCCTCCTAATGACGATGGAACACTCAAATTGCGTCCCGATTCAATACATCGTCCTGCAGCAGACTTGTCTCCATGGGTCTATTGCTGCCTCGGGCACCTTATGACCGTTCTGCTGTGACTCAAAGATTTTCGAATCGGACGAAAAACTGATAGTGAATTGTAACATTCAGGGCCACCTAATGCCGATGGACCACACAAATTGCGTCCCGATTCAATACATCGTCCTGCAGCCGACTTGACTCCATGGGTCTATTGCTGCCTCGGGCACCTTATGGCCGTTCTGCAGTGAGTCTAGATTATCGAATGGGACGAATAACTGATAGTGAATTGTAACGTTCAGGGCCACCTATTGACGATGGATCACTCAAATTAAGTCCCGATTCAATACATCGTCCTCCAGCAGACTTGTCTCCATGGGTCTATTGCTGCCTCGGGCACCTTATGGCCGTTCTGCTGTGAGTCAACGATTTTCGAATCTGACGAAAGACTGATAGTGTATTGTAACGTTCAAGGCCACCTAATGACGATGGATCAATCAAATTGCGTCCCGATTCAATACATCGTCCTCCAGCAGACTTGTCTCCATGGGTCTATTGCTGCCTCGGGCACCTTATGGCCGTTCTGCTGTGACTCAAAGATTTTCGAATCGGACGAAAAACTGATAGTGAATTGTAACGTTCAGGGCCTCCTAATGACGATGGAACACTCAAATTGCGTCCCGATTCAATACATCGTCCTCCAGCAGACTTGTCTCCATGGGTCTATTGCTGCCTCGGGCAACTTATGGCCGTTCTGCTATGAGTCAAAGTTTTTCGAATCTGACGAAAAACTGATAGTGAATAGTAACATTCAGGGCCACCTAATGACGATGGATCACTCAAATTGCGTCCCGATTCAATACATCGTCCTCCAGCCGACTTGTCTCCATGGGTCAGACTTGTCTCCATGTGTCTATTCCTGCCTCGGGCACCTTATGGCCGTTCTGCTGTGAGTCAAAGATTTTCGAATCGGACGAAAAACTGATGGTGAATTGTATTGTTCAGGGCCTCCTTATGACGATGGAACACTCAAATTGCGTCCCGATTCAATACATCGTCCTGCAGCAGACTTGTCTCCACGGGTCTAATGCTGCCTCGGGCACCTTATGGCCGTTCTGCTGTGAGTCAAAGATTTTCGAATCGGACAAAAAACTGATAGTGAATTGTAACGTTCATGGCCACCTAATGACGATGGATCACTCAAATTGCGTCCCGATTCAATACATCGTCCTTCAGCAGACTTGTCTCCATGGGTCTATTGCTGCCTCGGGCACCTTATGGCCGTTCTGCTGTGAGTGAAAAATTTTCGAATCGGACGAAAAACTGATAGTGAATTGTAACATTCAGGGCCACCTAATGACGGTGGACCACACAAATTGCGTCCCGATTCAGTACATCGTCCTCCAGCCGACTTGACTCCATGGGTCTATTGCTGCCTCGGGCACCTTATGGTCGTTCTCCCGTGGGTCTTGATTATCGTATGGGACGAAAAACTGAGAGTTAATTGTAACATTCAGGGCCACCTAATAATGATGGATCACTCAAATTGCGTCCCGATTCATAACATCGTCCTCCAGCAGCCTTGTCTCCATGGGTCTATTGCTGCCTCGGGCACCTTATGGCCGTTCTGCTGTGAGTCTAGATTATCGAATGGGACGAAAAACTGATAGTGAATTGTAACGTTCAGGGCCTCCTAATCACGATGGATCACTCAAATTGCGTCCCGATGCAATACATCGTCCTCCAGCAGACTTGTCTCCATGGGTCTATTGCTGCCTCGGGCACCTTATGGCCATTCTGCTGTGAGTCAAAGGTTTTCGAATCGGACGAAAAACATTCAGGGCCACCTAATGACGATGGACCACACAAATTGCGTCCCGATTCAATACATCGTCCTCCAGCCGATCTGACCCCATGGGTCTATTGCTGCCTCGGGCACCTTATGGCCGTTCTGCTGTGAGTCTAGATTATCGAATGGGACGAAAAACTGATAGTGAATTGTAACGTTCAGGGCCACCTAATGACGATGGACCACTCAAATTGCGTCCCGATTCAATACATCGTCCTCCAGCAGACTTGTCTCCATGGGTCTATTGCTGCCTCGGGCACCTTATGGCCGTTCTGCGGTGACTCAAAGATTTTCGAATCGGACGAAAAACTGATAGTGAATTGTAACGTTCAGGGCCACCTAATGACGATGGAACATTCGAATTGCGTCCCGATTCAATACATCGTCCTCCAGCAGACTTGTCTCCATGTGTCTATTGCTGCCTCGGACACCTTTCGGCCGTTCTGCTGTGAGTCAACGATTTTCGAATCTGACGAAAGACTGATAGTGTATTGTAACGTTCAAGGCCACCTAATGACGATGGATCACTCAAATTGCGTCCCGATTCAATACAACGTCCTCCAGCAGACTTGTCTCCATGGGTCTATTGCTGCCTCGGGCACCTTATGGCCGTTCTGCTGTGACTCAAAGATTTTCGAATCGGACGAAAAACTGATAGTGAATTGTAACGTTCAGGGCCTCCTAATGACGATGGAACACTCAAATTGCGTCCCGATTCAATACATCGTCCTCCAGCAGACTTGTCTCCATGGGTCTATTGCTGCCTCGGGCACCTTATGGCCGTTCTGCTGTGACTCAAAGATTTTCGAATCGGACGAAAAACTGATAGTGAATTGTTACGTTCAGGGCCTCCTAATGACGATGGAACACTCATATTGCGTCCCGATTCAATACATCGTCCTCCAGCCGACTTGACTCCATGGGTCTATTGCTGCCTCGGGCACCTTATGGCCGTTCTGCTGTGAGTCTAGATTATCGAATGGGACGAATAACTGATAGTGAATTGTAACGTTCAGGACCACCTATTGACGATGGATCACTCAAATTATGTCCCGATTCAATACATCGTCCTCCAGCAGACTTGTCTCCATGGGTCTATTGCTGCCTCGGGCACCTTATGGCCGTTCTGCGGTGACTCAAAGATTTTCGAATCGGACGAAAAACTGATAGTGAATTGTAACGTTCAGGGCCTCCTAATGACGATGGAACATTCAAATTGCGTCCCGATTCAATACATCGTCCTCCAGCAGACTTGTCTCCATGTGTCTATTGCTGCCTCGGTCACCTTTCGGCCGCTCTGCTGTGAGTCAACGATTTTCGAATCTGACGAAAGACTGATAGTGTATTGTAACGTTCAAGGCCACCTAATGACGATGGATCACTCAAATTGCGTCCCGATTCAATACATCGTCCTCCAGCTGACTTGTTTCCATGGGTCTATTGCTGCCTCGGGCACCTTATGGCCGTTCTGCTGTGACTCAAAGATTTTCGAATCGGACGAAAACCTGATAGTGAATTGTAACGTTCAGGGCCTCCTAATGACGATGGAACACTAAAATTGCGTCCCGATTCAATACATCGTCCTCCAGCAGACTTGTCTCCATGGGTCTATTGCTGCCTCGGGCACCTTATGGCCGTTCTGCTACGAGTCAAAGTTTTTCGAATCTGACGAAAAACTGATAGTGAATAGTAACATTCAGGGCCACCTAATGACGATGGATCACTCAAATTGCGTCCCGATTCAATACATCGTCCTCCAGCCGACTTGTCTCCATGGGTCTATTGCTGCCTCGGGCACCTTATGGCCGTTCTGCTGTGAGTCAAAGATTTTCGAATCGGACGAAAAACTGATAGTGAATTGTAACGTTCAGGGCCACCTAATGATGATGGATCACTCAAATTGCGTCCCGATTCAATACATCGTCCTCCAGCAGCCTTGTCTCCATGGGTCTATTGCTGCCTCGGGAACCTTATGGCCGTTCTGCTTTGACTCAAAGATTTTCGAATCTGACGAAAAACTGATAGTGAATTGTAACGATCAGGGCCTCCTAATGTCGATGGAACACTCAAATTACGTCCCGATTCAATACAACGCCCTCCAACCGACTTGTCTCCATGGATCTATTGCTGCCTCGGGCACCTTATGGCCGTTCTGCTGTGAGTCAAAGATTTTCGAATCGGACGAAAAACTGATAGTGAATTGTAACATTCAGGGCCACCTAATGACGATGGACCATACAAATTGCGTCCCGATTCAATACATCGTTCTCCAGCCGACTTGACTCCATGGGTCTATTGCTGCCTCGGGCACCTTATAACCGTTCTGTGTGAGTCTAGATTATCGAATGGGACGAAAAACTGATAGTGAATTGTATCGTTCAGGGCCACCTAATGTCGTTGGATCACTCAAATTGCGTTCCGATTCAATACATCGTCCTCCAGCTGACTTGTCTCCATGGGTCTATTGCTGCCTCGGGCACATTTTGGCCGTTCTGCTGTGAGTCAACGATTTTCGAATCGGACGAAAAACTGATAGTGAATTGTAACGTTCAGGGCAACCTAATGACGATGGATCACTCAAATTGCCTTCAGATTCAATACATCGTCCTCCAGCAGACTTGTCTCCATGGGTCTTTTCCTGCCTCGGGCACCTTATGGCCGTTCTGCTGTGAGTCAAAGATTTTCGAATCGGACGAAAAACTGATAGTGAATTGTAACATTCAGGGCCACCTAATGACGATGGACCACACAAATTGCGTCCCGATTCAATACATCGTCCTCAAGACGACTTGACTCCATGGGTCTATTGCTGCCTCGGGCACCTTATTGCCGTTCTGCTGTGAGTCTAGATTATCGAATGGGACGAAAAACTGATAGTGAATTGTAACGTTCAGGGCCACCTAATGACAATGGATCACTCAAATTGCGTCCCGATTCAATACATCGTCCTCCAGCAGACTTGTCTCCATGGGCCTATTGCTGCCTCGGGCACCTTATGGCCGTTCTGCTGTGAGTCAAAGATTTTCGAATCGGACGAAAAACTGATACTGAATTGTAACGTTCAGGGCCTCCTAATGACGACGGAACACTCAAATTGCGTCCCGATTCAATACATCGTCCTGCAGCAGACTTGTCTCCATGGGTCTATTGCTGCCTCGGGCACCTTATGACCGTTCTGCTGTGACTCAAAGATTTTCGAATCGGACGAAAAACTGATAGTGAATTGTAACATTCAGGGCCACCTAATGGCGATGGACCACACAAATTGCGTCCCGATTCAATACATCGTCCTGCAGCCGACTTGACTCCATGGGTCTATTGCTGCCTCGGGCACCTTATGGCCGTTCTGCAGTGAGTCTAGATTATCGAATGGGACGAATAACTGATAGTGAATTGTAACGTTCAGGGCCACCTATTGACGATGGATCACTCAAATTAAGTCCCGATTCAATACATCGTCCTCCAGCAGACTTGTCTCCATGGGTCTATTGCTGCCACGGGCACCTTATGGCCGTTCTGCTGTGAGTCAATGATTTTCGAATCTGACGAAAGACTGATAGTGTATTGTAACGTTCAAGGCCACCTAATGACGATGGATCAATCAAATTGCGTCCCGATTCAATACATCGTCCTCCAGCAGACTTGTCTCCATGGGTCTATTGCTGCCTCGGGCACCTTATGGCCGTTCTGCTGTGACTCAAAGATTTTCGAATCGGACGAAAAACTGATAGTGAATTGTAACGTTCAGGGCCTCCTAATGACGATGGAACACTCAAATTGCGTCCCGATTCAATACATCGTCCTCCAGCAGACTTGTCTCCATGGGTCTATTGCTGCCTCGGGCACCTTATGGCCGTTCTGCTATGAGTCAAAGTTTTTCGAATATGACGAAAAACTGATAGTGAATAGTAACATTCAGGGCCACCTAATGACGATGGATCACTCAAATTGCGTCCCGATTCAATACATCGTCCTCCAGCCGACTTGTCTCCATGGGTCAGACTTGTCTCCATGTGTCTATTCCTGCCTCGGGCACCTTATGGCCGTTCTGCTGTGAGTCAAAGATTTTCGAATCGTACGAAAAACCGATGGTGAATTGTATTGTTCAGGGCCTCCTTATGACGATGGAACACTCAAATTGCGTCCCGATTCAATACATCGTCCTGCAGCAGACTTGTCTCCATGGGTCTAATGCTGCCTCGGGCACCTTATGGCCGTTCTGCTGTGAGTCAAGGATTTTCGAATCGGACAAAAAACTGATAGTGAATTGTAACGTTCATGGCCACCTAATGACGATGGATCACTCAAATTGCGTCCCGATTCAATACATCGTCCTTCAGCAGACTTGTCTCCATGGGTCTATTGCTGCCTCGGGCACCTTATGGCCGTTCTGCTGTGAGTGAAAAATTTTCGAATCGGACGAAAAACTGATAGTGAATTGTAACGTTCAGGGCCTCCTAATCACGATGGAACACTCAAATTGCGTCCCGATGCAATACATCGTCCTCCAGCAGACTTGTCTCCATGGGTCTATTGCTGCCTCGGGCACCTTATGGCCATTCTGCTGTGAGTCAAAGGTTTTCGAATCGGACGACAAACATTCAGGGCCACCTAATGACGATGGACCACACAAATTGCGTCCCGATTCAATACATCGTCCTCCAGCCGATTTGACTCCATGGGTCTATTGCTGCCTCGGGCACCTTATGGCCGTTCTGCTGTGAGTCTAGATTATCGAATGGGACGAAAAACTGATAGTGAATTGTAACGTTCAGGGCCACCTAATGACGATGGACCACTCAAATTGCGTCCCGATTCAATACATCGTCCTCCAGCAGACTTGTCTCCATGGGTCTATTGCTGCCTCGGGCACCTTATGGCCGTTCTGCGGTGACTCAAAGATTTTCGAATCGGACGAAAAACTGATAGTGAATTGTAACGTTCAGGGCCTCCTAATGACGAAGGAACATTCGAATTGCGTCCCGATTCAATACATCGTCCTCCAGCAGACTTGTCTCCATGTGTCTATTGCTGCCTCGGACACCTTTCGGCCGTTCTGCTGTGAGTCAACGATTTTCGAATCTGACGAAAGACTGATAGTGTATTGTAACGTTCAAGGCCACCTAATGACGATGGATCACTCAAATTGCGTCACGATTCAATACATCGTCCTCCAGCAGACTTGTCTCCATGGGTCTATTGCTGCCTCGGGCACCTTATGGCCGTTCTGCTGTGATTCAAAGATTTTCGAATCGGACGAAAAACTGATAGTGAATTGTAACGTTCAGGGCCTCCAAATGACGATGGAACACTCAAATTGCGTCCCGATTCAATACATCGTCCTCCAGCAGACTTGTCTCCATGGGTCTATTGCTGCCTCGGGCACCTTATGGCCGTTCTGCTGTGACTCAAAGATTTTCGAATCGGACGAAAAACTGATAGTGAATTGTTACGTTCAGGGCCTCCTAATGACGATGGAACACTCATATTGCGTCCCGATTCAATACATCGTCCTCCAGCCGACTTGACTCCATGGGTCTATTGCTGCCTCGGGCACCTTATGGCCGTTCTGCTGTGAGTCTAGATTATCGAATGGGACGAATAACTGATAGTGAATTGTAACGTTCAGGACCACCTATTGACGATGGATCACTCAAATTATGTCCCGATTCAATACATCGTCCTCCAGCAGACTTGTCTCCATGGGTCTATTGCTGCCTCGGGCACCTTATGGCCGTTCTGCGGTGACTCAAAGATTTTCGAATCGGACGAAAAACTGATAGTGAATTGTAACGTTCAGGGCCTCCTAATGACGATGGAACATTCAAATTGCGTCCCGATTCAATACATCGTCCTCCAGCAGACTTGTCTCCATGTGTCTATTGCTGCCTCGGTCACCTTTCGGCCGTTCTGCTGTGAGTCAACGATTTTCGAATCTGACGAAAGACTGATAGTGTATTGTAACGTTCAAGGCCACCTAATGACGATGGATCACTCAAATTGCGTCCCGATTCAATACATCGTCCTCCAGCAGACTTGTCTCCATGGGTCTATTGCTGCCTCGGGCACCTTATGGCCGTTCTGCTGTGACTCAAAGATTATCGAATCGGACGAAAACCTGATAGTGAATTGTAACGTTCAGGGCCTCCTAATGACGATGGAACACTAAAATTGCGTCCCGATTCAATACATCGTCCTCCAGCAGACTTGTCTCCATGGGTTTATTGCTGCCTCGGGCACCTTATGGCCGTTCTGCTATGAGTCAAAGTTTTTCGAATCTGACGAAAAACTGATAGTGAATAGTAACATTCAGGGCCACCTAATGACGATGGATCACTCAAATTGCGTCCCGATTCAATACATCGTCCTCCAGCCGACTTGTCTCCATGGGTCTATTGCTGCCTCGGGCACCTTATGGCCGTTCTGCTGTGAGTCAAAGATTTTCGAATCGGACGAAAAACTGATAGTGAATTGTAACGTTCAGGGCCACCTAATGATGATGGATCACTCAAATTGCGTCCCGATTCAATACATCGTCCTCCAGCAGCCTTGTCTCCATGGGTCTATTGCTGCCTCGGGAACCTTATGGCCGTTCTGCTTTGACTCAAAGATTTTCGAATCTGACGAAAAACTGATAGTGAATTGTAACGATCAGGGCCTCCTAATGTCGATGGAACACTCAAATTACGTCCCGATTCAATACAACGCCCTCCAGCCGACTTGTCTCCATGGATCTATTGCTGCCTCGGGCACCTTATGGCCGTTCTGCTGTGAGTCAAAGATTTTCGAATCGGACGAAAAACTGATAGTGAATTGTAACATTCAGGGCCACCTAATGACGATGGACCACACAAATTGCGTCCCGATTCAATACATCGTTCTCCAGCCGACTTGACTCCATGGGTCTATTGCTGCCTCGGGCACCTTATGGCCGTTCTGTGTGAGTCTAGATTATCGAATGGGACGAAAAACTGATAGTGAATTGTATCGTTCAGGGCCACCTAATGTCGTTGGATCACTCAAATTGCGTTCCGATTCAATACATCGTCCTCCAGCAGACTTGTCTCCATGGGTCTATTGCTGCCTCGGGCACATTTTGGCCGTTCTGCTGTGAGTCAACGATTTTCGAATCGGACGAAAAACTGATAGTGAATTGTAACGTACAGGGCAACCTAATGACGATGGATCACTCAAATTGCCTTCCGATTCAATACATCGTCCTCCAGCAGACTTGTCTCCATGGGTCTTTTCCTGCCTTGGGCACCTTATGGCCGTTCTGCTGTGAGTCAAAGATTTTCGAATCGGACGAAAAACTGATAGTGAATTGTAACATTCAGGGCCACCTAATGACGATGGACCACACAAATTGCGTCCCGATTCAATACATCGTCCTCAAGACGACTTGACTCCATGGGTCTATTGCTGCCTCGGGCACCTTATGGCCGTTCTGCTGTGAGTCTAGATTATCGAATGGGACGAAAAACTGATAGTGAATTGTAACGTTCAGGGCCACCTAATGACAATGGATCACTCAAATTGCGTCCCGATTCAATACATCGTCCTCCAGCAGACTTGTCTCCATGGGTCTATTGCTGCCTCGGGCACCTTATGGCCGTTCTGCTGTGAGTCAAAGATTTTCGAATCGGACGAAAAACTGATACTGAATTGTAACGTTCAGGGCCTCCTAATGACGATGGAACACTCAAATTGCGTCCCGATTCAATACATCGTCCTGCAGCAGACTTGTCTCCATGGGTCTATTGCTGCCTCGGGCACCTTATGACCGTTCTGCTGTGACTCAAAGATTTTCGAATCGGACGAAAAACTGATAGTGAATTGTAACATTCAGGGCCACCTAATGGCGATGGACCACACAAATTGCGTCCCGATTCAATACATCGTCCTGCAGCCGACTTGACTCCATGGGTCTATTGCTGCCTCGGGCACCTTATGGCCGTTCTGCAGTGAGTCTAGATTATCGAATGGGACGAATAACTGATAGTGAATTGTAACGTTCAGGGCCACCTATTGACGATGGATCACTCAAATTAAGTCCCGATTCAATACATCGTCCTCCAGCAGACTTGTCTCCATGGGTCTATTGCTGCCTCGGGCACCTTATGGCCGTTCTGCTGTGAGTCAACGATTTTCGAATCTGACGAAAGACTGATAGTGTATTGTAACGTTCAAGGCCACCTAATGACGATGGATCAATCAAATTGCGTCCCGATTCAATACATCGTCCTCCAGCAGACTTGTCTCCATGGGTCTATTGCTGCCTCGGGCACCTTATGGCCGTTCTGCTGTGACTCAAAGATTTTCGAATCGGACGAAAAACTGATAGTGAATTGTAACGTTCAGGGCCTCCTAATGACGATGGAACACTCAAATTGCGTCCCGATTCAATACATCGTCCTCCAGCAGACTTGTCTCCATGGGTCTATTGCTGCATCGGGCCCCTTATGGCCGTTCTGCTATGAGTCAAAGTTTTTCGAATCTGATGAAAAACTGATAGTGAATAGTAACATTCAGGGCCACCTAATGACGATGGATCACTCAAATTGCGTCCCGATTCAATACATCGTCCTCCAGCCGACTTGTCTCCATGGGTCAGACTTGTCTCCATGTGTCTATTCCTGCCTCGGGCACCTTATGGCCGTTCTGCTGTGAGTCAAAGAATTTCGAATCGGACGAAAAACTGATGGTGAATTGTATTGTTCAGGGCCTCCTTATGACGATGGAACACTCAAATTGCGTCCCGATTCAATACATCGTCCTGCAGCAGACTTGTCTCCATGGGTCTAATGCTGCCTCGGGCACCTTATGGCCGTTCTGCTGTGAGTCAAAGATTTTCGAATCGGACGAAAAACTGATAGTGAATTGTAACGTTCATGGCCACCTAATGACGATGGATCACTCAAATTGCGTCCCGATTCAATACATCGTCCTTCAGCAGACTTGTCTCCATGGGTCTATTGCTGCCTCGGGCACCTTATGGCCGTTCTGCTGTGAGTGAAAAATTTTCGAATCGGACGAAAAACTGATAGTGAATTGTAACATTCAGGGCCACCTAATGACGGTGGACCACACAAATTGCGTCCCGATTCAGTACATCGTCCTCCAGCCGACTTGACTCCATGGGTCTATTGCTGCCTCGGGCACCTTATGGTCGTTCTCCCGTGGGTCTTGATTATCGTATGGGACGAAAAACTGAGAGTTAATTGTAACATTCAGGGCCACCTAATAATGATGGATCACTCAAATTGCGTCCCGATTCATAACATCGTCCTCCAGCAGCCTTGTCTCCATGGGTCTATTGCTGCCTCGGGCACCTTATGGCCGTTCTGCTGTGACCCAAAGATTTTCGAATCGGACGAAAAACTGATAGTGAATTGTAACGATCAGGGCCTCCTAATGTCGATTGAACACTCAAATTACGTCCCGATTCAATACATCGTCCTCCAGCCGACTTGACTCCATGGGTCTATTGCTGCCTCGGGCCGTTCTGGTGTGAGTCTAGATTATCGAATGGGATGAAAAACTGATAGTGAATTGTAACGTTCAGGGCCACCTAATGACGATGGATCACTCAAATTGCGTCCCGATTCAATACATCGTCCTCCAGCAGACTTGTCTCCATGGGTCTATTGCTGCCTCGCACACCTTATGGCCGTTCTGCTATGAGTCAACGATTTTCGAATCGGACGAAAAACTGATAGTGAATTGTAACGTTCAGGGCATCCTAATCACGATGGAACACTCAAATTGCGTCCCGATGCAATACATCGTCCTCCAGCAGACTTGTCTCCATGGGTCTATTGCTGCCTCGGGCACCTTATGGGCGTTCTGCTGTGAGTCAAAGATTTTCGAATCGGACGAAAAACTGATAGTGAATTGTAACATTCAGGGCCACCTAATGACTATGCACCACACAAATTGCGTCCCGATTCAATACATCGTCCTCCAGCCGACTTGACTCCATGGGTCTATTGCTGCCTCGGGCACCTTATGGCCGTTCTGCTGTGAGTCTAGATTATCGAATGGGACGAAAAACTGATAGTGAATTGTAACGTTCAGGGCCACCTATTGACGATGGATCACTCAAATTATGTCCCGATTCAATACATCGTCCTCCAGCAGACTTGTCTCCATGGGTCTATTGCTGCCTCAGGCACCTTATGGCCGTTCTGCGGTGTTTCAAAAATTTTCGAATCGGACGAAAAACTGATAGTGAATTGTAACGATCAGGGCCTCCTAATGTCGATTTAACACTCAAATTACGTCCCGATTCAATACAACGCCCTCCAGCCGACTTGTCTCCATGGATCTATTGCTGCCTCGGGCACCTTATGGCCGTTCTGCTGTGAGTCAAAGATTTTCGAATCGGACGAAAAACTGATAGTGAATTGTAACATTCAGGGCCACCTAATGACGATGGACCACACAAATTGCGTCCCGATTCAATACATCGTTCTCCAGCCGACTTGACTCCATGGGTCTATTGCTGCCTCGGGCACCTAATGGCCGTTCTGTGTGAGTCTAGATTATCGAATGGGACGAAAAACTGATAGTGAATTGTATCGTTCAGGGCCACCTAATGTCGTTGGATCACTCAAATTGCGTCCCGATTCAATACATCGTCCTTCAGCAGACTTGTTTCCATGGGTCTACTGCTGCCTCGGGCACCTTTTGGCCGTTCTGCTGTGAGTCAACGATTTTCGAATCGGACGAAAAACTGATAGTGAATTGTAACGTTCAGGGCAACCTAATGACGATGGATCACTCAAATTGCGTCCCGATTCAATACATCGTCCTCCAGCAGACTTGTCTCCATGGGACTATTCCTGCCTCGGGCAACTTATGGCCGTTCTGCTGTGAGTCAAAGATTTTCGAATCGGACGAAAAACTGATAGTGAATTGTATTGTTCAGGGCCTCCTTATGACGATGGAACACTCAAATTGCGTCCCGATTCAATACATCGTCCTGCAGCAGACTTGTCTCCATGGATCTATTGCTGCCTCGGGCACCTTACGGCCGTTCTGCTGTGAGTTAAAGATTTTCGAATCTGACGAAAAACTGATAGTGAATTGTAACATTCTGGGCCACCTAATGACGATGGATCACTCAAATTGCGTCCCGATTCAATACATCGTCCTCCAGCCGACTTGTCTCCATGGCTCTATTGCTGCCTCGGGCACCTTATGGCCGTTCTGCTGTGAGTCAAAGATTTTCGAATCGGACAAAAAACTGATAGTGAATTGTAACGTTCATGGCCACCTAATGACGATGGATCACTCAAATTGCGTCCCGATTCAATACATCGTCCTCCAGCAGACTTGTCTCCATGGGTCTATTGCTGCCTCGGGCACCTTATGGCCGTTCTGCTGTGGGTCAAAGATTTTCGAATCGGACGAAAAACTGATAGTGAATTGTAACATTCAGGGCCACCTAATGACGATGGACCACACAAATTACGTCCCGATGCAGTACATCGTCCTCCAGCCGACTTGACTCCATGGGTCTATTGCTGCCTCGGGCACCTTATGGTCGTTCTCCCGTGGGTTTTGATTATCTAATGGGACGAAAAACTGAGAGTTAATTGTAACATTCAGGGCCACCTAATAATGATGGATCACTCAAATTGCTTCCCTATTCATAACATCGTCCTCCAGCAGCCTTGTCTCCATGGGTCTATTGCTGCCTCGGGCACCTTATGGCCGTTCTGCTGTGACTCAAAGATTTTCGAATCGGACGAAAAACTGATAGTGAATTGTAACGATCAGGGCCTCCTAATGTCGATGGAACACTCAAATTACGTCCCGATTCAATACATCGTCCTCCAGCTGACTTGTCTCCATGGGTCTATTGCTGCCTCGGGCCGTTCTGGTGTGAGTCTAGATTATCGAATGGGATGAAAGACTGATAGTGAATTGTAACGTTCAGGGCCACCTAATGACGATGGATCACTCAAATTGCGTCCCGATTCAATACATCGTCCTCCAGCAGACTTGTCTCCATGGGTCTATTCCTGCCTCGGGCACCTTATGGCCGTTCTGCTGTGAGTCAAAGATTTTCGAATCGGACGAAAAACTGATAGTGAATTGTATTGTTCAGGGCCTCCTTATGACGATGGAACACTCAAATTGCGTCCCGATTCAATACATCGTCCTGCAGCAGACTTGTCTCCATGGGTCTATTGCTGCCTCGGGCACCTTATGGCCGTTCTGCTGTGAGTCAAAGATTTTCGAATCTGACGAAAAACTGATAGTGAATTGCAACATTCTGGGCCACCTAATGACGATGGATCACTCAAATTGCGTCCCGATTCAATACATCGTCCTCCAGCCGACTTGTCTCCATGGGTCTATTGCTGCCTCGGGCACCTTATGGCCGTTCATCTGTGAGTCAAATTTTCGAATCGGACAAAAAACTGATAGTGAATTGTAACGTTCATGGCCACCTAATGACGATGGATCACTCAAATTGAGTCCCGATTCAATACATCGTCCTCCAGCAGACTTGTCTCCATGGGTCTATTGCTGCCTCGGGCACCTTATGGCCGTTCTGCTGTGAGTCAAAGATTTTCGAATCGGACGAAAAACTGATAGTGAATTGTAACATTCAGGGCCACCTAATGACGGTGGACCACACGAATTGCGTCCCGATTCAGTACATCGTCCTCCAGCCGACTTGACTCCATGGGTCTATTGCTGCCTCGGGCACCTTATGGTCGTTCTCCCGTGGGTCTTGATTATCGAATGGGACGAATAACTGATAGTGAATTGTAACGTTCAGGGCCACCTATTGACGATGGATCACTCAAATTATGTCCCGATTCAATACATCGTCCTCCAGCAGACTTGTCTCCATGGGTCTATTGCTGCCTCGGGCACCTTATGGCCGTTCTGCGGTGACTCAAAGATTTTCGAATCGGACGAAAAACTGATAGTGAATTGTAACGATCAGGGCCTCCTAATGTCGATTTAACACTCAAATTACGTCCCGATTCAATACAACGCCCTCCAGCCGACTTGTCTCCATGGATTTATTGCTGCCTCGGGCACCTTATGGCCGTTCTGCTGTGAGTCGAAGATTTTCGAATCGGACGAAAAACTGATAGTGAATTGTAACATTCAAGGCCACCTAATGACGATGGACCACACAAATTGCGTCCCGATTCAATACATCGTTCTCCAGCCGACTTGACTCCATGGGTCTATTGCTGCCTCGGGCACCTTATGGCCGTTCTGTGTGAGTCTAGATTATCGAATGGGACGAAAAACTGATAGTGAATTGTATCGTTCAAGGCCACCTAATGTCGTTGGATCACTCAAATTGCGTCCCGATGCAATACATCGTCCTCCAGCAGACTTGTCTCCATGGGTCTATTGCTGCCTCGGGCACCTTTTGGCCGTTCTGCTGTGAGTCAAAGATTTTCGAATCTGACGAAAAACTGATAGTGAATTGTAACATTCTTGGCCACCTAATGACGATGGATCACTCAAATTGCGTCCCGATTCAATACATCGTCCTCCAGCCGACTTGTCTCCATGGGTCTATTGCTGCCTCGGGCACCTTATGGCCGTTCTGCTGTGAGTCAAAGATTTTCGAATCGGACAAAAAACTGATAGTGAATTGTAACGTTCATGGCCACCTAATGACGATGGATCACTCAAATTGCGTCCCGATTCAATACATCGTCCTCCAGCAGACTTGTCTCCATGGGTCTATTGCTGCCTCGGGCACCTTATGGCCGTTCTGCTGTGAGTCAAAGATTTTCGAATCGGAAGAAAAACTGATAGTGAATTGTAACATTTAGGGCCACCTAATGACGATGGACCACACAAATTGCGTCCCGATTCAGTACATCGTCCTCCAGCCGACTTGACTCCATGGGTCTATTGCTGCCTCGGGCACCTTATGGTCGTTCTCCCGTGGGTCTTGATTATCAAATGGGACGAAAAACTGAGAGTTAATTGTAACATTCAGGGCCACCTAATATTGATGGATCACTCAAATTGCGTCCCAATTCATAACATCGTCCTCCAGCAGACTTGTCTCCATGGGTCTATTGCTGCCTCGGGCACCTTATGGCCGTTCTGCTGTGACTCAAAGATTTTCGAATCGGACAAAAAACTGATAGTGAATTGTAACCATCAGGGCCTCCTAATGTCGATGGAACACTCAAATTACGTCCCGATTCAATACATCGTCCTCCAGCCGACTTGACTCCATGGGTCTATTGCTGCCTCGGGCACCTTATGGCCGTTCTGCTAGGAGTCAAAGATTTTCGAATCGGACGAAAAACTGATAGTGATTTGAAACATACAGGGCCACCTAATGACGATGGACCACACAAATTGCGTCCCGATTCAATACATCGTCCTCCAGCCGACTTGACTCCATGGGTCTATTGCTGCCTCGGGCACCTTATGGCCGTTCTGCTGTGAGTCTAGATTATCGAATGGGACGAAAAACTGATAGTGAATTGTAACGTTCAGGGCCACCTAATGACGATGGATCACTCAAATTGCGTCCCGATTCAATACATCGACCTCCAGCACACTTGTCTCCATGGGTCTATTGCTGCCTCGGGCATCTTATGGCCGTTCTGCTGTGAGTCAAAGATTTTCGAATCGGACGAAAAACCTATACTGAATTGTAACGTTCAGGGCCTCCTAATGACGATGGAACACTCAAATTGCGTCCCGATTCAATACATCGTCCTGCAGCAGACTTGTCTCCATGGGTCTATTGCTGCCTCGGGCACCTTATGACCGTACTGCTGTGACTCAAAGATTTTCGAATCGGACGAAAAACTGATAGTGAATTGTAACATTCAGGGCCACCTAATGACGATGGACCACACAAATTGCGTCCCGATTCAATACATCGTCCTCCAGCCTACTTGACTCCATGGGCCTATTGCTGCCTCGGGCACCTTATGGCCGTTCTGCTGTGAGTGTAGATTATCGAATGGGACGAATAACTGATAGTGAATTGTAACGTTCAGGGCCACCTATTGACGATGGATCACTCAAATTATGTCCCGATTCAATACATCGTCCTCCAGCAGACTTGTCTCCATGGGTCTGCTGCTGCCTCGGGCACCTTATGGTCGTTCTTCGGTGACTCAAAGATTTTCGAATCGGACGAAAAACTGATAGTGAATTGTAACGTTCAGGGCCTCCTAATGACGATGGAACATTCAAATTGCGTCCCGATTCAATACATCGTCCTCCAGCAGACTTGTCTCCATGTGTCTAATGCTGCCTCGGACACCTTCGGCCGTTCTGCTGTGAGTCTACGATTTTCGAATCTGACGAAAGACTGATAGTGTATTGTAACGTTCAAGGCCACCTAATGACGATGGATCACTCAAATTGCGTCCCGATTCAATACATCGTCGTCCAGCAGACTTGTCTCCATGGGTCTATTGCTGCCTCGGGCACCTTATGGCCGTTCTGCTGTGACTCAAAGATTTTCGAATCGGACGAAAAACTGATAGTGAATTGTAACGTTCAGGGCCTCCTAATGACGATGGAACACTCAAATTGCGTCCCGATTCAATACATCGTCCTCCAGCAGACTTGTCTCCATGGATCTATTGCTGCCTCGGGCACTTTATGGCCGTTCTGCTGTGAGTCAAAGTTTTTCAAATCTGACGAAAAACTGATAGTGAATAGTAACATTCAGGGCCACCTAATGACGATGGATCACTCAAATTGCGTCCCGATTCAATACATCGTCCTCCAGCCGACTTGTCTCCATGGGTCTATTGCTGCCTCGGGCACCTTATGGCCGTTCTGCTGTGAGTCAAAGATTTTCGAATCGGACGAAAAACTGATAGTGAATTGTAACGTTCAGGGCCACCTAATGATGATGGATCACTCAAATTGCGTCCCGATTCAATACATCGTCCTCCAGCAGCCTTGTCTCCATGGGTCTATTGCTGCCTCGGGAACCTTATGGCCGTTCTGCTGTGACTCAAAGATTTTCGAATCGGACGAAAAACTGATAGTGAATTGTAACGATCAGGGCCTCCTAATGTCGATGGAACACTCAAATTACGTCCCGATTCAATACATCGCCCTCCAGCCGACTTGTCTCCTTGGATCTATTGCTGCCTCGGGCACCTTATGGCCGTTCTGCTGTGAGTCAAAGATTTTCGAATCGGACGAATAGCTGATAGTGAATTGTAACATTCAGGGCCACCTAATGACGATGGACCACACAAATTGCGTCCCGATTCAATACATCGTCCTATCGCCGACTTGACTCGATGGGTCTATTGCTGCCTCGGGAACCTCATGGCCGATCTGCTGTGAGTCTAGATTATAGAATGGGACGAAAAACTGATAGTGAATTGTAACGCTCAGGGCCACCTAATGACGATGGATCACTCAAATTGCGTCCCGATTCAATACATCGTCCTCCAGCAGACTTGTCTCCATGGGTCTATTGCTGCCTCGGGCACCTTATGGCCGTTCTGCTGTGACACAAAGATTTTCGAATCGGACGAAAAACTGATAGTGAATTGTAACGTTCAGGGCCTCTTAATGACGATGGAACACTCAAATTGCGTCCCGATTCAATACATCGTCCTCCAGCAGACTTGTCTCCATGGGTCTATTGCTGCCTCGGGCACCTTATGGCCGTTCTGCTGTGAGTCAAAGTTTTTCAAATCTGACGAAAAACTGATAGTGAATAGTAACATTCAGGGCCACCTAATGACGATGGATCACTCAAATTGCGTCCCGATTCAATACATCGTCCTCCAGCCGACTTGTCTCCATGGGTCTATTGCTGCCTCGGGCACCTTATGGCCGTTCTGCTGTGAGTCAAAGATTTTTGAATCGGACGAAAAACTGATAGTGAATTGTAACGTTCAGGGCCACCTAATGATGATGTATCACTCAAATTGCGTCCCGATTCAATACATCGTCCTCCAGCAGCCTTGTCTCCATGGGTCTATTGCTGCCTCGGGAACCTTATGGCCGTTCTGCTGTGAGTCAAAGATTTTCGAATCGGACGAAAAACTGATAGTGAATTGTAACGATCAGGGCCTCCTAATGTCGATGGAACACTCAAATTACGTCCCGATTCAATATATCGCCCTCCAGCCGACTTGTCTACATGGATCTATTGCTGCCTCGGGCACCTTATGGCCGTTCTGCTGTGAGTCAAAGATTTTCGAATCGGACGAAAAGCTGATAGTGAATTGTAACATTCAGGGCCACCTAATGACGATGGACCACACAAATTGCGTCCCGATTCAATACATCGTCCTATCGCCGACTTGACTCGATGGGTCTATTGCTGCCTCGGGAACCTTATGGCCGTTCTGCTGTGAGTCTATAATATAGAATGGGACGAAAAACTGATAGTGAATTGTAACGCTCAGGACCACCTAATGACGATGGATCACTCAAATTGCGTCCCGATTCAATACATCGTCCTCCAGCAGACTTGTCTCCATGGGTCTATTGCTGTGTCGGGCACCTTATGGCCGTTCTGCTGTGAGTCTAGATTATCGAATGGGACGAAAAACTGATAGTGAATTGTAACGTTCAGGGCCACCTAATGACGATGGATCACTCAAATTGCGTCCCGATTCAATACATCGTCCTCCAGCAGACTTGTCTCCATGGGTCTATTACTGCCTCGGGCACCTTTTGGCCGTTCTGCTGTGAGTCAACGATTTTTGAATCGGACGAAAAACTGATAGTGAATTGTAACGTTCAAGGCCACCCAATGACGATGGATCACTCAAATTGCGTCCCGATTCAATACATCGTCCTCCAGCAGACTTGTCTCCATGGGTCTATTGCTGCCTCGGGCACCTTATGGCCGTTCTGCTGTGAGTCAAAGATTTTCGAATCGGACGAAAAACTGATAGTGAATTGTAACGTTCAGGGCCTCCTAATGACGATGGAACACTCAAATTGCGTCCCGATTCAATACATCGTCCTGCAGCCGACTTGTCTCCATGGGTCTATTGCTGCCTCGGGCACCTTATGGCCGTTCTGCTGTGAGTCAAAGATTTTCGAGTCTGACGAAAAACTGATAGTGAATTGTAACGATCAGGGCCTCCTAATGTCGATGGAACACTCACATTACGTCCCGATTCAATACATCGCCCTCCAACCGACTTGTCTCCATGGATCTATTGCTGCCTCGGGCACCTTATGGCCGTTCTGCTGTGAGTCAAAGATTTTCGAATCGGACGAAAAGCTGATAGTGAATTGTAACATTCAGGGCCACCTAATGACGATGGACCACACAAATTGCGTCCCGATTCAATACATCGTCCTATCGCTGACTTGACTCGATGGGTCTATTGCTGCCTCGGGAACCTTATGGCCGTTCTGCTGTGAGTCTAGATAATAGAATGGGACGAAAAACTGATAGTGAATTGTAACGCTCAGGGCCACCTAATGACGATGGATCACTCAAATTGCGTCCCGATTCAATACATCGTCCTCCAGCAGACTTGTCTCCATGGGTCTATTGCTGCCTCGGGCACCTTATGGCCGTTCTGCTGTGAGTCAAAGATTTTCGAATCGGACGAAAAACTGATAGTGAATTGTAACGTTCAGGGCCTCCTAATGACGATGGAACACTCAAATTGCGACCCGAGTCAATACATCGTCCTGCAGCAGACTTGTCTCCATGGGTCTATTGCTGCCTCGGGCACCTTATGGCCGTTCTGCTGTGAGTCAAAGATTTTCGAGTCTGACGAAAAACTGATAGTGAATTGTAACATTCTGGGCCACCTAATGACGATGGATCACTCAAATTGCGTCCCGATTCAATACATCGTCCTCCAGCCGACTTGTCTCCATGGGTCTATTGCTGCCTCGGGCACCTTATGGCCGTTATGCTGTGAGTCAAATATTTTCGAATCGGACGAAAAAGTGATAGTGAATTGTAACGTTCAGGGCCACCTAATGTCGATGGATCACTCAAATTGCGTCCCGATTCAATACATCGTCCTCCAGCCGACTTGTCTCCATGGGTCTATTGCTGCCTCGGGCACCTTATGGCCGTTCTGCTGTGAGTCATAGATTTTCGAATCGGACGAAAAACTGATAGTGAATTGTAACGTTCAGGGCTTCCTAATGACGATGGAACACTCAAATTGCGTCCCGATTCAATACATCGTCCTGCAGCAGACTTGTCTCCATGGGTCTATTGCTGCCTCGGGCACCTTATGGCCGTTCTGCTGTGAGTCAAAAATTTTCGAATCTGACGAAAAACTGATAGTGAATTGTAACATTCTGGGCCACCTAATGACGATGGATCACTCAAATTGCGTCCCGATTCAATACATCGTCCTCCAGCTGACTTGTCTCCATGGGTCTATTGCTGCCTCGGGCACCTTATGGCCGTTCTGCTGTGAGTCAAATATTTTCGAATCGGACGAAAAACTGATAGTGAATTGTAACTTTCAGGGCCACCTAATGTCGATGGATCACTCAAATTGCGTCCAGATTCAATACATCGTCCTCCAGCCGACTTGTCTCCATGGGTCTATTGCTGCCTCGGGCACCTTATGGCCGTTCTGCTGTGAGTCAAAGATTTTCGAATCGGACGAAAAACTGATAGTGAATTGTAACGTTCAGGGCCACCTAATGACGATGGATCACTCAAATTGCGTCCCGATTCAATACATCGTCCTCCAGCAGACTTGTCTCCATGGGTCTATTGCTGCCTCGGATACCTTATTGCTGTTCTGCTGTGACTCAAAGATTTTCGAATCGGACGAAAAACTGATAGTGAATTGTAACATTCAGGGCCACCTAATGACGATGGACCACACCAATTGCGTCCCGATTCAATACATCGTCCTCCAGCCGACTTGACTCCATGGGTCTATTGCTGCCTCGGACACATTATGGCCGTTCTGCTGTGAGTCTAGATTATCGAATGGGACCAAAAACTGATAGTGAATTGTAACGTTCAGGGCCACCTAATGACGATGGATCACTCAAATTGCGTCCCGATTCAATGCATCGTCCTCCAGCCGACTTGTCTCCATGGGTCTATTCCTGCCTCGGGCACCTTATGGCCGTTCTGCTGTGAGTCATAGATTTTCGAATCGGAAGAAAAACTGATAGTTAATTGTAACGATCAGGGCCTCCTAATGACGATGGAACACTCAAATTGCGTCCCGATTCAATACATCGTCCTGCAGCAGACTTGTCTCCATGGGTCTATTGCTCCCACGGGCACCTTATGGCCGTTCTGCTGTGAGTCAAAGATTTTCGAATCTGACGAAAAACTGATAGTGAATTGTAACATTCTGGGCCACCTAATGACGATGGATCACTCAAATTGCGTCCCGATTCAATACATCGTCCTCCAGCCGACTTGTCTCCATGGGTCTATTGCTGCCTCGGGCACCTTATGGCCGTTCTGCTGTGAGTCAAATATTTTCGAATCGGACGAAAAACTGATAGTGAATTGTAACTTTCAGGGCCACCTAATGTCGATGGATCATTCTAATTGCGTCCCGATTCAATACATCGTCCTCCAGCCGACTTGTCTCCATGGGTCTATTGCTGCCTCGGGCACCTTATCGCCGTTCTGCTGTGAGTCAAAGATTTTCGAATCGGACGAAAAACTGAAAGTGAATTGTAACGTTCAGGGCCACCTAATGACGATGGACCACACCAATTGCGTCCCGATTCAATACATCGTCCTCCAGCCGACTTGACTCCATGGGTCTATTGCTGCCTCGGGCACATTATGGCCGTTCTGCTGTGAGTCTAGATTATCGAATGGGACGAAAAACTGATAGTGAATTGTAACGTTCAGGGCCACCTAATGACGATGGAGCACTCAAATTGCGTCCCGATTCAATGCATCGTCCTCCAGCCGACTTGTCTCCATGGGTCTATTCCTGCCTCGGGCACCTTATGGCCGTTCTGCTGTGAGTCATAGATTTTCGAATCGGACGAAAAACTGATAGTGAATTGTAACGTTCAGGGCCTCATAATGACGATGGAACACTCAAATTGCGTCCCGATGCAATACATCGTCTTGCAGCCGACTTGTCTCCATGGGTCTATTGCTGCCTCGGGCACCTTATGGCCGTTCTGCTGTGAGTCAAAGATTTTCGAATCTGAAGAAAAACTGATAGTGAATTGTAACATTCTGGGCCACCTAATGACGATGGATCACTCAAATTGCGTCCCGATTCAATACATCGTCCTCCAGCCGACTTGTCTCCATGGGCCTATTGCTGCCTCGGGCACCTTATGGCCGTTCTGCTGTGAGTCAAATATTTTCGAATCGGACGAAAAACTGATAGTGAATTGTAACGTTCAGGGCCACCTAATGTCGATGGATCACTCAAATTGCGTCCCGATTCAATACATCGTCCTCCAGCCGACTTGTCTCCATGGGTCTATTGCTGCCTCGGGCACCTTATGGCCGTTCTGCTGTGAGTCATAGATTTTCGAATCGGACGAAAAACTGATAGTGAATTGTAACGTTCAGGGCCTCCTAATGACGATGGAACACTCAAATTGCGTCCCGATTCAATACATCGTCCTGCAGCAGACTCTTCTCCATGGGTCTATTGCTGCCTCGGGCACCTTATGGCCGTTCTGCTGTGAGTCAAAGATTTTCGAATCTGACGAAAAACTGATAGTGAATTGTAACATTCTGGGCCACCTAATGACGATGGATTACTCAAATTGCGTCCCGATTCAATACTTCGTCCTCCAGCCGAATTGTCGCCATGGCTCTATTGCTGCCTCGGGCACATTATGGCCGTTCTGCTGCGAGTCAAATATTTTCGAATCGGACGAAAAACTGATAGTGAATTGTAACGTTCAGGGCCACCTAATGTCGATGGATCACTCAAATTGCGTCCCGATTCAATACATCGTCCTCCAGCCGACTTGTCTCCATAGGTCTATTGCTGCCTCGGGCACCTAATGGCCGTTCTGCTGTGAGTCAAAGATTTTCGAATCGGACGAAAAACTGAAAGTGAATTGTAACGGTCAGGGCCACCTAATGACGATGGATCATTCAAATTGCGTCCCGATTCAATACATCGTCCTCCAGCAGACTTGTCTCCATGGGTCTATTGCTGCCTCGGATACCTTATGGCTGTTCTGCTGTGACTCAAAAAAATTTTCGAATCGGACGAAAAACTGATAGTTAATTGTAACGATCAGGGCCTCCTAATGACGATGGAACACTCAAATTGCGTCCCGATTCAATACATCGTCCTCCAGCAGACTTGTCTCCATGGGTCTATTGCTGCCTCGGGCACCTTTTGGCCGTTCTGCTGTGAGTCATAGATTTTCGAATCGGAAGAAAAACTGATAGTTAATTGTAACGATCAGGGCCTCCTAATGACGATGGAACACTCAAATTGCGTCCCGATTCAATACATCGTCCTGCAGCAGACTTGTCTCCATGGGTCTATTGCTCCCACGGGCACCTTATGGCCGTTCTGCTGTGAGTCAAAGATTTTCGAATCTGACGAAAAACTGATAGTGAATTGTAACATTCTGGGCCACCTAATGACGATGGATCACTCAAATTGCGTCCCGATTCAATACATCGTCCTCCAGCCGACTTGTCTCCATGGGTCTATTGCTGCCTCGGGCACCTTATGGCCGTTCTGCTGTGAGTCAAATATTTTCGAATCGCACGAAAAACTGATAGTGAATTGTAACTTTCAGGGCCACCTAATGTCGATGGATCATTCTAATTGCGTCCCGATTCAATACATCGTCCTCCAGCCGACTTGTCTCCATGGGTCTATTGCTGCCTCGGGCACCTTATCGCCGTTCTGCTGTGAGTCAAAGATTTTCGAATCGGACGAAAAACTGAAAGTGAATTGTAACGTTCAGGGCCACCTAATGACGATGGACCACACCAATTGCGTCCCGATTCAATACATCGTCCTCCAGCCGACTTGACTCCATGGGTCTATTGCTGCCTCGGGCACATTATGGCCGTTCTGCTGTGAGTCTAGATTATCGAATGGGACGAAAAACTGATAGTGAATTGTAACGTTCAGGGCCACCTAATGACGATGGAGCACTCAAATTGCGTCCCGATTCAATGCATCGTCCTCCAGCCGACTTGTCTCCATGGGTCTATTCCTGCCTCGGGCACCTTATGGCCGTTCTGCTGTGAGTCATAGATTTTCGAATCGGACGAAAAACTGATAGTGAATTGTAACGTTCAGGGCCTCATAATGACGATGGAACACTCAAATTGCGTCCCGATGCAATACATCGTCTTGCAGCCGACTTGTCTCCATGGGTCTATTGCTGCCTCGGGCACCTTATGGCCGTTCTGCTGTGAGTCAAAGATTTTCGAATCTGAAGAAAAACTGATAGTGAATTGTAACATTCTGGGCCACCTAATGACGATGGATCACTCAAATTGCGTCCCGATTCAATACATCGTCCTCCAGCCGACTTGTCTCCATGGGCCTATTGCTGCCTCGGGCACCTTATGGCCGTTCTGCTGTGAGTCAAATATTTTCGAATCGGACGAAAAACTGATAGTGAATTGTAACGTTCAGGGCCACCTAATGTCGATGGATCACTCAAATTGCGTCCCGATTCAATACATCGTCCTCCAGCCGACTTGTCTCCATGGGTCTATTGCTGCCTCGGGCACCTTATGGCCGTTCTGCTGTGAGTCATAGATTTTCGAATCGGACGAAAAACTGATAGTGAATTGTAACGTTCAGGGCCTCCTAATGACGATGGAACACTCAAATTGCGTCCCGATTCAATACATCGTCCTGCAGCAGACTCTTCTCCATGGGTCTATTGCTGCCTCGGGCACCTTATGGCCGTTCTGCTGTGAGTCAAAGATTTTCGAATCTGACGAAAAACTGATAGTGAATTGTAACATTCTGGGCCACCTAATGACGATGGATTACTCAAATTGCGTCCCGATTCAATACATCGTCCTCCAGCCGAATTGTCGCCATGGCTCTATTGCTGCCTCGGGCACATTATGGCCGTTCTGCTGCGAGTCAAATATTTTCGAATCGGACGAAAAACTGATAGTGAATTGTAACGTTCAGGGCCACCTAATGTCGATGGATCACTCAAATTGCGTCCCGATTCAATACATCGTCCTCCAGCCGACTTGTCTCCATAGGTCTATTGCTGCCTCGGGCACCTAATGGCCGTTCTGCTGTGAGTCAAAGATTTTCGAATCGGACGAAAAACTGAAAGTGAATTGTAACGGTCAGGGCCACCTAATGACGATGGATCATTCAAATTGCGTCCCGATTCAATACATCGTCCTCCAGCAGACTTGTCTCCATGGGTCTATTGCTGCCTCGGGCACCTTTTGGCCGTTCTGCTGTGAGTCAACGATTTTCGAATCGGACGAAAAACTGATAGTGAATTGTAACGTTCAGGGCCACCTAATGACGATGGATCACTCAAATTGCGTCCCGATTCAATACATTGTCCTCCAGCAGACTTGTCTCCATGGGTCTATTGCTGCCTCGGGCACCTTATGGCCTTTCTGCTGTCAGTCAAAGATTTTCGAATCGGACGAAAAACTGATAGTGAATTGTAACGTTCAGGGCCTCCTTATGACGATGGAACACACAAATTGCGTCCCGATTCAATACATCGTCCTGCAGCAGACTTGTCTCCATGGGTCTATTACTGCCTCGGGCACCTTATGGACGTTCTGCTGTGAGTCAAAGATTTTCGAATCTGACGAAAAACTGATAGTGAATTGTAACATTCTGGGCCACCTAATGACGATGGATCACTCAAATTGCGTCCCGATTCAATACATCGTCCTCCAGCCGACTTGTCTCCATGGGTCGCTGCCTCGGGCACCTTATGGCCGTTCTGCTGTGAGTCAAAGATTTTCGAATCGGACAAAAAACTGATAGTGAATTGTAACGTTCAGGGCCACCTAATGACGATGGATCACTCAAATTGCGTCCCGATTCAATACATCGTCTTCCAGCAGACTTGTCTCCATGGGTCTATTGCTGCCTCGGGCACCTTTTGGCCGTTCTGCTGTGAGTCAAAGATTTTCGAATTGGACGAAAAACTGATAGTGAATTGTAACATTCAGGGCCACCTAATGATGATGGACCACACAAATTGCGTCCCGATTCAATACATCGTCCTCCAGCCGACTTGACTCCATGGGACTATTGCTGCCTCGGGCACCTTATGGTCGTTCTCCCGTGGGTCTTGATTATCGAATGGGACGAAAAACTGATAGTTAATTGTAACATTCAGGGCCACCTAATGATGATGGATCACTCAAATTGCGTCCCGATTCAATACATCGGCCTCCAGAAGCCTCGTCTCCATGGATCTATTGCTGCCTCGGGCACCTTATGGCCGTTCTGCTGTGACTCAAAGATTTTCGAATCGGACGAAAAACTGATAGTGAATTGTAACGATCAGGGCCTCCTAATGACGATGTAACACTCAAATTGCGTCCCGATTCAATACATCGTCCTCCAGCAGACTTGTCTCCATGGGTCTATTGTTGCCTCGGGCACCTTATGGCCGTTCTGCTGTGAGTCAAAGATTTTCGAATCGGACGAAAAACTGATAGTGAATTGTAACATTCAGGGCCACCTAATGACGATGGACCACACCAATTGCGTCCCGATTCAATACATCGTCCTCCAGCCGACTTGACTCCATGGGTCTATTGCTGCCTCGGGCACCTTATGGCCGTTCTGCTGTGAGTCTAGATTATCGAATGGGACGAAAAACTGATAGTGAATTGTAACGTTCAGTGCCACGTAATGACGATGGATCACTCAAATTGCGTCCCGATTCAATACATCGTCCTCCAGCAGACTTGTCTCCATGGGTCTATTGCTGCCTCGGGCACCTTTTGGCCGTTCTGCTGTGAGTCAACGATTTTCGAATCGGACGAAAAACTGATAGTGAATTGTAACGTTCAGGGCCTCCTAATGACGATGGAACACTCAAATTGCGTCCCGATGCAATACATCGTCCTCCAGCAGACTTGTCTCCATGGGTCTATTGCTGCCTCGGGCACCTTATGGCCGTTCTGCTGTGAGTCTAGATTATTGAATGGGACGAAAAACTGATAGTGAATTGTAACGTTCAGTGCCACGTAATGACGATGGATCACTCAAATTGCGTCCCGATTCAATACATCGTCCTCCAGCCGACTTGTCTCCATGGGTCTATTGCTGCCTCGGGCACCTTATGGCCTTTCTGCTTTCAGTTAAAGATTTTCGAATCGGACGAAAAACTGATAGTGAATTGTAACGTTCAGGGCCTCCTTATGACGATGGAACACACAAATTGCGTCCCGATTCAATACATCGTCCTGCAGCAGACTTGTCTCCATGGGTCTATTGCTGCCTCGGGCACCTTATGGACGTTCTGCTGTGAGTCAAAGATTTTCGAATCTGACGAAAAACTGATAGTGAATTGTAACATTCTGGGCCACCTAATGACGATGGATCACTCAAATTGCGTCCCGATTCAATACATCGTCCTCCAGCCGACTTGTCTCCATGGGTCTATTGCTGCCTCGGGCACCTTATGGCCGTTCTGCTGTGAGTCAAAGATTTTCGAATCGGACAAAAAACTGATAGTGAATTGTAACGTTCAGGGCCACCTAATGACGATGGATCACTCAAATTGCGTCCCGATTCAATACATCGTCTTCCAGCAGACTTGTCTCCATGGGTCTATTGCTGCCTCGGGCACCTTTTGGCCGTTCTGCTGTGAGTCAAAGATTTTCGAATTGGACGAAAAACTGATAGTGAATTGTAACATTCAGGGCCACCTAATGATGATGGACCACACAAATTGCGTCCCGATTCAATACATCGTCCTCCAGCCGACTTGACTCCATGGGACTATTGCTGCCTCGGGCACCTTATGGTCGTTCTCCCGTGGGTCTTGATTATCGAATGGGACGAAAAACTGATAGTTAATTGTAACATTCAGGGCCACCTAATGATGATGGATCACTCAAATTGCGTCCCGATTCAATACATCGGCCTCCAGAAGCCTCGTCTCCATGGATCTATTGCTGCCTCGGGCACCTTATGGCCGTTCTGCTGTGACTCAAAGATTTTCGAATCGGACGAAAAACTGATAGTGAATTGTAACGATCAGGGCCTCCTAATGACGATGGAACACTCAAATTGCGTCCCGATTCAATACATCGTCCTCCAGCAGACTTGTCTCCATGGGTCTATTGCTGCCTCGGGCACCTTATGGCCGTTCTGCTGTGAGTCAAAGATTTTCGAATCGGACGAAAAACTGATAGTGAATTGTAACATTCAGGGCCACCTAATGACGATGGACCACACCAATTGCGTCCCGATTCAATACATCGTCCTCCAGCCGACTTGACTCCATGGGTCTATTGCTGCCTCGGGCACCTTATGGCCGTTCTGCTGTGAGTCTAGATTATCGAATGGGACGAAAAACTGATAGTGAATTGTAACGTTCAGTGCCACGTAATGACGATGGATCACTCAAATTGCGTCCCGATTCAATACATCGTCCTCCAGCAGACTTGTCTCCATGGGTCTATTGCTGCCTCGGGCACCTTTTGGCCGTTCTGCTGTGAGTCAACGATTTTCGAATCGGACGAAAAACTGATAGTGAATTGTAACGTTCAGGGCCTCCTAATGACGATGGAACACTCAAATTGCGTCCCGATGCAATACATCGTCCTCCAGCAGACTTGTCTCCATGGGTCTATTGCTGCCTCGGGCACCTTATGGCCGTTCTGCTGAGAGTCTAGATTATTGAATGGGACGAAAAACTGATAGTGAATTGTAACGTTCAGTGCCACGTAATGACGATGGATCACTCAAATTGCGTCCCGATTCAATACATCGTCCTCCAGCAGACTTGTCTCCATGGGTCTATTGCTGCCTCGGATACCTTATGGCTGTTCTGCTGTGACTCAAAAAAATTTTCGAATCGGACGAAAAACTGATAGTTAATTGTAACGATCAGGGCATCCTAATGACGATGGAACACTCAAATTGCGTCCCGATTCAATACATCGTCCTCCAGCAGACTTGTCTCCATGGGTCTATTGCTGCCTCGGGCACCTTATGGCCGTTCTGCTGTGAGTCAAAGATTTTCGAATCGGACGAAAAACTGATAGTTAATTGTAACGATCAAGGCCTCCTAATGACGATGGAACACTCAAATTGCGTCCCGATTCAATACATCGTCCTCCAGCAGACTTGTCTCCATGGGTCTATTGCTGCCTCGGGCACCTTTTGGCCGTTCTGCTGTGAGTCAACGATTTTCGAATCGGACGAAAAACTGATAGTGAATTGTAACGTTCAGGGACACCTAATGACGATGGATCACTCAAATTGCGTCCCGATTCAATACATCGTCCTCCAGCCGACTTGTCTCCATGGGTCTATTGCTGCCTCGGGCACCTTATGGCCTTTCTGCTGTCAGTCAAAGATTTTCGAATCGGACGAAAAACTGATAGTGAATTGTAACGTTCAGGGCCTCCTTATGACGATGGAACACACAAATTGCGTCCCGATTCAATACATCGTCCTGCAGCAGACTTGTCTCCATGGGTCTATTGCTGCCTCGGGCACCTTATGGCCGTTCTGCTGTGAGTCTAGATTATTGAATGGGACGAAAAACTGATAGTGAATTGTAACGTTCAGTGCCACGTAATGACGATGGATCACTCAAATTGCGTCCCGATTCAATACATCGTCCTCCAGCAGACTTGTCTCCATGGGTCTATTGCTGCCTCGGGCACCTTATGGCCGTTCTGCTGTGAGTCAAAGATTTTCGAATCGGACAAAAAACTGATAGTGAATTGTAACGTTCAGGGCCACCTAATGACGATGGATCACTCAAATTGCGTCCCGATTCAATACATCGTCTTCCAGCAGACTTGTCTCCATGGCTCTATTGCTGCCTCGGGCACCTTATGGCCGTTCTGCTGTGAGTCAAAGATTTTCGAATCGGACGAAAAACTGATAGTGAATTGTAACATTCTGGGCCACCTATTGACGATGGACCACACAAATTGCGTCCCGATTCAATACATCGTCCTCCAGCCGACTTGACTCCATGGGACTATTGCTGCCTCGGGCACCTTATGGTCGTTCTCCCGTGGGTCTTGATTATCGAATGGGACGAAAAACTGATAGTTAATTGTAACATTCAGGGCCACCTAATGATGATGGATCACTCAAATTGCGTCCCGATTCAATACATCGGCCTCCAGAAGCCTCGTCTCCATGGATCTATTGCTGCCTCGGGCACCTTATGGCCGTTCTGCTGTGACTCAAAGATTTTCGAATCGGACGAAAAACTGATAGTGAATTGTAACGATCAGGGCCTCCTAATGACGATGGAACACTCAAATTGCGTCCCGATTCAATACATCGTCCTCCAGCAGACTTGTCTCCATGGGTCTAATGCTGCCTCGGGCACCTTATGGCCGTTCTGCTGTGAGTCAAAGATTTTCGAATCGGACGAAAAACTGATAGTGAATTGTAACATTCAGGGCCACCTAATGACGATGGACCACACCAATTGCGTCCCGATTCAATACATGGTCCTCCAGCCGACTTGACTCCATGGGTCTATTGCTGCCTCGGGCACCTTATGGCCGTTCTGCTGTGAGTCTAGATTATCGAATGGGACGAAAAACTGATAGTGAATTGTAACGTTCAGTGCCACGTAATGACGATGGATCACTCAAATTGCGTCCCGATTCAATACATCGTCCTCCAGCAGACTTGTCTCCATGGGTCTATTGCTGCCTCGGGCACCTTTTGGCCGTTCTGCTGTGAGTCAACGATTTTCGAATCGGACGAAAAACTGATAGTGAATTGTAACGTTCAGGGCCTCCTAATGACGATGGAACACTCAAATTGCGTCCCGATTCAATACATCGTCCTCCAGCAAACTTGTCTCCATGGGTCTATTGCTGCCTCGGGCACCTTATGGCCGTTCTGCTGTGAGTCTAGATTATTGAATGGGACGAAAAACTGATAGTGAATTGTAACGTTCAGGGCCACCTAATGACGATGGATCACTCAAATTGCGTCCCGATTCAATACATCGTCCTCCAGCAGACTTGTCTCCATGGGTCTATTGCTGCCTCGGGCACCTTATGGCCGTTCTGCTGTGAGTCAAAGATTTTCGAATCGGATGAAAAGCTGATAGTGAATTGTAACATTCAGGGCCACCTAATGACGATGGACCACACAAATTGCGTCCCGATTCAATACATCGTCCTCCAGCCGACTTGACTCCATGGGTCTATTGCTGCCTCGGGCACCTCATGGCCGTTCTGCTGTGAGTCTAGATTATTGAATGGGACGAAAAACTGATAGTGAATTGTAACGTTCAGGGCCACCTAATGACGATGGATCACTCAAATTGCGTCCCGATTCAATACATCGTCCTCCAGCAGACTTGTCTCCATGGGTCTATTGCTGCCTCGGGCACCTTTTGGCCGTTCTGCTGTGACTCAAAGATTTTCGAATCGGACGAAAAACTGATAGTTAATTGTAACGATCAGGGCCTCCTAATGACGATGGAACACTCAAATTGCGTCCCGATTCAATACATCGTCCTGCAGCAGACTTGTCTCCATGGGTCTATTGCTGCAACGGGCACCTTATGGCCGTTCTGCTGTGAGTCAAAGATTTTCGAATCTGACGAAAAACTGATAGTGAATTGTAACATTCTGGGCCACCTAATGACGATGGATCACTCAAATTGCGTCCCGATTCAATACATCGTCCTCCAGCCGACTTGTCTCCATGGGTCTATTGCTGCCTCGGGCACCTTATGGCCGTTCTGCTGTGAGTCAAATATTTTCGAATCGGACGAAAAACTGATAGTGAATTGTAACTTTCAGGGCCACCTAATGTCGATGGATCACTCAAATTGCGTCCCGATTCAATACATCGCCCTCCAGCCGACTTGTCTCCATGGGTCTATTGCTGCCTCGGGCACCTTATGGCCGTTCTGCTGTGGGTCAAAGATTTTCGAATCGGACGAAAAACTAAAAGTGAATTGTAACATTCTGGGCCACCTATTGACGATGGACCACACAAATTGCGTCCCGATTCAATACATCGTCCTCCAGCCGACTTGACTCCATGGGACTATTGCTGCCTCGGGCACCTTATGGTCGTTCTCCCGTGGGTCTTGATTATCGAATGGGACGAAAAACTGATAGTTAATTGTAACATTCAGGGCCACCTAATGATGATGGATCACTCAAATTGCGTCCCGATTCAATACATCGGCCTCCAGAAGCCTCGTCTCCATGGATCTATTGCTGCCTCGGGCACCTTATGGCCGTTCTGCTGTGACTCAAAGATTTTCGATTCGGACGAAAAACTGATAGTGAATTGTAACGATCAGGGCCTCCTAATGACGATGGAACACTCAAATTGCGTCCCGATTCAATACATCGTCCTCCAGCAGACTTGTCTCCATGGGTCTATTGCTGCCTCGGGCACCTTATGGCCGTTCTGCTGTGAGTCTAGATTATCGAATGGGACGAAAAACTGATAGTGAATTGTAACGTTCAGTGCCACGTAATGACGATGGATCACTCAAATTGCGTCCCGATTCAATACATCGTCCTCCAGCAGACTTGTCTCCATGGGTCTATTGCTGCCTCGGGCACCTTTTGGCCGTTCTGCTGTGAGTCAACGATTTTCGAATCGGACGAAAAACTGATAGTGAATTGTAACGTTCAGGGCCTCCTAATGACGATGGAACACTCAAATTGCGTCCCGATTCAATACATCGTCCTCCAGCAAACTTGTCTCCATGGGTCTATTGCTGCCTCGGGCACCTTATGGCCGTTCTGCTGTGAGTCTAGATTATTGAATGGGACGAAAAACTGATAGTGAATTGTAACGTTCAGGGCCACCTAATGACGATGGATCACTCAAATTGCGTCCCGATTCAATACATCGTCCTCCAGCAGACTTGTCTCCATGGGTCTATTGCTGCCTCGGGCACCTTATGGCCGTTCTGCTGTGAGTCAAAGATTTTCGAATCGGATGAAAAGCTGATAGTGAATTGTAACATTCAGGGCCACCTAATGACGATGGACCACACAAATTGCGTCCCGATTCAATACATCGTCCTCCAGCCGACTTGACTCCATGGGTCTATTGCTGCCTCGGGCACCTTATGGCCGTTCTGCTGTGAGTCTAGATTATTGAATGGGACGAAAAACTGATAGTGAATTGTAACGTTCAGGGCCACCTAATGACGATGGATCACTCAAATTGCGTCCCGATTCAATACATCGTCCTCCAGCAGACTTGTCTCCATGGGTCTATTGCTGCCTCGGGCACCTTTTGGCCGTTCTGCTGTGACTCAAAGATTTTCGAATCGGACGAAAAACTGATAGTTAATTGTAACGATCAGGGCCTCCTAATGACGATGGAACACTCAAATTGCGTCCCGATTCAATACATCGTCCTGCAGCAGACTTGTCTCCATGGGTCTATTGCTGCAACGGGCACCTTATGGCCGTTCTGCTGTGAGTCAAAGATTTTCGAATCTGACGAAAAACTGATAGTGAATTGTAAGATTCTGGGCCACCTAATGACGATGGATCACTCAAATTGCGTCCCGATTCAATACATCGTCCTCCAGCCGACTTGTCTCCATGGGTCTTGCTGCCTCGGGCACCTTATGGCCGTTCTGCTGTGAGTCAAATATTTTCGAATCGGACGAAAAACTGATAGTGAATTGTAACTTTCAGGGCCACCTAATGTCGATGGATCACTCAAATTGCGTCCCGATTCAATACATCGCCCTCCAGCCGACTTGTCTCCATGGGTCTATTGCTGCCTCGGGCACCTTATGGCCGTTCTGCTGTGGGTCAAAGATTTTCGAATCGGACGAAAAACTGAAAGTGAATTGTAACGTTCAGGGCCACCTAATGACGATGGATCACTCAAATTGCGTCCCGATTCAATACATCGTCCTCCAGCAGACTTGTCTCCATGGGTCTATTGCTGCCTCGGATACCTTAATGCTGTTCTGCTGTGACTCAAAGATTTTCGAATCGGACGAAAAACTGATAGTGAATTGTAGCATTCAGGGACACCTAATGACGATGGACCACACCAATTGCGTCCCGATTCAATACATCGTCCTCCAGCCGACTTGACTCCATGGGTCTATTGCTGCCTCGGGCACATTAAGGCCGTTCTGCTGTGAGTCTAGATTATCGAATGGGACGAAAAACTGATAGTGAATTGTAACGTTCAGGGCCACCTAATGACGATGGATCACTCAAATTGCGTCCCGATTCAATGCATCGTCCTCCAGCCGACTTGTCTCCATGGGTCTATTCCTGCCTCGGGCACCTTATGGCCGTTCTGCTGTGAGTCATAGATTTTCGAATCGGACGAAAAACTGATAGTGAATTGTAACGTTCAGGGCCTCATAATGACGATGGAACACTCAAATTGCGTCCCGATTCAATACATCGTCCTGCAGCAGACTTGTCTCCATGGGTCTATTGCTGCCTCGGGCACCTTATGGCCGTTCTGCTGTGAGTCAAAGATTTTCGAATCGGACGAAAAACTGATAGTGAATTGTAACATTCAGGGCCACCTAATGACGATGGACCACACAAATTGCGTCCCGATTCAATACATCGTCCTCCAGCCGACTTGACTCCATGGGACTATTGCTGCCTCGGGCACCTTATGGTCGTTCTCCCGTGGGTCTTGATTATCGAATGGGACGAAAAACTGATAGTTAATTGTAACATTCAGGGCCACCTAATGATGATGGATCACTCAAATTGCGTCCCGATTCAATACATCGGCCTCCAGAAGCCTCGTCTCCATGGGTCTATTGCTGCCTCGGGCACCTTATGGCCGTTCTGCTGTGACTCAAAGATTTTCGAATCGGACGAAAAACTAATAGTGAATTGTAACGATCAGGGCCTCCTAATGACGATGGAACACTCAAATTGCGTCCCGATTCAATACATCGTCCTCCAGCAGACTTGTCTCCATGGGTCTATTGCTGCCTCGGGCACCTTATGGCCGTTCTGCTGTGAGTCTAGATTATCGAATGGGACGAAAAACTGATAGTGAATTGTAACGTTCAGTGCCACCTAATGACGATGGATCACTCAAATTGCGTCCCGATTCAATACATCGTCCTCCAGCAGACTTGTCTCCATGGGTCTATTGCTGCCTCGGATACCTTATTGCTGTTCTGCTGTGACTCAAAGATTTTCGAATCGGACGAAAAACTGATAGTGAATTGTAGCATTCAGGGACACCTAATGACGATGGACCACACCAATTGCGTCCCGATTCAATACATCGTCCTCCAGCCGACTTGACTCCATGGGTCTATTGCTGCCTCGGGCACATTAAGGCCGTTCTGCTGTGAGTCTAGATTATCGAATGGGACGAAAAACTAATAGTGAATTGTAACGTTCAGGGCCACCTAATGACGATGGATCACTCAAATTGCGTCCCGATTCAATGCATCGTCCTCCAGCCGACTTGTCTCCATGGGTCTATTCCTGCCTCGGGCACCTTATGGCCGTTCTGCTGTGAGTCATAGATTTTCGAATCGGTCGAAAAACTGATAGTGAATTGTAACGTTCAGGGCCTCATAATGACGATGGAACACTCAAATTTCGTCCCGATTCAATACATCGTCCTGCAGCAGACTTGTCTCCATGGGTCTGTTGCTGCCTCGGGCACCTTATGGCCGTTCTGCTGTAAGTCAAAGATTTTCGAATCGGACGAAAAACTGATAGTGAATTGTAACATTCAGGGCCACCTAATGACGATGGACCACACAAATTGCGTCCCGATTCAATACATCGTCCTCCAGCCGACTTGACTCCATGGGACTATTGCTGCCTCGGGCACCTTATGGTCGTTCTCCCGTGGGTCTTGATTATCGAATGGGACGAAAAACTGATAGTTAATTGTAACATTCAGGGCCACCTAATGATGATGGATCACTCAAATTGCGTCCCGATTCAATACATCGGCCTCCAGAAACCTCGTCTCCATGGGTCTATTGCTGCCTCGGGCACCTTATGGCCGTTCTGCTGTGACTCAAAGATTTTCGAATCGGACGAAAAACTAATAGTGAATTGTAACGATCAGGGCCTCCTAATGACGATGGAACACTCAAATTGCGTCCCGATTCAATACATCGTCCTCCAGCAGACTTGTCTCCATGGGTCTATTGCTGCCTCGGGCACCTTATGGCCGTTCTGCTGTGAGTCAAAGATTTTCGAATCGGACGAAAAACTGATAGTGAATTGTAACATTCAGGGCCACCTAATGACGATGGACCACACCAATTGCGTCCCGATTCAATACATCGTCCTCCAGCCGACTTGACTCCATGGGTCTATTGCTGCCTCGGGCACCTTATGGCCGTTCTGCTGTGAGTCTAGATTATCGAATGGGACGAAAAACTGATAGTGAATTGTAACGTTCAGTGCCACGTAATGACGATGGATCACTCAAATTGCGTCCCGATTCAATACATCGTCCTCCAGCAGACTTGTCTCCATGGGTCTATTGCTGCCTCGGGCACCTTATGGCCGTTCTGCTGTGAGTCAAAGATTTTCGAATCGGATGAAAAGCTGATAGTGAATTGTAACATTCAGGGCCACCTAATGACGATGGACCACACAAATTGCGTCCCGATTCAATACATCGTCCTCCAGCCGACTTGACTCCATGGGTCTATTGCTGCCTCGGGCACCTTATGGCCGTTCTGCTGTGAGTCTAGATTATCGAATGGGACGAAAAACTGATAGTGAATTGTAACGTTCAGGGCAACGTAATGACGATGGATCACTCAAATTGCGTCCCGATTCAATACATCGTCCTCCAGCAGACTTGTCTCCATGGGTCTATTGCTGCCTCGGGCACCTTTTGGCCGTTCTGCTGTGAGTCAACGATTTTCGAATCGGACGAAAAACTGATAGTGAATTGTAACGTTCAGGGCCTCCTAATGACGATGGAACACTCAAATTGCGTCCCGATGCAATACATCGTCCTCCAGCAGACTTGTCTCCATGGGTCTATTGCTGCCTCGGGCACCTTATGGCCGTTCTGCTGTGAGTCTAGATTATTGAATGGGACGAAAAACTGATAGTGAATTGTAACGTTCAGGGCCACCTAATGACGATGGATCACTCAAATTGCGTCCCGATTCAATACATCGTCCTCCAGCAGACTTGTCTCCATGGGTCTATTGCTGCCTCGGGCACCTTTTGGCCGTTCTGCTGTGACTCAAAGATTTTTGAATCGGACGAAAAACTGATAGTTAATTGTAACGATCAGGGCCTCCTAATGACGATGGAACACTCAAATTGCGTCCCGATTCAATACATCGTCCTGCAGCAGACTTGTCTCCATGGGTCTATTGCTGCCACGGGCACCTTATGGCCGTTCTGCTGTGAGTCAAAGATTTTCGAATCTGACGAAAAACTGATAGTGAATTGTAACATTCTGGGCCACCTAATGACGATGGATCACTCAAATTGCGTCCCGATTCAATACATCGTCCTCCAGCCGACTTGTCTCCATGGGTCTATTGCTGCCTCGGGCACCTTATGGCCGTTCTGCTGTGAGTCAAATATTTTCGAATCGGACGAAAAACTGATAGTGAATTGTAACTTTCAGGGCCACCTAATGTCGATGGATCACTCAAATTGCGTCCCGATTCAATACATCGCCCTCCAGCCGACTTGTCTCCATGGGTCTATTGCTGCCTCGGGCACCTTATGGCCGTTCTGCTGTGGGTCAAAGATTTTCGAATCGGACGAAAAACTGAAAGTGAATTGTAACGTTCAGGGCCACCTAATGACGATGGATCACTCAAATTGCGTCCCGATTCAATACATCGTCCTCCAGCAGACTTGTCTCCATGGGTCTATTGCTGCCTCGGATACCTTATTGCTGTTCTGCTGTGACTCAAAGATTTTCGAATCGGACGAAAAACTGATAGTGAATTGTAGCATTCAGGGCCACCTAATGACGATGGACCACACCAATTGCGTCCCGATTCAATACATCGTCCTCCAGCCGACTTGACTCCATGGGTCTATTGCTGCCTCGGGCACATTAAGGCCGTTCTGCTGTGAGTCTAGATTATCGAATGGGACGGAAAACTGATAGTGAATTGTAACGTTCAGGGCCACCTAATGACGATGGATCACTCAAATTGCGTCCCGATTCAATGCATCGTCCTCCAGCCGACTTGTCTCCATGGGTCTATTCCTGCCTCGGGCACCTTATGGCCGTTCTGCTGTGAGTCATAGATTTTCGAATCGGACGAAAAACTGATAGTGAATTGTAACGTTCAGGGCCTCATAATGACGATGGAACACTCAAATTGCGTCCCGATTCAATACATCGTCCTGCAGCAGACTTGTCTCCATGGGTCTATTGCTGCCTCGGGCACCTTATGGCCGTTCTGCTGTGGGTCAAAGATTTTCGAATCGGACGAAAAACTGATAGTGAATTGTAACATTCAGGGCCACCTAATGACGATGGACCACACAAATTGCGTCCCGATTCAATACATCGTCCTCCAGCCGACTTGACTCCATGGGACTATTGCTGCCTCGGGCACCTTATGGTCGTTCTCCCGTGGGTCTTGATTATCGAATGGGACGAAAAACGGATAGTTAATTGTAACGTTCAGGGCCACCTAATGATGATGGATCACTCAAATTGCGTCCCGATTCAATACATCGGCCTCCAGAAGCCTCGTCTCCATGGGTCTATTGCTGCCTCGGGCACCTTATGGCCGTTCTGCTGTGACTCAAAGATTTTCGAATCGGACGAAAAACTAATAGTGAATTGTAACGATCAGGGCCTCCTAATGACGATGGAACACTCAAATTGCGTCCCGATTCAATACATCGTCCTCCAGCAGACTTGTCTCCATGGGTCTATTGCTGCCTCGGGCACCTTATGGCCGTTCTGCTGTGAGTCAAAGATTTTCGAATCGGACGAAAAACTGATAGTGAATTGTAACATTCAGGGCCACCTAATGACGATGGACCACACCAATTGCGTCCCGATTCAATACATCGTCCTCCAGCCGACTTGACTCCATGGGTCTATTGCTGCCTCGGGCACCTTATGGCCGTTCTGCTGTGAGTCTAGATTATCGAATGGGACGAAAAACTGATAGTGAATTGTAACGTTCAGTGCCACGTAATGACGATGGATCACTCAAAATGGGTCCCGATTCAATACATCGTCCTCCAGCAGACTTGTCTCCATGGGTCTATTGCTGCCTCGGGCACCTTATGGCCGTTCTGCTGTGAGTCAAAGATTTTCGAATCGGATGAAAAGCTGATAGTGAATTGTAACATTCAGGGCCACCTAATGACGATGGACCACACAAATTGCGTCCCGATTCAATACATCGTCCTCCAGCCGACTTGACTCCATGGGTCTATTGCTGCCTCGGGCACCTTATGGCCGTTCTGCTGTGAGTCTAGATTATCGAATGGGACGAAAAACTGATAGTGAATTGTAACGTTCAGGGCCACGTAATGACGATGGATCACTCAAATTGCGTCCCGATTCAATACATCGTCCTCCAGCAGACTTGTCTCCATGGGTCTATTGCTGCCTCGGGCACCTTTTGGCCGTTCTGCTGTGAGTCAACGATTTTCGAATCGGACGAAAAACTGATAGTGAATTGTAACGTTCAGGGCCTCCTAATGACGATGGAACACTCAAATTGCGTCCCGATGCAATACATCGTCCTCCAGCAGACTTGTCTCCATGGGTCTATTGCTGCCTCGGGCACCTTATGGCCGTTCTGCTGTGAGTCTAGATTATTGAATGGGACGAAAAACTGATAGTGAATTGTAACGTTCAGGGCCACCTAATGACGATGGATCACTCAAATTGCGTCCCGATTCAATACATCGTCCTCCAGCAGACTTGTCTCCATGGGTCTATTGCTGCCTCGGGCACCTTTTGGCCGTTCTGCTGTGACTCAAAGATTTTCGAATCGGACGAAAAACTGATAGTTAATTGTAACGATCAGGGCCTCCTAATGACGATGGAACACTCAAATTGCGTCCCGATTCAATACATCGTCCTGCAGCAGACTTGTCTCCATGGGTCTATTGCTGCCACGGGCACCTTATGGCCGTTCTGCTGTGAGTCAAAGATTTTCGAATCTGACGAAAAACTGATAGTGAATTGTAACATTCTGGGCCACCTAATGACGATGGATCACTCAAATTGCGTCCCGATTCAATACATCGTCCTCCAGCCGACTTGTCTCCATGGGTCTATTGCTGCCTCGGGCACCTTATGGCCGTTCTGCTGTGAGTCAAATATTTTCGAATCGGACGAAAAACTGATAGTGAATTGTAACTTTCAGGGCCACCTAATGTCGATGGATCACTCAAATTGCGTCCCGATTCAATACATCGCCCTCCAGCCGACTTGTCTCCATGGGTCTATTGCTGCCTCGGGCACCTTATGGCCGTTCTGCTGTGGGTCAAAGATTTTCGAATCGGACGAAAAACTGAAAGTGAATTGTAACGTTCAGGGCCACCTAATGACGATGGATCACTCAAATTGCGTCCCGATTCAATACATCGTCCTCCAGCAGACTTGTCTCCATGGGTCTATTGCTGCCTCGGATACCTTATTGCTGTTCTGCTGTGACTCAAAGATTTTCGAATCGGACGAAAAACTGATAGTGAATTGTGGCATTCAGGGACACCTAATGACGATGGACCACACCAATTGCGTCCCGATTCAATACATCGTCCTCCAGCCGACTTGACTCCATGGGTCTATTGCTGCCTCGGGCACATTAAGGCCGTTCTGCTGTGAGTCTAGATTACCGAATGGGACGAAAAACTGATAGTGAATTGTAACGTTCAGGGCCACCTAATGACGATGGATCACTCAAATTGCGTCCCGATTCAATGCATCGTCCTCCAGCCGACTTGTCTCCATGGGTCTATTCCTGCCTCGGGCACCTTATGGCCGTTCTGCTGTGAGTCATAGATTTTCGAATCGGACGAAAAACTGATAGTGAATTGTAACGTTCAGGGCCTCATAATGACGATGGAACACTCAAATTGCGTCCCGATTCAATACATCGTCCTGCAGCAGACTTGTCTCCATGGGTCTATTGCTGCCTCGGGCACCTTATGGCCGTTCTGCTGTGAGTCAAAGATTTTCGAATCGGACGAAAAACTGATAGTGAATTGTAACATTCAGGGCCACCTAATGACGATGGACCACACAAATTGCGTCCCGATTCAATACATCGTCCTCCAGCCGACTTGACTCCATGGGACTATTGCTGCCTCGGGCACCTAATGGTCGTTTTCCCGTGGGTCTTGATTATCGAATGGGACGAAAAACTGATAGTTAATTGTAACATTCAGGGCCACCTAATGATGATGGATCACTCAAATTGCGTCCCGATTCAATACATCGGCCTCCAGAAGCCTCGTCTCCATGGGTCTATTGCTGCCTCGGGCACCTTATGGCCGTTCTGCTGTGACTCAAAGATTTTCGAATCGGACGAAAAACTAATAGTGAATTGTAACGATCAGGGCCTCCTAATGACGATGGAACACTCAAATTGCGTCCCGATTCAATACATCGTCCTCCAGCAGACTTGTCTCCATGGGTCTATTGCTGCCTCGGGCACCTTATGGCAGTTCTGCTGTGAGTCAAAGATTTTCGAATCGGACGAAAAACTGATAGTGAATTGTAACATTCAGGGCCACCTAATGACGATGGACCACACCAATTGCGTCCCGATTCAATACATCGTCCTCCAGCCGACTTGACTCCATGGGTCTATTGCTGCCTCGGGCACCTTATGGCCGTTCTGCTGTGAGTCTAGATTATCGAATGGGACGAAAAACTGATAGTGAATTGTAACGTTCAGTGCCACGTAATGACGATGGATCACTCAAATTGGGTCCCGATTCAATACATCGTCCTCCAGCAGATTTGTCTCCATGGGTCTATTGCTGCCTCGGGCACCTTATGGCCGTTCTGCTGTGAGTCAAAGATTTTCGAATCGGATGAAAAGCTGATAGTGAATTGTAACATTCAGGGCCACCTAATGACGATGGACCACACAAATTGCGTCCCGATTCAATACATCGTCCTCCAGCCGACTTGACTCCATGGGTCTATTGCTGCCTCGGGCACCTTATGGCCGTTCTGCTGTGAGTCTAGATTATCGAATGGGACGAAAAACTGTAAGTGAATTGTAACGTTCAGGGCCACGTAATGACGATGGATCACTCAAATTGCCTCCCGATTCAATACATCGTCCTCCAGCAGACTTGTCTCCATGGGTCTATTGCTGCCACGGGCACCTTTTGGCCGTTCTGCTGTGAGTCAACGATTTTCGAATCGGACGAAAAACTGATAGTGAATTGTAACGTTCAGGGCCTCCTAATGACGATGGAACACTCAAATTGCGTCCCGATGCAATACATCGTCCTCCAGCAGACTTGTCTCCATGGGTCTATTGCTGCCTCGGGCACCTTATGGCCGTTCTGCTGTGAGTCTAGATTATTGAATGGGACGAAAAACTGATAGTGAATTGTAACGTTCAGGGCCACCTAATGACGATGGATCACTCAATTTGCGTCCCGATTCAATACATCGTCCTCCAGCCGACTTGTCTCCATGGGTCTATTGCTGCCTCGGGCACCTTTTGGCCGTTCTGCTGTGACTCAAAGATTTTCGAATCGGACGAAAAACTGATAGTTAATTGTAACGATCAGGGCCTCCTAATGACGATGGAACACTAAAATTGCGTCCCGATTCAATACATCGTCCTGCAGCAGACTTGTCTCCATGGGTCTATTGCTGCCACGGGCACCTTATGGCCGTTCTGCTGTGAGTCAAAGATTTTCGAATCTGACGAAAAACTGATAGTGAATTGTAACATTCTGGGCCACCTAATGACGATGGATCACTCAAATTGCGTCCCGATTCAATACATCGTCCTCCAGCCGACTTGTCTCCATGGGTCTATTGCTGCCTCGGGCACCTTATGGCCGTTCTGCTGTGAGTCAAATATTTTCGAATCGGACGAAAAACTGATAGTGAATTGTAACTTTCAGGGCCACCTAATGACGATGGACCTCACAAATTGCGTCCCGATTCAATACATCGTCCTCCAGCCGACTTGACTCCATGGGACTATTGCTGCCTCGGGCACCTTATGGCCGTTCTGCTGTGAGTCAAATATTTTCGAATCGGACGAAAAACTGATAGTGAATTGTAACTTTCAGGGCCACCTAATGTCGATGGATCACACAAATTGCGTCCCGATTCAATACATCGCCCTCCAGCCGACTTGTCTCCATGGGTCTATTGCTGCCTCGGGCACCTTATGGCCGTTCTGCTGTGGGTCAAAGATTTTCGAATCGGACGAAAAACTGATAGTGAATTGTAGCATTCAGGGCCACCTAATGACGATGGACCACACCAATTGCGTCCCGATTCAATACATCGTCCTCCAGCCGACTTGACTCCATGGGTCTATTGCTGCCTCGGGCACATTAAGGCCGTTCTGCTGTGAGTCTAGATTATCGAATGGGACGGAAAACTGATAGTGAATTGTAACGTTCAGGGCCACCTAATGACGATGGATCACTCAAATTGCGTCCCGATTCAATGCATCGTCCTCCAGCCGACTTGTCTCCATGGGTCTATTCCTGCCTCGGGCACCTTATGGCCGTTCTGCTGTGAGTCATAGATTTTCGAATCGGACGAATAACTGATAGTGAATTGTAACGTTCAGGGCCTCATAATGACGATGGAACACTCAAATTGCGTCCCGATTCAATACATCGTCCTGCAGCAGACTTGTCTCCATGGGTCTATTGCTGCCTCGGGCACCTTATGGCCGTTCTGCTGTGGGTCAAAGATTTTCGAATCGGACGAAAAACTGATAGTGAATTGTAACATTCAGGGCCACCTAATGACGATGGACCACACAAATTGCGTCCCGATTCAATACATCGTCCTCCAGCCGACTTGACTCCATGGGACTATTGCTGCCTCGGGCACCTTATGGTCGTTCTCCCGTGGGTCTTGATTATCGAATGGGACGAAAAACTGATAGTTAATTGTAACATTCAGGGCCACCTAATGATGATGGATCACTCAAATTGCGTCCCGATTCAATACATCGGCCTCCAGAAGCCTCGTCTCCATGGGTCTATTGCTGCCTCGGGCACCTTATGGCCGTTCTGCTGTGACTCAAAGATTTTCGAATCGGACGAAAAACTGATAGTGAATTGTAACGATCAGGGCCTCCTAATGACGATGGAACACTCAAATTGCGTCCCGATTCAATACATCGTCCTCCAGCAGACTTGTCTCCATGGGTCTATTGCTGCCTCGGGCACCTTATGGCCGTTCTGCTGTGAGTCAAAGATTTTCGAATCGGACGAAAAACTGATAGTGAATTGTAACATTCAGGGCCACCTAATGACGATGGACCACACCAATTGCGTCCCGATTCAATACATCGTCCTCCAGCCGACTTGACTCCATGGGTCTATTGCTGCCTCGGGCACCTTATGGCCGTTCTGCCGTGAGTCTAGATTATCGAATGGGACGAAAAACTGATAGTGAATTGTAACGTTCAGTGCCACGTAATGACGATGGATCACTCAAATTGCGTCCCGATTCAATACATCGTCCTCCAGCAGACTTGTCTCCATGGGTCTATTGCTGCCTCGGGCACCTTTTGGCCGTTCTGCTGTGAGTCAACGATTTTCGAATCGGACGAAAAACTGATAGTGAATTGTAACGTTCAGGGCCTCCTAATGACGATGGAACACTCAAATTGCGTCCCGATGCAATACATCGTCCTCCAGCAGACTTGTCTCCATGGGTCTATTGCTGCCTCGGGCACCTTATGGCCGTTCTGCTGTGAGTCAAAGATTTTCGAATCGGATGAAAAGCTGATAGTGAATTGTAACATTCAGGGCCACCTAATGACGATGGACCACACAAATTGCGTCCCGATTCAATACATCGTCCTCCAGCCGACTTGACTCCATGGGTCTATTGCTGCCTCGGGCACCTTTTGGCCATTCTGCTGTGATTCAAAGATTTTCGAATCGGACGAAAAACTGATAGTTAATTGTAACGATCAGGGCCTCCTAATGACGATGGAACACTCAAATTGCGTCCCGATTCAATACATCGTCCTGCAGCAGACTTGTCTCCATGGGTCTATTGCTGCCTCGGGCACCTTATGGCCGTTCTGCTGTGAGTCAAATATTTTCGAATCGGACGAAAAACTGATAGTGAATTGTAACTTTCAGGTCCACCTAATGTCGATGGATCACTCAAATTGCGTCCCGATTCAATACATCGCCCTCCAGCCGACTTGTCTCCATGGGTCTATTGCTGCCTCGGGCACCTTATGGCCGTTCTGCTGTGGGTCAAATATTTTCGAATCGGACGAAAAACTGAAAGTGAATTGTAACGTTCAGGGCCACCTAATGACGATGGATCACTCAAATTGCGTCCCGATTCAATACATCGTCCTCCAGCAGACTTGTCTCCATGGGTCTATTGCTGCCTCGGATACCTTATTGCTGTTCTGCTGTGACTCAAAGATTTTCGAATCGGACGAAAAACTGATAGTGAATTGTAGCATTCAGGGCCACCTAATGACGATGGACCACACCAATTGCGTCCCGATTCAATACATCGTCCTCCAGCCGACTTGACTCCATGGGTCTATTGCTGCCTCGGGCACCTTATGGCCGTTCTGCTGTGAGTCAAAGATTTTCGAATCGGACGAAAAACTGATAGTGAATTGTAACATTCAGGGCCACCTAATGACGATGGACCACACAAATTGCGTCCCGATTCAATACATCGTCCTCCAGCCGACTTGACTCCATGGGACTATTGCTGCCTCGGGCACCTTATGGTCGTTCTCCCGTGGGTCTTGATTATCGAATGGGACGAAAAACTGATAGTTAATTGTAACATTCAGGGCCACCTAATGATGATGGATCACTCAAATTGCGTCCCGATTCAATACATCGGCCTCCAGAAGCCTCGTCTCCATGGGTCTATTGCTGCCTCGGGCACCTTATGGCCGTTCTGCTGTGACTCAAAGATTTTCGAATCGGACGAAAAACTGATAGTGAATTGTAACGATCAGGGCCTCCTAATGACGATGGAACACTCAAATTGCGTCCCGATTCAATACATCGTCCTCCAGCAGACTTGTCTCCATGGGTCTATTGCTGCCTCGGGCACCTTATGGCCGTTCTGCTGTGAGTCAAAGATTTTCGAATCGGACGAAAAACTGATAGTGAATTGTAACATTCAGGGCCACCTAATGACGATGGACCACACCAATTGCGTCCCGATTCAATACATCGTCCTCCAGCCGACTTGACTCCATGGGTCTATTGCTGCCTCGGGCACCTTATGGCCGTTCTGCTGTGAGTCTAGATTATCGAATGGGACGAAAAACTGATAGTGAATTGTAACGTTCAGTGCCACGTAATGACGATGGATCACTCAAATTGCGTCCCGATTCAATACATCGTCCTCCAGCAGACTTGTCTCCATGGGTCTATTGCTGCCTCGGGCACCTTTTGGCCGTTCTGCTGTGAGTCAACGATTTTCGAATCGGACGAAAAACTGATAGTGAATTGTAACGATCAGGGCCTCCTAATGACGATGGAACACTCAAATTGCGTCCCGATGAAATACATCGTCCTCCAGCAGACTTGTCTCCATGGGTCTATTGCTGCCTCGGGCACCTTATGGCCGTTCTGCTGTGAGTCTAGATTATTGAATGGGACGAAAAACTGATAGTGAATTGTAACGTTCAGGGCCACCTAATGACGATGGATCACTCAAATTGCGTCCCGATTCAATACATCGTCCTCCAGCAGACTTGTCTGCATGGGTCTATTGCTGCCTCGGGCACCTTATGGCCGTTCTGCTGTGAGTCTAGATTATCGAATGGGACGAAAAACTGATAGTGAATTGTAACGTTCAGGGCCACGTAATGACGATGGATCACTCAAATTGCGTCCCGATTCAACACATCGTCCTCCAGCAGACTTGTCTCCATGGGTCTATTGCTGCCTCGGGCACCTTTTGGCCGTTCTGCTGTGAGTCAACGATTTTCGAATCGGACGAAAAACTGATAGTTAATTGTAACGATCAGGGCCTCCTAATGACGATGGAACACTCAAATTGCGTCCCGATTCAATACATCGTCCTGCAGCAGACTTGTCTCCATGGGTCTATTGCTGCCACGGGCACCTTACGGCCGTTCTGCTGTGACTCAAAGATTTTCGAATCTGACGAAAAACTGATAGTGAATTGTAACATTCTGGGCCACCTAATGACGATGGATCACTCAAATTGCGTCCCGATTCAATACATCGTCCTCCAGCCGACTTGTCTCCATGGGTCTATTGCTGCCTCGGGCACCTTATTGCCGTTCTGCTGTGAGTCAAATATTTTCGAATCGGACGAAAAACTGATAGTGAATTGTAACTTTCAGGGCCACCTAATGTCGATGGATCACTCAAATTGCGTCCCGATTCAATACATCGTCCTCCAGCCGACTTGTCTCCATGGGTCTATTGCTGCCTCGGGCACCTTATGGCCGTTCTGCTGTGAGTCAAATATTTTCGAATCGGACGAAAAACTGATAGTGAATTGTAACTTTCAGGGCCACCTAATGTCGATGGATCACTCAAATTGCGTCCCGATTGAATACATCGCCCTCCAGCCGACTTGTCTCCATGGGTCTATTGCTGCCTCGGGCACCTTATGGCCGTTCTGCTGTGGGTCAAAGATTTTCGAATCGGACGAAAAACTGAAAGTGAATTGTAACGTTCAGGGCCACCTAATTACGATGGATCACTCAAATTGCGTCCCGATTCAATACATCGTCCTCCAGCAGACTTGTCTCCATGGGTCTATTGCTGCCTCGGATACCTTATTGCTGTTCTGCTGTGACTCAAAGATTTTCGAATCGGACGAAAAACTGATAGTGAATTGTAACGTTCAGGGCCTCAGAATGACGATGGAACACTCAAATTGCGTCCCGATTCAATACATCGTCCTGCAGCAGACTTGTCTCCATGGGTCTATTGCTGCCTCGGGCACCTTATGGCCGTTCTGCTGTGGGTCAAAGATTTTCGAATCGGACGAAAAACTGATAGTGAATTGTAACATTCAGGGCCACCTAATGACGATGGACCACACAAATTGCGTCCCGATTCAATACATCGTCCTCCAGCCGACTTGACTCCATGGGACTATTGCTGCCTCGGGCACCTTATGGTCGTTCTCCCGTGGGTCTTGATTATCGAATGGGACGAAAAACTGATAGTTAATTGTAACATTCAGGGCCACCTAATGATGATGGATCACTCAAATTGCGTCCCGATTCAATACATCGGCCTCCAGAAGCCTCGTCTCCATGGGTCTATTGCTGCCTCGGGCACCTTATGGCCGTTCTGCTGTGACTCAAAGATTTTCGAATCGGACGAAAAACTGATAGTGAATTGTAACGATCAGGGCCTCCTAATGACGATGGAACACTCAAATTGCGTCCCGATTCAATACATCGTCCTCCAGCAGACTTGTCTCCATGGGTCTATTGCTGCCTCGGGCACCTTATGGCCGTTCTGCTGTGAGTCAAAGATTTTCGAATCGGACGAAAAACTGATAGTGAATTTTAACATTCAGGGCCACCTAATGACGATGGACCACACCAATTGCGTCCCGATTCAATACATCGTCCTCCAGCCGACTTGACTCCATGGGTCTATTGCTGCCTCGGGCACCTTATGGCCGTTCTGCTGTGAGTCTAGATTATCGAATGGGACGAAAAACTGATAGTGAATTGTAACGTTCAGTGCCACGTAATGACGATGGATCACTCAAATTGCGTCCCGATTCAATACATCGTCCTCCAGCAGACTTGTCTCCATGGGTCTATTGCTGCCTCGGGCACCTTTTGGCCGTTCTGCTGTGAGTCAACGATTTTCGAATCGGACGAAAAACTGATAGTGAATTGTAACGTTCAGGGCCTCCTAATGACGATGGGACACTCAAATTGCGTCCCGATGCAATACATCGTCCTCCAGCAGACTTGTCTCCATGGGTCTATTGCTGCCTCGGGCACCTTATGGCCGTTCTGCTGTGAGTCAAAGATTTTCGAATCGGATGAAAAGCTGATAGTGAATTGTAACATTCAAGGCCACCTAATGACGATGGACCACACAAATTGCGTCCCGATTCAATACATCGTCCTCCAGCCGACTTGACTCCATGGGTCTATTGCTGCCTCGGGCACCTTTTGGCCGTTCTGCTGTGATTCAAAGATTTTCGAATCGGACGAAAAACTGATAGTTAATTGTAACGATCAGGGCCTCCTAATGACGATGGAACACTCAAATTGCGTCCCGATTCAATACATCGTCCTGCAGCAGACTTGTCTCCATGGGTCTATTGCTGCCTCGGGCACCTTATGGCCGTTCTGCTGTGAGTCAAATATTTTCGAATCGGACGAAAAACTGATAGTGAATTGTAACTTTCAGGTCCACCTAATGTCGATGGATCACTCAAATTGCGTCCCGATTCAATACATCGCCCTCCAGCCGACTTGTCTCCATGGGTCTATTGCTGCCTCGGGCACCTTATGGCCGTTCTGCTGTGGGTCAAATATTTTCGAATCGGACGAAAAACTGAAAGTGAATTGTAACGTTCAGGGCCACCTAATGACGATGGATCACTCAAATTGCGTCCCGATTCAATACATCGTCCTCCAGCAGACTTGTCTCCATGGGTCTATTGCTGCCTCGGATACCTTATTGCTGTTCTGCTGTGACTCAAAGATTTTCGAATCGGACGAAAAACTGATAGTGAATTGTAGCATTCAGGGCCACCTAATGACGATGGACCACACCAATTGCGTCCCGATTCAATACATCGTCCTCCAGCCGACTTGACTCCATGGGTCTATTGCTGCCTCGGGCACATTAAGGCCGTTCTGCTGTGAGTCTAGATTATCGAATGGGACGAAAAACTGATAGTGAATTGTAACGTTCAGGGCCACCTAATGACGATGGATCACTCAAATTGCGTCCCGATTCAATGCATCGTCCTCCAGCCGACTTGTCTCCATGGGTCTATTCCTGCCTCGGGCACCTTATGGCCGTTCTGCTGTGAGTCATAGATTTTCGAATCGGACGAAAAACTGATAGTGAATTGTAACGTTCAGGGCCTCATAATGACGATGGAACACTCAAATTGCGTCCCGATTCAATACATCGTCCTGCAGCAGACTTGTCTCCATGGGTCTATTGCTGCCTCGGGCACCTTATGGCCGTTCTGCTGTGAGTCGAAGATTTTCGAATCGGACGAAAAACTGATAGTGAATTGTAACATTCAGGGCCACCTAATGACGATGGACCACACAAATTGCGTTCCGATTCAATACATCGTCCTCCAGCCGACTTGACTCCATGGGACTATTGCTGCCTCGGGCACCTTATGGTCGTTCTCCCGTGGGTCTTGATTATCGAATGGGACGAAAAACTGATAGTTAATTGTAACATTCAGGGCCACCTAATGATGATGGATCACTCAAATTGCGTCCCGATTCAATACATCGGCCTCCAGAAGCCTCGTCTCCATGGGTCTATTGCTGCCTCGGGCACCTTACGGCCGTTCTGCTGTGACTCAAAGATTTTCGAATCGGACGAAAAACTGATAATGAATTGTAACGATCAGGGCCTCCTAATGACGATGGAACACTCAAATTGCGTCCCGATTCAATACATCGTCCTCCAGCAGACTTGTCTCCATGGGTCTATTGCTGCCTCGGGCACCTTATGGCCGTTCTGCTGTGAGTCAAAGATTTTCGAATCGGACGAAAAACTGATAGTGAATTGTAACATTCAGGGCCACCTAATGACGATGGACCACACCAATTGCGTCCCGATTCAATACATCGTCCTCCAGCCGACTTGACTCCATGGGTCTATTGCTGCCTCGGGCACCTTATGGCCGTTCTGCTGTGAGTCTAGATTATCGAATGGGACGAAAAACTGATAGTGAATTGTAACGTTCAGTGCCACGTAATGACGATGGATCACTCAAATTGCGTCCCGATTCAATACATCGTCCTCCAGCAGACTTGTCTCCATGGGTCTATTGCTGCCTCGGGCACCTTTTGGCCGTTCTGCTGTGAGTCAACGATTTTCGAATCGGACGAAAAACTGATAGTGAATTGTAACGATCAGGGCCTCCTAATGACGATGGAACACTCAAATTGCGTCCCGATGAAATACATCGTCCTCCAGCAGACTTGTCTCCATGGGTCTATTGCTGCCTCGGGCACCTTATGGCCGTTCTGCTGTGAGTCTAGATTATTGAATGGGACGAAAAACTGATATTGAATTGTAACGTTCAGGGCCACCTAATGACGATGGATCACTCAAATTGCGTCCCGATTCAATACATCGTCCTCCAGCAGACTTGTCTCCATGGGTCTATTGCTGCCTCGGGCACCTTATGGCCGTTCTGCTGTGAGTCAAAGATTTTCGAATCGGATGAAAAGCTGATAGTGAATTGTAACATTCAGGGCCACCTAATGACGATGGACCACACAAATTGCGTCCCGATTCAATACATCGTCCTCCGGCCGACTTGACTCCATGGGTCTATTGCTGCCTCGGGCACCTTATGGCCGTTCTGCTGTGAGTCTAGATTATCGAATGGGACGAAAAACTGATAGTGAATTGTAACGTTCAGGGCCACGTAATGACGATGGATCACTCAAATTGCGTCCCGATTCAATACATCGTCCTCCAGCAGACTTGTCTCCATGGGTCTATTGCTGCCTCGGGCACCTTTTGGCCGTTCTGCTGTGAGTCAACGATTTTCGAATCGGACGAAAAACTGATAGTTAATTGTAACGATCAGGGCCTCCTAATGACGATGGAACACTCAAATTGCGTACCGATTCAATACATCGTCCTGCAGCAGACTTGACTCCATGGGTCTATTGCTGCCACGGGCACCTTATGGCCGTTCTGCTGTGAGTCAAAGATTTTCGAATCTGACGAAAAACTGATAGTGAATTGTAACATTCTGGGCCACCTAATGACGATGGATCACTCAAATTGCGTCCCGATTCAATACATCGTCCTCCAGCCGACTTGTCTCCATGGGTCTATTGCTGCCTCGGGCACCTTATGGCCGTTCTGCTGTGAGTCAAATATTTTCGAATCGGACGAAAAACTGATAGTGAATTGTAACTTTCAGGGCCACCTAATGTCGATGGATCACTCAAATTGCGTCCCGATTCAATACATCGCCCTCCAGCCGACTTGTCTCCATGGGTCTATTGCTGCCTCGGGCACCTTATGGCCGTTCTGCTGTGGGTCAAAGATTTTCGAATCGGACGAAAAACTGAAAGTGAATTGTAACGTTCAGGGCCACCTAATTACGATGGATCACTCAAATTGCGTCCCGATTCAATACATCGTCCTCCAGCAGACTTGTCTCCATGGGTCTATTGCTGCCTCGGATACCTTATTGCTGTTCTGCTGTGACTCAAAGATTTTCGAATCGGACGAAAAACTGATAGTGAATTGTAGCATTCAGGGCCACCTAATGACGATGGACCACACCAATTGCGTCCCGATTCAATACATCGTCCTTCAGCCGACTTGACTCCATGGGTCTATTGCTGCCTCGGGCACATTAAGGCCGTTCTGCTGTGAGTCTAGATTATCGAATGGGACGAAAAACTGATAGTGAATTGTAACGTTCAGGGCCACCTAATGACGATGGATCACTCAAATTGCGTCCCGATTCAATGCATCGTCCTCCAGCCGACTTGTCTCCATGGGTCTATTCCTGCCTCGGGCACCTTATGGCCGTTCTGCTGTGAGTCATAGATTTTCGAATCGGACGAAAAACTGATAGTGAATTGTAACGTTCAGGGCCTCATAATGACGATGGAACACTCAAATTGCGTCCCGATTCAATACATCGTCCTGCAGCAGACTTGTCTCCATGGGTCTATTGCTGCCTCGGGCACCTTATGGCCGTTCTGCTGTGAGTCAAAGATTTTCGAATCTGAAGAAAAACTGATAGTGAATTGTAACATTCTGGGCCACCTAATGACGATGGATCACTCAAATTGCGTCCCGATTCAATACATCGTCCTCCAGCCGACTTGTCTCCATGGGCCTATTGCTGCCTCGGGCACCTTATGGCCGTTCTGCTGTGAGTCAAATATTTTCGAATCGGACGAAAAACTGATAGTGAATTGTAACATTCAGGGCCACCTAATGTCGATGGATCACTCAAATTGCGTCCCGATTCAATACATCGTCCTCCAGCCGACTTGTCTCCATGGGTCTATTGCTGCCTCGGGCACCTTATGGCCGTTCTGCTGTGAGTCATAGATTTTCGAATCGGACGAAAAACTGATAGTGAATTGTAACGTTCAGGGCCTCCTAATGACGATGGAACACTCAAATTGCGTCCCGATTCAATACATCGTCCAGCAGCAGACTCTTCTCCATGGGTCTATTGCTGCCTCGGGCACCTTATGGCAGTTCTGCTGTGAGTCAAAGATTTTCGAATCTGACGAAAAACTGATAGTGAATTGTAACATTCTGGGCCACCTAATGACGATGGATCACTCAAATTGCGTCCCGATTCAATACATCGTCCTCCAGCCGACTTGTCGCCATGGGTCTATTGCTGCCTCGGGCACCTTATGGCCGTTCTGCTGCGAGTCAAATATTTTCGAATCGGACGAAAAACTGATAGTGAATTGTAACGTTCAGGGCCACCTAATGTCGATGGATCACTCAAATTGCGTCCCGATTCAATACATCGTCCTCCAGCCGACTTGTCTCCATAGGTCTATTGCTGCCTCGGGCACCTTATGGCCGTTCTGCTGTGAGTCAAAGATTTTCGAATCGGACGAAAAATTGAAACTGAATTGTAACGTTCAGGGCCACCTAATGACGATGGATCACTCAAATTGCGTCCCGATTCAATACATCGTCCTCCAGCAGACTTGTCTCCATGGGTCTATTGCTGCCTCGGGCACCTTATGGCCGTTCTGCTGTGAGTCAAAGATTTTCGAATCGGACGAAAAACTGATAGTGAATTGTAACATCCAGGGCCACCTAATGACGATGGACCACACAAATTGCGTCCCGATTCAATACATCGTCCTCCAGCCGACTCGACTCCATGGGTCTATTGCTGCCTCGGGCACCTTTTGGCCGTTCTGCTGTGAGTCAACGATTTTCGAATCGGACGAAAAACTGATAGTGAATTGTAACGTTCAGGGACACCTAATGACGATGGATCACTCAAATTGCGTCCCGATTCAATACATCGTCCTCCAGCAGACTTGTCTCCATGGGTCTATTGCTGCCTCGGGCACCTTATGGCCTTTCTGCTGTGAGTCAAATATTTTCGAATCGGACGAAAAACTGATAGTGAATTGTAACGTTCAGGGCCTCCTTATGACGATGGAACACACAAATTGCGTCCCGATTCAATACATCGTCCTGCAGCAGACTTGTCTGCATGGGTCTATTGCTGCCTCGGGCACCTTATCGCCGTTCTGCTGTGAGTCAAATATTTTCGAATCGGACGAAAAACTGATAGTGAATTGTAACTTTCAGGGCCACCCAATGTCGATGGATCACTCAAATTGCGTCCCGATTCAATACATCGCCCTCCAGCCGACTTGTCTCCATGGGTCTATTGCTGCCTCGGGCACCTTATAGCCGTTCTGCTGTGGGTCAAAGATTTTCGAATCGGACGAAAAACTGAAAGTGAATTGTAACGTTCAGGGCCACCTAATGACGATGGACCACACCAATTGCGTCCCGATTCAATTCATCGTCCTCCAGCCGACTTGACTCCATGGGTCTATTGCTGCCTCGGGCACATTAAGGCCGTTCTGCTGTGAGTCTAGATTATCGAATGGGACGAAAAACTGATAGTGAATTGTAACGTTCAGGGCCACCTAATGACGATGGATCACTCAAATTGCGTCCCGATTCAATACATCGTCCTCCAGCCGACTTGTCTCCATGGGTCTATTGCTGCCTCGAGCACCTTTTGGCCGTTCTGCTGTGACTCAAAGATTTTCGAATCGGACGAAAAACTGATAGTTAATTGTAACGATCAGGGCCTCCTAATGACGATGGAACACTCAAATTGCGTCCCGATTCAATACATCGTCCTGCAGCAGACTTGTCTCCATGGGTCTATTGCTGCCTCGGGCACCTTATGGCCGTTCTGCTGTGAGTCAAAGATTTTCGAATCGGACGAAAAACTGATAGTGAATTGTAACGTTCAGGGCCACCTAATGACGATGGATCACTCAAATTGCGTCCCGATTCAATACATCGTCCTCCAGCCGACTTGTCTCCATGGGTCTATTGCTGCCTCGGGCACCTTATGGCCGTTCTGCTGTGAGTCAAATATTTTCGAATCGGACGAAAAACTGATAGTGAATTGTAACTTTCAGGGCCACCTAATGT